>NC_056731.1:230418370-230514269 GCF_019279795.1 Protopterus annectens
AAAAATTTAAAACATGATACTCATGTGTAGTGATATACTACTACTCCCATAAGTTGCATGTGTGTGTGTCATGGTGGATACACAGGTACATGGCCAGATATCAGTGCTCAGCCAACACCTGTGCAACAATACCTGCCACATTCCACACAACATAATAGCATGCCCCATCAGTCAGCACACACTGACAGTTGCAATGCACAACCTCACTCTGGGGGTTCATTCCAGGGTACTGTATGTGGGACACTGTCCACTACTGTGATGTGGACAGAAGTTATACGGCCTGGATATACATATCCCACCACCACCACCAGCACAGTAGACTACTTTGATATGTATGTAATTAGACAGTTATTCACTTGCTGGGACTGAGATGGTATCCATGCAGCACACTGGGCCAGTGGAAGCCACAAACCACACTGCTGACCCCTTTGCAAATGCTTACCACGGACATGCCACAGATTGCATGGTACTTGCACATACATTTCTAACCTAGACCCTATGCACAAAGGTTAGGCATCCTGTCCGGTGGACCCCAGACAGAGGCAGATTGTATAACAATAGCAGGAGGCTACTGCAGGACAGAGCACATTCACATTAAGGGAAGGCATCTGTGGTCAGCACTGGTACTACGCTACGGTCCGTCATAACAATGGCCACGGCCTACTCTGGGAGGGAAATGGACACAAACACTATGGATGACCACAAAGCCTTCTTCAGTTATGTTACACATATGAACCACATGCCTCAGATATGCTCTGTGTTAATACACACCTACTTAACATTCACCAAACACACGAATATTGGCAACAATCTTGCAGACATGTTCGGTGCATGTATCCCCCCTCCTTCTCCCCCACCAGTTGAAATATTTATCACAGCTGGATGTAACCTTCCTATCATCTCACATGTCCAGGTGAGGGCCGCCCTCAGCAGATAAGAACACACAGCATCACTGTGACCTTGTGGTATCCCTGGATGTGTGCTACCGGCACTCTGAGAGGAAATACAACCGCATATAACACTGATAGTTTATCTTGGCCGTACTACAGGATATGTACCTGGACAGTGGCATACAGCAACAGTGGTCTCACACCACTAAGGGGGCACCTCGACTGACCCTGGGAATTACCACATCATATGCATAACGGGCCTGGTCTGCTAAGCTATGGAATTATGCAGTATGGGATGCATATGCAGTGACATCGGGTACCTGCAGACACTTGTTCCCAGCCAGTGTGCCTTTGGGATGGGCTGATCCTGACTTTTGAACCTGGCTGACCTTTCAAAGCAGTCACTACAGCCATTTCTGGGCCAACGTGCAGACAACTGCTGCCAGGATCATGGCCTAAGACTGATTGACATGTAATGTATGGTCATCCCCTTTTGGTGGAACTACGTACACACAACATATCACATGGACATACCTATGGATACAGACCTATGACACATTTGGAGGGTTCACAGTATGCACACTATTAACCTGCTACTTTGCATTACCTCTGTTTGTCACAGCTCGTTGCATTACCACAGCTTCTGCTTGCTGCTGCTACTGTCAGTGCTGACAGCTTCGGGTGACAGAGTCACAGTGTCTAATTTTTTTTTTTTTTTTTGCTCTCTCTCTCTCTCTCTCTCTCTATCTCACTTCTCGCTCTCCCTCTGTCTGTTTACAGACAATGCAATGAATGTATTGCATGTGGGGAGTGTTAGCACTGGATGCTTTTGTAGTTATCTGTATAGGTCCATGTGATGGCCTCTGCACCAATTGTAAGCCAGCATTTGCTAATTGCATACAGACAGTTGTGTACTGATTGCAGTTCTCACTGTGATTTCAGGTCAGTGCTATAAAAGGGTATGTGGGATAGGCATTGCCCTTTCAGATTGTGAGGGCGGGGACCATGCTGGTATGCTGTGGACAGTGTTCTGTGAGTGTAAAGGTTAGTATCTCTCTCATGATTCAGGCTGTGTTGTATATTCACAATTCTCCATTCCTCTCTCCTGTTCCCTGTAGCAAGTGTGTATGCACATTGACTCCTACAACTATATATAGATATATATTTATATATATATATATATATATATATATATATATATATATATATATATATGTACATATACATACATTTATATATGTACTTTAACTGACCTTATTATCTACAAGCTGCCAACTAGCATGGCTGTTTCTGTTCACACACTACTATTATGGAAATCCAATAGTTTTGACAGTAATTTTAAATGACATGCTTTGTGTACTACACATCCTATATTCTCTTTACATTCATCCCTACTATTACGTTATATTTATTTTAGCACAATGTTATTGCATGAGAGTCATGGCTTAGTGGTAGGTCATACAGACTAGTGTTTCCAAGGTCCTGGGTTCGGGACTGACAATGGGATTTTATTTTGCTTTTGAACTGAGTACAGGACCTGTCAATCAAAGTGACTAAGGCACTTTTAAGCAGTTGTAACCGGGTTAGCTCTGGTTTGCGTGGAGCTCACGCATGCGCACTGGCGTTTAGCTCTGCGCATACACGCGCACACCCACTTACAATCGCTTAACGGTGCTTACTCTGGCGCACACCCGCGCTATTTTCTTTGAAAGAAAAGAAAATGGGGAGACAGGAAAGTGGTGAAAAAGGGGTCACAAAGAGGGTAAGACAGTAGGGAAACAAGCTTGTGATGTGCAGGAGGGATGTAGGTAAGGCCCATAGCTGCCCATTTCTTCATCAGCAACAGCTGTGCATATGTATGTAATTTGGTGTGACATTTGAAACCTTCCACCCCTGAGAGAGGTGTCAGGACAACAATAATACTTGTACAGCCAATTGTAATTGATAGGTTCCATGTCCAGCAGACATGTGTGTGGAATGGGCAGCTATGTATGGGGCGTAATATTTTTGTGGGTACAGAGTGCCCTTTTTTTTTTTTTTTTCAGGTGAGAGTGGTATGTCAGGTGAAGGAAGTCGGTACAGCTGGGGAGGTAGGTTGGGTAGGTAAACAGACAAGACAAACAAGACGCATACAGGGGCGGTGTATGACATGTGTGTGGGGGGTTACACAATTGACGGGGACGGAGGTTTGGATATCCAGAGCCCATGAGCCCACAGATGGCAACAGTGGAACTGATATCCCCACCCATAGGCAGTTGCCACTGTTCCTTCACTGCCCAGGACGGGCTGTGATGGGGCTGTGTAGACCGGGCAACAGGCATGCCCGTTAGTTGCACCACCGTGCCTCGAGCTGGCGAGGGGCTCGAGAACAGAGTCCCGACCTCCCACGCACCACAGTCCAGACGCTACGGAGGGTGAGTGGTGGTTCTCCTCCGCCACACTTGCAGAGGGGGGCCCCATCCCCTGCAGCGCTTCCACCCGCAGGTGGCACAGGGCCACCGGAGGAGGGTCCGGACTCGGCACTAGTGCCAGGTGCACTCGCCAGCTGAGGTGGGAGAGGTGGGTCCACTGGAACCCGCCTTCCCTGTCGTCCTATGTTTTGCATTATGTCATGACAGTTTGGGTTAGTGACATATAATACCATTCACAATTAGTTGTTACAGCATGCATTAGTATTCCCATTAACCAAACACCCAGATATTCACACCATTGAACAGCGTGTATAACACATGCATAATTTGAACAGAAATGCACAGTCCAACAACATGCAGGGTTAATTGATGGCAACAGGCCATCAGTTGTGGATGTATGAACAGGGCAGATGCATCAACGGATATGAAAATATATATGACCCAACAGGACAAATGTCCAGGGGTGTTAATTGTGATTGCACATAACATTTTCACGTGGAATGGGTTATATGTGGTTATAGGGTGGGGTAAAGAAAGTAATATTAACACCTTCGAATAACAATACATATGCTGTACATTTCTAATAGCTACAGTTATATATACACTACTGTTCTAACTACAGTTTCCTATATGATAACTATTTCAACTTGGTGATAGGACTGTTACTGCAACATCAATATACATTTTATTGTTCTTCATACACATTCATATCTAGCTTTGTTCAGCTACATCATCCTGCTACATTTGCTTTATATAGCTGTAGACAAGTGTGGATGTTTGGTATATCAGACAATCATCCTATCTGCATATTGCAGACTGAGAGCAACATATCCAGATTTTGGGATACACATTCCAGATGCAGCAACACTTTGGACAGATTTTGCTGTTTGGTTTTGAATCTCACATACATTTCATTCTGTCTTTACTGCAGTATACTTTATTCAGGGGTTATTACTACTGTATTGCTGGATTCATGACACTTTCTCACACTCTCTCACTTGCTTTCATTTTACTATTCAGGATGGTACTTACTTATAGGCTTTATTGACATGTTTTACCTGTAGTTATTACAATCCTTTCCAGCAGTCTCACTGCTGTCATGTTTCAGTATTTCCACAGGGATATATTTCACACGTGATTTCATCATCTTCTGCAGCTATACTTTTCAGCCTGCTGCAGGTTGTGTACTATTTTCTTACAGGTAGGGCATTTTTATCTCAGAATATATGTCAGACAGTTTCATTTTTCGGTTTAACTTACAGGCTGAAACACACTTTTGTAATCAAGCAATACTTGCAGACACTTTCACACTGTTACTTGCAGATTTTATTCCTTACTGACTACACTGCACTCTTTTGCTGACTGTCATTATTTTATATTTATTTACAGTTACTGGTAGTGGATTACTGACCTGCCTGGTGGCGCAACCGCACCAGTCTATTGCCATAGGCTCTGCGGTTCGCAGAACGGACACCTGCAGCTGTAATATAAATGAAGTAATATTGGAATACACATCTCCATAATATCAGCTAGTTTAATTTCTTACATACATAATTAAATGTTACTTACTCAGTAGTGGGGCGTTGGGTGTTTGCCGGGCCTCCTGGATCCAAAGGTTCAGTTGGTCCTGCTTGCATCTCTTCAGGTCTGCATGGTGGTGACGGACCTGCTCACCAGTCCTTGGAATCCCTGTGGCACTGGTGAGATCATGAGCCAACCGGTCCCATGCCTCGGCCCTGTATGCTCCCCAGAGGACCTGGCCCTGCATGAGTTGGGCCTCATGATTATGGACTAGAAGCCAGACCATGTACCTGGACTCCTCAACACCCCACCTCTGTGCTCGAAAGCAACTACCCTCTCCTACTCCTGTCATTCTGCCTGCAGGTCAGTTCTACAATTGTTTATGTTGTGTATTCCCGCCTATGGGGCTTATATAGCCCGTTTTTCCCGCACATATCTGTGATTGGCCATTTTGGAATTGTATCAACTTCAGTAAACCTGCATTGTCATGCTCTAGTTTGTATTCATTCCTATATATTAGCTATTATTGCATTTCTAGGTACTGCTGTCATGGCTTATTGGTTCTGTACCTTGACTATGGTGTATAGTATCCTGGGTTCGAACCTGGCCACTGCTTTTTATTTTTCATGACTGTCTAGACATGCTGAGGGGTGTGTCTGTGTAAAGGCAGTTTTGATACGGCTTACTCAACGCTGTCTGGCCGGTTAGCTTGTTTGCGCTGCGCGCAGCTCACAAGCAAATGGGTTACGCTGCTTTGAGCCTCATTTGGCTATCGGCATGCATATTATGCTCAGCTCAGTTAGGGGCACATAGATTTAGCATGTTAGACCACTGCTCAGCTACGGGCACTCATTTTGCACCAGTTAAACCACTGCTCATCTACGGGCAGATGCACTCACTCTGTTAAACTGTAGCTCAGCTATGAGCACATCTGGCATTTTTTATTCTTTTTTTACCTCACATTTCTTCAATATAAATGGGCTATTTCATTACATTTTACATAAATTGTGGTTTTATGTGTACATATTTGTCAGGGACTTGTTTCCTGCTTATTTTGCTAAAAAAAAAAAATTGGTGTTGTGGCGGCTCGAACCATGAATGCTTGCTCTTCAGCCAACATCTCTACTGCTACGCTATTGCTTCCTGGCTTATTTTGCATATTTAGTTCTTATATGCTTTCCCACTGACTGCTAACTGTAGCTACGCTATGGGCATGCCCGCGCAAACGAGTGCACTCACGGTTAAACATTTTTACAATTTAAAAAAAATATAAAACATGTTTATTTATATGTTTTCTGTTCATAGTCTGTGGGGGCATGTGTTGTGTTCTGTTTATTCACATTTCCGTGGACTCTGTCATGGGTGTTTACTTTGGGTACTTTTCCTCTTCTGGGGGCATGTCCGCTTACAGGGCTCAGCCTATGGACACGCCCCCTACTGTCTTACACGGACCGTGTTGGCCTTAAGTGTGATTCAGCATGCTCTCATGAATATGCAGAGCATGCTGACATCACTCCGTTTAACTGCAGCCTCCGTGTAAGTGGAGGTTTCCTCCAGTTGCCGCCCAAACTCCTAAAAGAAAACAAAAAGATAGAACAGTGTGAAATGAAGCAGTGAACTAAATCCCTACCTTGTTCACTTATTACCCCAATACATCTACAACTAACACTATTCTGCTGTAGAACAAAACAAAGGCCAAACTATGTCAACCTGAACACTCTGTTTGAACTTTTATTTAATATCTGTTTACTTTGATTTTGAGCTGAGCTACCTATACTTGTACAATATCCTTTTTCTCAGAGAAAAATAAGATGGCATTATAATGACTAGAACAATGTTGTCCTGTGCATTAGAGAACCTTCCTCGCTGTTTTAATATGTACAGTGTGGCATCTATGTTTTAGGGTGTAATTTCTCCTCTGCACTCATACTTCATCAGAATGATCACTGAGTATGATGCCCCTTTCAGTCTGTACCTGAGCAGTCATATGTAACAATGGAAGCATACCACCAAAGGAATACAGGGCATAAACAACCTGCCCTACATCGACCAACTGAGCCGTTTCTTTGTACTATGTCTCCTACATACTGCTGAAATGTGAAATAACCCTGGCCTACAAAGCCTCCTCTGATCTTGCTCTGATGGACCTGTTGTACATCTGCAAACAAATAACATAGAATTACCTGACATAGGGACTTAAAACTCTTCTGCAATTTAAATAGAACAAGTTGGAGAGGCAGGTTATGTACCTAAGATACTAGTCCTTATCAGAATAGGCTTCCCATAAATGTGAGGCAGAGTTCTACAATCAGTCGGTTAAAGCATAATTTGGACCATTGAATGGTGAATAGGAAATTTACCCTGATCTAACAACTGGGCAGAAGCAACCTAGAGAGAAACCTGGTTGCAGGGTGAACAAATACTTCATCAGCTTGCCAGTTCTGACAAGAACTGATGCCTAACTGTATTAAAATATTGGTGTCCATTGATAGGCAAAGGTGTCTCCTGCTAATTTGTGATATTCTGGTGTTAAATTATCAGTTGCAGCAGCTGTGGTTTTAAGTTTTTGAAGGAGCTTTTTGATTGCAGAAGTTGGCACTAGCAGGGAGAAGGAAGAGTGGTTTTGTGTGTGGGAGGCAGATATTGTAAGGGAAGAGGGTGATTTACTTTTTAGTAGAGGGAGGACAGCTTGAGTCAAATGGGTACTGAACTGAGGGGTTATAGGACTGGTGTTATTGGTGGTGGTTTTATAATGGGGTGTTGGATTGCCTGCTGTATAGAAGAGTTTTTAAGACTGACCAGAGTTGTTCAGAATTTTGTTGATGCTTATTTTGGAGATTTTGAAAGTGATTTGTTTTGTCAATATTTTTTGTTTGTTTTGCATGATTTCTAAGCTGCCTATAATGTTGGCAGGTTTCTTGTGTTTTATTTCTGAGGCATGTTTTCCAGGCCTTGTTTGTGTCCTGCATGAGATGATTGATATATTTTGTGATACAGAGGTAGGGCTTGCTTTTTACTCTTTTACTCCTCATAGGGGGTAGTTAATTGAGGCTGGTAATGAATATGTGATTGAAACACCTAACAGCTGTGTCTAATTGTAAATTTTTTAGGTATCCCAGTTATATTTGTGGAGGTAGCCTATAAAGATTTCTTTACTGAAGGAGTTGAGTTTGTGTATCTGTTTAATGACTACATGCTTAGGGTTGTGATTAGTCTGTCTGACAGTGAAGGTAGGGAGTTGATCACTGATAAGGTCAGCAAGACAGCCAGCAGTGTTGATTTTGGAGGGGGAGGTTGCTAAGATCCAATCTAACATTGACTTGTTGGTGCTATTTAGAGACATAGAGATTAATGGAGAGAGATGGCGGGTTAGAGTCAATAAATGAATAGTCTTTGTTAAATTCCCCTAGTGTTATGGTTTTATTTTTTATATTGTGAGATAGCCAGTCTTGAATGTCTTCTAGTATTGAGATACAGGTATATCTGGGGTGAATGCTGCTATGCAAGCATGAAGGTCAGGAAGTTTGTTGTAGATAAATCTCAGGTTAAGGTTCATTAAAAGTAGGTTGCTGTTTTGTTTAGTAGTATGAAGATGAATTTGGGTGGGTGGGGTGGTGGTGGTGGTGATGTATTGGTGCATGGTTTGGTGAGAGAGTCCAAGGCTGGGGTGCATGTCACCTCCAATGCCAGGAATGATTGTGGAATCATTGTGGTATGATCATTTTCTGTATTTATCTTTGACTTTAAAGTAACATATTTGGGGTTGATGTGGCTCTTTGATATGTGTGCTTTTCAAAACAGACAGGTATTACATGTGATAGGGTAAAGACTGGGAGAGCTTGCTTGGTGAAACTGTGTTAAGTTAGGGAGCAGATGTTTTGAACTGAGGGTGGTAGACAGTTGGGGTATAGTGTTGTATGGTAGGATGTAAGGTATGCAAGTAGGGTTAGAGGAAGTATGGTGGGTGTATGGCGAAATAGCATGGTATAAAAGTGTCTTAGGCAATGGGAAATGAGTATGAGAGAGGACTGGCTAATGTCTAAGGAGGAAGATAAAACTGAAAATAATCAGCAGTAGGCTGATTGATGTTTTGGTGATGATGGTTTGATAGTATAAGTTTAGGTGAGGTGGGGGTGGTAGGGAATTGGGGGTAGGGTAGATGAAAGTAGTGGGACCCTCCACTGAAGGATGGTGTAACACACAAATTATGCAAAAAACAATCTGTAAGGGATCCAGTACTCAGTGGTCTTGCGTGTTTGTAAGGTAGGCATCAGTGGGCAGTAAATTGTATAATGTTTTGTGATTCAATAGAGAAGATGGGACCAAAAATGAAAAATAATTTGTAAATACTTAGGGGAGTATGCTGCTAACAGAGTGATAAAAATCATTATGGATATGTATTGGGAAATGACCTCTAGCTATTAAACCTATAATAGGAAATACACTATGCCTTTTGTTGTATGGTATTTTAGTAGTATCTATATTTATGTTCCTGTGAGAAATATTCCATCCTATGGGAAGTGTACTTGGTAGTCTAAGCAACTTTCAAATTTATGGTTTATGCATATGCTTGACAAGTGAACTAAACCAATGAAGAGTGATTTTACTATATCACTATGAAATGTGAAACCTCCTTCCTACTACATTTCATATCCATATGCAAACTGATATTTAACTCACTAACTTCCATTCTGTCTCTTTGTCTGTCATTGTCATTATTTCTCCCTGCCCTTCTGTACATTTTGCTTTCATTTCAAATTCACATCTTTTATTACACCTGTTCTGCATCTAGGAATCATCTTTATCTCCCTTTAACCATATTGCATATCGTGGCAAAAAGCACTTTCTTTCCTAAAGTCCTCCCTTACATTTGAATGCAAGAAGAGTCAAAGTTTAATCCTCATTAAAGCCTGACTCCCCTCTTTGCAATAATTCTGTTACAATATAATCTGACTCCCCTCCATGGACCTGAGGCCAGACAATATATTTGCTTACTAGTAAGCCTAAAATATTACATAGCCAAACATCTCCTAAGCATCGTCAGTCAGCATGTTTCCACATAATATATATCAGAGAAACATCATTGCTCTTACCCACCATAATGGTCACTCCTCTAATAACCCAACTAGCTAAAGGATAGTCAACCTCATTAACCTTGTCTTGAAAGCCATACAACAAAATATTTTACAAATAATCAGTAAAGATATGCAAGAGCTATGGACTCTAAACCATTTACAGTTAAGATTTGTCAAAAGCAGATTGCGCCATATTAGTTTTGCTCACTTCTTCAGAAAAAAGACATCATGGCCTTAGATGAAGGACTTCTCATCCATACTGTTTATCTGGACATAGCCAAAGCATAACTAAATATCAGCTCCATTTGTAGTTCACTGGATTACTAACTGTCTTTCAAATAAATTACATTCAATCAGAATAAATGTACCATCTCCAAAAATCAAAATGTGACCAGCAATATCTCTTCCCTATTCTGTTTGAAATCTATTTCTCTGAAGTACAGGCAAATACTAATAGCCTTGGCTAATTAAATTCACAAATGACTGCAACTTTGGAGTCATCATAAACTTGGATTCTCAGCCTCACCAAGCCTTCAACAAGACCTTGGTTACACTAATAAAGGGTGCTTTAATCAATAGAGTGTAGTCACCTTTGGTAAAATAACTCCTCCTGTGAGGTATCATATTAATGGAATTGACTGTTAAGTATGTTATCATTTGGGATTTAGGAAATTGTATAGACAGTGAGCTGTCCTCCAACCAGCATACTTTCTGAAGATCCATCCACCACTCATCTTATCTCATATCATCTGTTGTTGATTCTTGTTTACATACTAATCCATTCTGATTACCCTTTACTCTTTCCTGACTCACCCTACCAAAGAATGCAATGCGCCATTTGGCATGCACTACTATAAATAACTTTTCCAACTAAAGAGGTTCTAGTACTTTATAAAGCAAAGAAGCCATGGTATAAACAGTCACTCTTATTTGGACAGACTAAAAACTCTGCCTTTTTTCCATAGCATATAGACTCCTATAAGATAAATTGTGCCTTGCCTACCAAGCTAAATCAAGCCCTCCGGTCTATAACTACTTTGTCTTCTGAAAGGAAAACCTCCTCAGTTAATATTTCAAAAGAACTAGTTCTAGGTCAGAATGCAAACAAGTCCATATTTATGGATAAAGTCATCACCCAACACCTGTATCACCTATGGAATAAGTTTTCCCTTCATATCATATAGTGAAAATCCTACCAATGTTCAAACTTCAATTAGATGAATAGACAGGATCCAGTTAATTCATCACAAGAGTCACTGGCTACAAAATTCTATGTCAAACAAAATGTATCACCTCTCAACCTTCTTTATTCCATCAACTCTTCTCCTTTCTTCTCTTTCCTTCACCTTTACCTTCCCTCCAACATAATTAGGACTAAAAGCATTCTGCTTATATAACCCAAATGAGCTCTAGCTCAACTAATAACTCATCTTCAAGATTTCTTGTTGTATGGCACTACTGATTAAGCCTTCAATGGTTGGCATAACATTGGCTTAGTATAAACTTGTGAGCCATGAAACATACATCTTGCATGATTGCTTAGTTTGGTAAGTGTAGAGACATCTGAAAGATATACGCTTTCAGGGAGCAATGGAAAATGAATAAACAAATCATACAAACCTGGTGCATTGATTATACCCACTTTCCCAGTTTGGCCAATGCCTTTTACTTCAATACTGGACAACCTCCCAGTTAACTCTTTTTCTGTTGACCTCCCTCCACTTTTAATTTGTTGGAGAGTTATGTTTCAAAATATTATTTCGCAGACAACTAAACTTAGTAAAAATTTATAATTTTCACTTATCTTGCCCCTTATTCTTATATTTTTTGTAATTTCTAGGCTTATGGTTAAAAAAGTCAGATACTCAGCTGTTTAGGTATATGTTAAAAGAAAGCAAGCAAATAAATATAAATAAATGCATAAATAAGTATATACATACATTTACACAATGTATATCTCACAGTGCATCAGTAACAATGCACAGTCACATAGCCCACAGTGAGTGTGTTGCCAGTGTTGCATGGTGTGTACTCATGTCGATTCATTAACACCCTTCAGTCCCTTGCCTGGTTATTACTGAAAATAATTTCTTGTCCTGTTCATGAGAATGGCTGCTGTCACTATGTGAATGACATAGAGGATGACATGAGCAAAAAAAATAAGTTACATATGTATGCAAAACACACACATGCATACACACACACACACACACTCACACACACACACACACACACACACACGTACACACGCACACACGCACACCCACATACACACACGCGCATACACGCACACACACGCATACACACACACACACACACACACACACACACACACACACACGCACGCACATACACATGCACGCACACGCATACATACACACACACACACACACACACACATACACACACACACACGCGCAGACACACACAAAGGTAAATGTCAAGTTCATTGACACTCTACATGACCTGCCTCCATTAATGTGTATGTTGTAGGTCTGTATGCCCAGGTCTATTACCTTTACAATGAGGTAAAAAATACGTGCTGTACTCCTTCATTATTAATTAGTTGGAGTGTAGTTGTTTGAACTTTTCTGAATTATATTACACACATCTACATATTCACTTAAAATAAGCAGTACATGTCCCCACAGTACAGTGCCGTCTCCTATGTAGCCCCATCAGTGATATATTCAAGAGCATGAAGATTTGTCATGCAGCAGAGAGTTAGTGCACAGCAGATGTATAAGTAGGCCCTGGCAAAAGGCAGTGACTTGCTAATATCTGTGCGTTTGTATCACTGTTGGTAGACATAACATGTGAGTAGCCTAGCTAAGCAAGGTTGCAATAGGCATAGTATGTGCAGTGTGGGAGCATGTCAATAAACATATAAAGGCAGTACCTAAGGCAAGGCAGGTGATTGTGTTACTGTAGGGGGGCACAAACATGATCAATGTTACCAATTTGCTATATACAGCAGACTGTTACAGCAGACCTAGACTGATCACAACAGACCATTAAAAGTGACCTAATACAGACAGGGGATTAGCTGAGGCTGACATCTGAGTTACTGCAGATAAAATGATAAAGTAATGCAATAAAATACATGCATCTATTAGTTCACCAGTCAAATGCCTGTAGTGCACAGAACCCGATGGGCCTGCTATCCTTCTACATGGCTTTATGGCAATATGACTGCTAAGATTGCAACACATTGCCTTTGAGTCTGTGTAGCGATGCAATGTTGGGGTATGCTATTTACAACTCAGATGTATTTGCTATTCTAGTTTTATGAACTGCGTGACTTAAGTGGCACTTTTTACCTTCTTCCCATTATTTTTGTTTTCATACACTACTTATGCTCCTTTCTAAAATGTTTTTAAGCTGGTGACTATAAGTTTACAACGTGACCCTTATTTAGCATGATGAGTGCAGAAGATCCCTTTTTTCTCCCCTTCCTTACAGCTGCCATCAGCTCCTCTCCTCAGAAACTAAGTCTACTGGACTAATTTTAGTCTCTTCCTGGCTCAACCTAACCCATGTCCAGGACTGGTTAGGAGAAAGAAGGCACTTCTACAGGGTTATACTCCTGTGCACCCTCCTGTGCAAGTGATTTGCTTCTTGAAGCATGGAGCTTGCCAGGAACTTCATGTTGCCATTATAGCAAGCCTAGTCAGCCTCTTTCACTCCCCGGATAGGAAAGCAGACAATGACAGCTCACTCCCATCCTCTACTTATCTAATCTCCCCAGCACACATGCCTCTAATTGGATACGGGTCATCTGTGGCACAGTAAGGGATTTATTCCTCTTTGACATGGGGCTGGGTGAGTGTACAAGATCCTTATTCCTTTAGGTCATCACATACCATGAAATACCAGCCAATGAATGCAATGTATAGTAGAGACACATGTGAGCCATGACACTGAATAGTATTGCTTTTGCTTTTGGATCTTACTTTCATTTTCCATTTCTCTGTCTTTTTCACTTCAAAATAACCTTTAAATATCCTGTGGTAACTCCAACATTTAATCTTTATTAATGATACAAATACAAGTTATCAAAACAAAATATCTAAGCTTAAACAGTGCAGCTGTATAATTGTATATGTTTTAACAGATATTGGCAATTCTGAATCAGTGCTTTACCTATGCTAAAAAAAATGACGTTCTATAATGTGTTAATGAAAATCATCATGTGTTGACTGCATTTATTTATTAACTCTATGGATTATGCAGATTCCAGGCTTAATTGGGGTACCATTTATTTAGAAAACAGACACTAATTTTGGTTTTACACCTGACTTCTAAAAATAGCTGATATCTCTCATTATCAGTTTAGGCCTGTAATCCAGGCATGGTTTCAATGTTACCTTAAAATAAGCTTGATATGTAAATAGACACAGGAAGGGAGAAATAGATGTTTTATTTCAAGACGTACATTATGTAACAACAAAAACTTGCAGGCTAAGTGTAAGCAGGAAAGGACCCCTAATTCCCTTGCTTTACAATTACACAGCTCAGATGTGCTGCTCTGCAGAAGAAATAATATCAAATGTTGGCAGTGTATCCAAAACTTTTTCTCAATCTGCAGTCCTGGTAACAAAGCAGTAGTCTGAAAAGCTAGCTGATCTAATAACTTATTTTGAAGTGAAGAGTTCAGAAACATGTATCTTTAAAGACTGTCGCATATGTTTAGAAGTCATGCTTTTTTATACTAGAAAGTGAGGAAATCTTTGGCAAGCATTTTGTCTTAATTAAGGCATAAATCAGTTTTGGAACTAGGAGTAGATTTCATAGTAACTCATTCCCATCTGCCAGGAAGTTCCCATCTCCACTGCCAACTTTATAAATAAAATCACTGAAAAGCCATGCCTACATATTTAACACATATCATCTGTCAGGTTAACACACTACTTCATGGACAATTTATAGCTGTTGCAATCATTTACTCTATGTTATGTATTAAACATAGGTTTGTTATTCTTCTGTTAAATACGTGAGGGACCTATGGTCAGAAGGGAGGTTCTTGCAACTTATGATAATGTGTCCCTTGTTTCATGGCTCTGTATGTAGTGTGCTACAAAATCCTTAAATGCATTTAATACTTTTTACAAGAATAACTTTTTTCATTCTTCCTTACCTGACATCATGGAAAACTGTGATATTTATTTATACAACTGGCTTTTATTGGAAGGACACCAGTTACAAAACTGTATGGCTTTCAGATGCATGCTGCTGGTATATAGGTTAACTTTAAATGTCACTATATCCTTGTTACAGATGCCGCTAATATCATTACCTTATTGCTTAATTGACCTTTTTACCAATTAAATTGATGCTGTTTTGTAACATTAATTCAAAAGGCTATTTGTGCTGTACCATGGATAAAACAACCAACCAAACACATAAGCATATATATGCCCACACACACACACACACACACACACACACACACACACACACACACACACACACACACACACACACACACACACACACACACACACACACACAAAGCGCACACAGACATGAACACAGAAAGACACAAATATACACGGCCTCAGACATGAGCACAAAAAGATACACACACACATATCCATGCAAAAAAGCACACACACACACACACACACACACACACACACACACACACACACACACACACACACACATGCGTGCACACACACACACACACACACACACACACACATAAATGCATGCACACAAAATGACGCACACATATATACACACTTGCACACATGCATGCACACAAAAAGACACACTCACACACACGTACATATGCACGCACACAGGCAAAAGCCACATACACACACCACACACATGCATGCACATGCCCACACACATACACACCCACACATGCAAAAAAAAATTCAAATACACACAGTCATCCCTCACAAACAAGCAAAAAATATGACACACGAATTGGCACACAGAGATGCCAATTACTCCCTTGCATTGATAACAAAATCAGTACTGCTTAAAAAACAATTCACTACTACTAACATTATTATACTAAGATCACTAAAACTTCTTTTCCTGGTAATTTGTCAGTCTTCTGATCCCAA
Source organism: Protopterus annectens (assembly GCF_019279795.1). Classification (NCBI taxonomy): domain Eukaryota; kingdom Metazoa; phylum Chordata; order Ceratodontiformes; family Protopteridae; genus Protopterus; species Protopterus annectens. The sequence continues at coordinate 230,434,348 of NC_056731.1, forward strand.
AAATGTTTTAGTTTTGAAACATAACTAAGATTTGACTGCTATTGGAACTTTGACAATATAACAACAAAAGAAAAAGCACAGACTGCATCATGCAACAATAAACTGGTGATAAAGCTGTTTCCCCCCCCCATACTCCATGGATGAATAACCATGACTACAGTTCATTAGCCAATTTCCTCCATCTTCCATGGATGAATAACTGTGGCTCCAGTTCAGCAGCCTATATATTGCACTATAGTCAACCACAACACAGTCAACAACTTCAAAAGTCAGCTAATAACACAGTTAACAAAAACACATTGTGCTGTCAGCATCACATAGTTGTAGATCAAATCAACTTTTCTGGAGATTCAATAAGCTCTGTATAGGCTTAGTGCAAAGCCTACGTGGAGTTTATGTGTTTGAGCAATGAGCAGCAGTGCTAATTGCATATACACGCTGTACATCGAGTTTACACGAATACAAGCGCACTTTTGTGGCCTGCAACAGTGTTGCCAGCCAGGAAGCCATGTAAAGCAGCACAAACACATGCAGACAAGTACATATGTTTATTTATAGGCAAACTAGTTTTGCATGATTGTGTGGACAGCCACATTGACTACCAGGGTTTAATATAAGGCAGTGCATAAAGTTCTAACACATTATAGGAAAGTGTAGTCAGTGCAGAGCACTGTCCAAACCTGTTTTAGGCATATTGAAATAAAGTTTTGGTGGTGATCATCAAGGGTACATAGTCTGCATTATTAAATAACTATCCTAGGGAAATGTGTCTATTGAAAAAAGGTCACACACATGAATGATATGAATGAAGACGGGGAGGAAGATAAGTGAAACAAGGTAATCTGCAGCAGATAAAGACATGTCAAAGTATTTATACTACAAAGACAAGGCAGTTGCAGTGAGCAGTAATCACATATGTACATGATACAATATGTACTGCTGTTTATACCTACTAAGTGGTTATAGTTATATCATCACACAGTTATTGTATATTATGTGACTGTCATACAAGGTCACATATTAGTGGAGATGACTGGTTGTGATATAAGCACAATGACATAATCACTGGAGAAGCCATTTAGCAAGGATAGTATATACAATACGGGATAGGTGCATATAGTGAAGATGTGCAAAATGAGTTGCTTGAATATGAATGTAATGTCAACACAGGTATCAGGACATATAGCAACAGGCGCATGGCCAACTGTAGACTGGAGCATGCACAGTCATGGAAAATATCAGAATAATACCACCATTAATCTGTGCCACTGTTATAAAATATGTGATTGTGAGTTATTATATATGTTCTGCATGAAGAGACTTGTACAACTTTCATGATTTGTCAGTAATCTATTAGGGGAATCAAGCACACCTTCCTCAAAAATTAGAACATTTTGGATTTGTTAAGAGGGACGCTGTTACAGCTGTAGTTTAAATTATGAATAATTCTGGCAAGTTGACAGATTTGCATGGCATAAATATGCCATAATCCACATTTGCATGAATGTAACCCATCCCATCAATGTTGTCAATGACCTACTGCTATGTATTTACTGGGTGCAACATATGAACATGTATCAGGCATGCATCTTGCATAACAGCTTAAAGGGAGTTCTGCACTGTCAGCTCCTAATGGTTATGCAACAAAAGAATACTTAAGTATGGCTGATAAGAGTGTGGGAGCTCACTGTGGCAAATGTTATGCACTTGATTAACTCACCCCTTGGAGAGGTGTTCGGAGGTACATGCAAAATGGTGCATTGTACTCAATTATTGGTGTGATGATGGCTGAGAACAATGGGACTATAATGCGCTTTGATGTGGCATTCTGCACATACTCAGGAGTTGTGCTATATACAAGGGATTTGTCACCACTATGAGTACATGCTGGTGGAAGTTACGATTACTATCTAGTTGAGTACACAGGTCACAAACCACTTGCTCTGCTCATAGGGATGTGCTGTCTATATTGTAATTAGCTTGTGTATTTACTTTCATAAAGGAACTAATCCCCCATGATTTTTTTTCATCTTCTGTGTCTCCATTGCTCTGGCAACAATCCTTTGCATGCATTAATATTGTCTGCATTATACCAAAACAAATCTTGGATTCAATGATTGCCCACAATTTGCAGTCCTCCACAAATCTCGTTAGACATAGGATGTGTAAGTTAGTCTTGACTTCTGAGACTTATATAATGAACAGGAAAGGGCCTAGTACAGAATCCTGAGGTACAAACCTGGTCACTGGACTCCAGATAGAGGTGACTTCACACACTTCAACATTATGTGCCATGCATGTCTACCCACTAGGTGATGTAGGTGTTTATGTCCACTTGAGACAGTTTATCTGTAATGCTGAGTGTGGATTTGTGTCAAATACCTTGGCCAGGTCAAAGTAAGGAAGATGATAGTTTTTTCCTCATGCATGCCTTTGGGGACTTTCTTGAAGACATCAAACAGATATAACAGACACGATGTTGCCTTAACAAATCAAACATGGGCTTGGTACACAGTCAGAAGATTACCTATGCCCTTTTTGATAACGTCCATGATGACTTCTTGGTCTGCCTCACAGATAAGGAGAGTCAGGAATATAGGTCTATAACTCCATGCATCAGGTGATGGTCCATCCTGGGTCAGAGGGATGATTGTTGCTGTCCACCCATCTACAAGAACATAGGCTGTCTGGAGGCTGTGTTGAAGTAGGGATCCAATGGTGTCTGTTAGGTCAGGTTTAAGTCATGGTATAGGCAACCTGGGATGTTGTCAAGGCCCATTGATTATTTGTTGTTAGCTACAAAGAGTGCACAGATGACCTACTCTCCTAAGAAAATAAACCGAGTAATGATTTCATGTATACATTGGCTGATGGCCAGTGGCCAGAGGGAGTTAAAGTGTGAGGCAAACTGTCAGCCACAGATTGTCTATTTTCTCCTGTTGAGTATGGCTGGTGGAATCCACAAATATCTTTGTGCTTAGTTGTATATTCTTCTTAACATGTTACAGTTATTGAAAAAAAAATATATATGTAAAACACTTACAAATACAACCTTGTTGGTCATACATCACATGCCACACACTAGTACTGTTCACACAGTCATACAACTATACCAATGTCATGTAATTACATAATTGCACAACATATGCCTATATGTTTTTCATGAAAAAGCTGTGTTTGAGTGGCCTGTTGCCATAAAAGGACACATTACAAATCAGTTGTGTGTGGCTCATGCAGAACATTACCTAACACAAATGCCAATAGTCACACAGTGGTGCTGCTGATCACCTCAATAATCCTTGGGAATAGAAACACAACTGCACATACAATGAATTCTGCAAGATTGCAATTGAATTAAAACATGATATTTTTGTGCATATCACATCATTATAACACGTGGATGAAACAATGATTATTTGCCCATGTAATCAGTATGAATTTATATTTATACCTCTTACAGAGCATTTAAGGATGGTAGATAGACACAAGCACACCTGTGCCATATTGCAAGTTTCACTGTGGTGGTTGATCTGCTCCACTGCAGCAACAAATGTCTTAATAAGCCAACAATATACATAAAAGTGTATTATACCATGTCAACAGTTCTCAGGAGGTATATTACTACAGCTGTTATAGAAGGAGCATGTAATAAAATGACAGCAATGAACATCAATACATTAACTCACATCACAGACTGCAATACCCTTTTGTAGGCATATCGTACATCCACACCTCAAAACAGCACGTCATTGACAACATAGACATGTCAACTGTTCATAGGGTCATAGGACATTATTAGGCTAATGGCTAACCTTGCATGAAACCCTAGTAATTATTATACCATTTAAACCAAACTCTCTATATCTATATGATGGAAGATCGCAAGACTATGTGTGTATGTGTGTATTTGCTGGATTTCATTACATACTGCCACTGTCCATATTTGACATGTGTACCACACCATGACAGAATTAGCAATCACACATGCAGTGGACTGGAGATGGCTTGCAGAGGCTCATGGAAGGATTCTGCATCATGATGTGTGTATGCATATTTGACATGAGGGCATCCTCCACACCTCTGCAGGAAGAATGTCATGTGGCCAGAGGAAAAAATAAGAGGATGGTGGATGCATGGGGCTACATTAAAGGTTCTCCTAAGTAGTAGTGAAATGAAAATTGATTCAAAAGATCATACAATGACCATAATGTACCACCAACTGCACACACTGCAGTAGACTGGGTCTGATTTGAATATTACACCTGTGCAGGTATAGAAGATGAATGCCATGCACTGTAACAATAGTAACAGGACATATGTCTGACATTAACATTGTCGTGTTGCACTTTAAGGAGTATGATGGCATCATTATATGCTGAGAAGAACATGTTGGTGGGAGTGTCTGATATGGTTGTGGAGTCACAGCTCTGTGCAAAATTGTCTCAGAAGTAATATCTGGATGCATACACACTCTTGTTGTCTGCTGTTAGATTAGAGCCCCTATATATCTATGTAAAGAAGCTTGAGAACACAGTAGTTAATGTTACTGCCCCAGCACAAGTTTTTTTGAAAACTGTCAGATTGCATGTTATACAGGATGACATCATCAGTGTATATTATAAGAAGATGCTCAACGGAGTGTCTGATATAGCTGTGGGCTCACATATTGTTATAAAATTGTCAAAATACTGATTATCAGATGCACAAACAAACTAGATGACTGCAGTGAGACAAGAGCCCCTTCCCAGCTATGTAGACACACTTAATGCAAGTGCCACAGCACAAGTCTGCCTGGCATAGTGTCAGACAGCACTTTATAGCTGAAGACATCAGTAGTGTCTGATATAAAGGAGATGATAGTAAGAGTGTCTCATGTTGTTTAAAATTGACTCTTGGATGTGAACCAACTGAACATGAGCATAGACACACACACCAGTTGACCACAGTGAGAGTAGAACCCCTACCTAACTATATATGGAGCACAGTACTTACTGCAAGTGCCACAGAACAAGTCTGGCTTTTATGGTGTCAGACAACACTTTATAACTGATGATATCAGCAGTATATGTTTGTGAGAAGATGTTAGGAGACCTGTATGAAAGGGATGTGTAGGCATGTATGACTGTCAAAATAATTGTTCTCCATGGAACTGGATTGCTGACAGTAGAATATAGACTCATGCTTTACTGACTACACACACACACACACACACACACACACACACACACACACACACACACACACACACACACACACACACACACCCCAGTTGATTTCAGTGAGATTTGAACCCTTATCTAACTAGCTACAACTAGTAGGGAACACAGTACTTAAAGCAAGTGCCACAGTACAAGTTGGACTTTTACACTGCTGCTGGACAATTTATAGTGGACAACACAACCCCCCATAAACCCACACCATCAACTAGAACTAACAATCTCCCAACTAGCTTCTCTTTCTCTCCTGTTCCTACCTCCAAAATAAAACAACTACTAACTAAACTTAAAACTACCAGAGTAGCAGCAGACAACCTCCCAGGTGAATACATTCAACTTGCAGCTGACGCTCTAGCCTACCCTGTATCACTCTTGATTAACAGATCTCTGTCAGAAAGTTATGTTCCTACACTATGGAAAGTCTCACACATAATTCCCCTACACAAAGGTGGCCCCTCCACAGATCTAACCAATTACTGCCCCATAGCTATTCTCTCACCACTCTCCAAAATACTAGAGAGATGCATTCATTCTCAAGTCTCAGATCACCTCCTTGCTAACAACTTCCTCTCCAACACACAACATGGTTTCCGACCTAACCATAGCACCACTACCGCCTTACTCTCTTTCTCTAACACTATCCTACAAAATAAAAATGCAGGTTATCTCTCCTCAGCTGCCTTCCTAGACCTCTCTAAAGCTTTTGACATAGTCCCACACAAACAACTCATCTCTCTTCCCAATAACCTATCCTTCTCTCAACCAGTCATCAGCTGGTTTCAGAGTTACCTATCTGACCGCCAACAAGCAGTTGTTTGGCAGGACAACCTATCCTCCCAACTACCAGTCTTCATAGGAGTTTCCCAAGGGTCCATCCTGGGACCCCTACTCTTCTCTATTTTCACCAATTATCTAGTCTCAGCCACAACACATGGCACACTCATACAATACGCAGATGACTCAGCCATCATCTGCACAGCCCACTCCTTACCAGAACTGCAAAACGTCACACAGGAAGCATTTTCTTCTATTGAAACTTGGTTATCCGATGCCCAACTACTACTCAACCTAAACAAAACAAAATTACTAATCTTCCAACCCACCAAACTTACCCTAGACAGCTCTCACTTTAGCATCACAGCAAAACTCAACACCGCCATCCATCCTACAGAACACACCAAATTACTAGGAGTAGAAATAGACAATAAACTGAACTTTGAAATTCACATTTTCATGACCATTAAAAAAGTGCACAAAAAACTAGGAGCATTATATAGAAATCACCAACTACTTACCAAAGCAGCTAAAATTTCGGTAGGAAATTCTCATCTTGTCTCTACCCTATTCTACACCTATCCAATATTTACTAACCTTAGACAATGCGATCTAAATAAGCTCAAAACCTGCTACAACAAAATCACCAAATTTGCCACAGGGGCTTCCTACCGTACTCACCAATGTCTCTCACTAGCAGAACCGGGCTGGCTAGAGCTCCCCCACCTCCTTCAATGGTATCAACTCACACTCACCCACAAACTAATAAATGAACCACTAAAAGTCCCATCCCTCCAGAATGTACTCCAACCCTGCATATCCACAAGGCCACTAAGATCCAGCCACAAAAACCTCCTACTGGTCACAAGCGCCATTAACTCTGCTGGAGAAGCATTATTCTCCTGCACTATAGCCAAACTCTGGAACTCCCTCCCATCCTCAATTACCTCTGTAATGCCTTGCACCCACTTTAAATCCTTACTAAAATCACACTTCAAAACTTGACAAATATGCCCTTGCAACCCTCCCTCTAATACCATCCACTCCCCCCACCAACTACTTCTCTCATCCCCCTGTCAACAACCTACTCTTAGCAAGCTTGGCTACTCATGTTCCCAGCTACCTACCACATAATACTAACTTCTTGTAGCAACAACTGCTAATGGTTGTTATGTACCTCAAAAACAGATTGTATCAGTTGTTCACTAATGAATCTCAACTACATTTGTAACCATGTTTAGTGTATATGTCACCATATTTTAAAATTGTACTATGTTCTACAGCTGTTTTACATCTTCTTCTTGTCTTGCGTCCTTAACTGGACTAATGTCTATATTTAAATGCTATGTTTTTTTAACTATATAATGCAAATAATACTTAATGTGGAGCTTTTCTGCCCGGGCCTCCGCTGAAAATGGACCTGTGTCCAGTCGGACTCTCCCGGTTAACAAATGTAAATAAATAAATAAATAAAATAATAAATAAATAATAACATCATCACTGGATGTCTGAGAGATATTGAGAGACCTGTATGAAATGGACGTGTAGGCATGTATGAATGTCAAAATGCCTGTACTCCATGGGACTGGATTGCTGACAGGACAAACACTTATCCTTACTACACACATACACACACATTGACTGCACTAAAATTAGATCCCCTGCTTAACTAGGTACACCAGCTAGAAAACTCAATACTTGACACAAGAACTGTGGCACAAGTCTGACTTCAGTACTGCTACTGGACAATTTACAGTGGATGACATCCTCAATGGCTGTTTGACAGAAGATGTTGGGAGGCCCGCATGAAATTGTTGGGAAGCCATATATGGCTGTCAAAATTATTTGCTCTCAATGGGACCAGAACGCTGATAGTAGGATGCACACTTACACTCATCTGACTACACCCATACACACCAATTGACTACAGTGAGAGTAGAACCCCTACCTAACTAGGTACTCCAGCTAGAGAACTCAGTACTTAACACAAGTGTCACAGTACACATCTGACATTTAAACTGCTGCAGGACAATTTATAGTGGATGGCATCCTCACTGGATGTTTGAGAGAAGATGCTGTAAGGCCTGCATGAAATGGCTGGGTAAGCATGTATGACTGTCAAGATATTAGTTCTGCATCTGGCTGGATAGATGATAGTAGGATACAGACTGATATCCCTCTGACTATGCACACACACTTACATATACATAGAGAAACATACATAATGTGGCTGCTGTGATAATTTAGCACACATGTAAGTATTTTATTCCCATCTTCAAAACACAGTATTTAATGATTGCAACACCCCTGAAGTATGTTTTTACCTTGTCATAGTGATCTTTATGTATGACGCCATCATCATTACATGATGTTGGTAACATACCCTGTTAAGCCAAGCATGGGGACATTGAGAAACTAGTCCTCACCCTCGGAACTGTCATCAATATTCTCTTCCTGAGCTTGCTGCTAGAGTGCTTGACATTTTCTGTTGCCCGGCATTCCATTGAGCATCTTCTCTATCTGGCTGAGGCATGCACCAGCAGTACTTTCCATAATCTCACTCACCATGTCTAGATCTCCTGGTGAGTGACAAAATCACCACCTCTGCTAATACTCCAGGAAAGTACCATTGCACCAGCTGCCATGGTAATGTTACCTGATGTGGAAGGGCAGGCTGATTCCCAGATGTGCTGCTTGCTGACCACGGCAGCCATTGGAGGGGTGGCAGGCTGAGCCACACTGGTTGGCCTACCTTCCTGTGCTGGAAATCTGGAAATCATTTTCTCAGTTGTCAGAAACTGATGACATCAGAACATTGTGATCACACATATAAAACTAAAAAAGAGAGATAAGGGGTGGAGTAAGAGAGGAAAAAAGATAATTAGAACCATCATATGTCACATACAATGAACTACTATGATATAAATAATAAATTTACCTTTACAGTAATTATACTTTTTAATGACTGCAAACTATGACTGATAATTGTTCCAAGTAATGCTTACAATATGCATATATAGCACATATGTTTATCAAATAATACAGATTAAGTTAACAGCATAGCATGTAAACCAATTTTGGTGAAATTATTGTGTAACTCACATTATCTGAGCATACTATTACAATTGACTCCTATAATTGGCTTGAGTTACAGACTGATGCATTCCTGCTTCATTTTACAGTTAAGATATGCAAACTTAATTTGCTACTAAGTATGGAAGAGAATTACTTTTGATAAAATATGTTGTGCTGTATTGATACCCATTGCATCTCTAAGTCTTTCCAAAAGCTCAGCATGACCATCCGTGTTTATTGCAATCTCCTGGGTGGGTGAAAAAGACAAAGGGGAAGGAAATGAGAATATTATCATACATACCAGTCTTGGCTACCTCCAGCTTTCTATAGAATGTAAAGTATCTTTATCTGTATACTTACACAGCTGTGGGATATCAGCACTCCTAAACTCATCCAGTCACTGCTTGAGTTGTGCCTGTTTGCACGTTTTCAGGTTATTGTAGAGGTACATGCTTTGCTGTCCAGTGAGTGGAATGTCAGTTGCACTGGAAACATCCTTGGCCAGACTATTCCAAGCCTCTGATTTGTACTCAGATATGATATAGTCCCCTAGCAATAGCCTATGGTTGTGGCACTTTACAAGGAGTCTAGGGACTATTCTGGACTCCTCTACACCCCATCATTGAGCCACAAATTTGGCATATTCTCTTCTAGCTCCTGCAAATATCCATGCAGGTCAAACAGTAACAATTAGAATATTTTCCCACCACATGTTTAAGGTTAGTGTGCAAGCCTGAACAACCATGGCAACCCATTTGCACAATGTTAAGGGGAGAGTAACACAGCCAGAGAAAAAGGCAGTTTATGAACTAGAAAGGGTAATGTGACAGCTGGAATTAGCTTTTGGTTTAGATGATGCTGTAACTGTTTGTTGATTTAACTTTGCAGATGTTTATTGGGAATATACATTTGACCTGACACATTTATTGTATGGCTTTATATACTGATAAAAGTAATTTGTACAATGTGGGACTCAAACCTAAGTACAATAGACAAAACATACCCTTCTTCCTCAGTATTTTTTCATCCTTCCCACAGAAGAAGTGCTTGTCCAATATGTTCATTAATTATATAGATGCATGATAGAGTGAGTGGTTAACCATGTATGTGTGTGACCTGACAAGGTCCTGGTTCATAAATTCACATGTACGTGACTATCATTAAAGTATTAAGTCCATCCTAGGCCAGAAAAGACACTTTTACATACAGAAACATAACTGTTAATATACTCTCAGTCACACATATAATTCATATTATCTCCAGTGCTATACATAGTTATTGTTATTTATAATTATATTTAGATTGTTCTTTAGTTTTTAAAGGTGAGTGGACAAGCATTACTAAAATTTGCATTGTGTTAGATTAGAACCCTGCCTTCCTGTATTGGGAGTATTAACTTATATAAGTTGCCACTAGGAAGGTTGGGCTATAAGTGTGTTTCATACAGTCATTACTGTGCAGATTGCTCATTGCGGCTGAGACCTTGTTTGTCAGACTTGCTCATTAGTTACACATATACATTAAAGAGTTGAGTGTTTAACCATGTATGTTTGTAACATGAAAGTTCAGAAAATAAATGTTTAATTGTAACACCATAATTCTACTGATTTTTGTTTTTATTTATTTATTTTACATTTGTTGACTGGGCTAGTCTAACTGGAGATATTTCCATTTTCAGTAGAGGCCCGGGGAGAAAAGCTCCACAGAGAATACATTAAGGCAAACATACTAGTGTTTTAAAGAAAGTTTTAAGAGACAGAAACTAACAACTCTACAGTTACTCATTATTACTAAGTGAGTTAATTACTAACTCACATAGTTACAGTCACAAAAAAAAATACTTATATAACTAAAAAATACTAAGTCTGATAAAGATAACTAAATGAAATAAATACTACCACACACAGTTAAACTCAAAGACATCTTATAAAGTTAAAAAATATTTTGTAAGATAATGATAAGGTAGGAAGTATGAGAAAAGAGAGCTAAGAATATGAGAAATTAGAAGAGGTAAGTTGTAGGAAGGAGAGCAAGTAAGATAGTTAGCAAGCAAAGAGAGCCAGTAAGACAGTCCGTAAGCAAAGAAGTAATAGGAAAACAAGTGGCAGAAGAAGAGGAAAGCCAGGTGGATGATAGAGTAAGTAAGAAGTAGGAGATAGTAATGAAGTAGAGTATAAGTAGTGGAAGGATTAATCAGGTTTACTACAGGTGCACAGCCAGTGATTTTGGAAGTGAAGTTTAATGTTTAGTTTGAAAAGAGGTAATGATGTAATGTTTGTTATGTTGCTAGGAAGTAGATTCCATTTTCTACCTACTGAATTGGTGAAAAGGGAGTCACCAGCAGTGTTATTTGATTTTATAGAATTAGCCAATAGTTTACTGGAGGATCGGAGAGAGTTAAGATTATTATAGGGGATTATGAGTTGAGAGAGTATAGGGGTGTTCATTGGTTGGTACAGAATTTTATGGGCAATAGTGAGTTGTTGGGTTGCAAGATAGTTTTGAAATTCTGGCCAGCCTAGTAGTTTCAGGTTGAGACAGTGATGTGTTCTGTAGGGGTTCCCTGTAGCGAAGCAAGCAATGTTATTATAGCAGGTAGTCAGTTTGGTAAGGTTGTTTTTCTTGAGGTTGGTGAAAATGGGACAAGCATAGAGAAGAGAGGAAAGAAGATGGGAGTGAGCAATCCTAGTTCTAGAGGAGGGATTTAGAAATGGTCTAATACGATATAAAGATCCTATTTTCCTATTGACAAGTTTTATGGTGTTGTTAATGTGTTGGTTGAAAGAGAGATTATTATCAATTGTAATACCTAACAGTTTAGTGGTAGTGTCGGGAGAGATGATAGTGGTATTGTTAGAGGAGATGGTGAAGTTTAAAGGGGGGGTCCTGGAGGTGGGGGTAAAGAGGAGGAGTTTAGTTTTTTTAGCATTTAGTAAGAGAAATCGACTAGAGAACCATGTTTCGATGGTATTAAAGACTTTTTGAGTATGAGATCTAAGTTCTGAGGTAGAGGATGCAGAGCAGATGAGTGTAGAATCATCTGCATACTGGATGCAAGTAGCTTGGGGGATTGTATTTTGGAGATCATTAATGAAGAGGGAAAAGAGAAGTGGGCCAAGAATAGAACCTTGTGGAACTCCAATAGAAACAGGCAGAAGAGAAGAGATATGGTTATTCCAGAGAACAGCCTGTTTTCTGTTAGTGAGATAAGAAGTAAACCATCTAATGGCAGGGATATCAAAAGATAGGGATTCAAGAGTATTGATTAAAAAAGTGTGGTTAACCATATCGAATGCTTTGGAGAGGTCAATGAAGATGGCAGAAGAGAGTAGGTTGTTGTTACGGTTCAGGTTAATAGTGTCTACAAAGGAAAGGAGGGCAGTAGTAGTACTGCGATATGGTCTGAATCCATGTTGACAGTTAGCTATGATGTTGTGGAGAGAGAGGTGTTGTACAAGCTGATGGTGTATACATTTCTCCATTATTTTGGCCAGGGGAGAGAGGAGAGCAATAGGTCTATAGTTAGAGTAGTCAATGGAGTTACCACCTTTATGGAGTGGGATAATGTGAGAGACCTTCCATATATCAGGGATGATACCTTCTTTGATTGTCCTATTTATGAGAAAAGAAATAGGATATGCGATAGCCTTGGCAGCTTTTTGAAGAAAGAGTGAAGGTAACTTGTCAGCAGAGGGGGTACAAGGTTTAAGCTTGAGAAGGAGTCTGTGTATGTAAGAGATGGGATGTAGAGAGAATTTAAAGGAAGAGTTTATAAGGTTACATGTTGGGTGTGAGTTATTAGTGTTCAATTGATTAGCAAGAGCTTGTATAGTTTCAGTGAAGAAAGAATTGAAAGCATCTGCAGTTTGTTGAGGGGTATCAGGATCAGAATTAAGTGGGGAAGGTGTTTTAGAACGTCCTGGGGAAAGGAGTCTATTAACTGAAGACCAGAAAAGTTTTGAATTATTAAGATGGGTTTGTTGTAAATTGAAGTAGAATTTCTTTTTATCAGCTATTATTGCTTTTTTGGTTAGATTTCTAAGCTGGCGGAAGTGAAGAAGATCAGGGTTTTTTCTGTGTGATCTCCATGTGGCCCAGACTTTATTTCTAGTGAGAATAAGTTTTTTGGTTTCATGGGAGAGCCAGGGGGCAGCATTAGATTTACTTCTAATGCTACGTTCAGGAGCATGTAAGTCAAGGATGGATAAAAAAGTAGAGTTAAAGTACATTACTGCATTTTCAAGAGGGAGTGTTTTTAACGGGTTCCAGTTACATGCAGTAAGTTCAGACTGAAACAATTCTGGATTGAAGTGTTTGATGGTGCGTACGTTTCTTATGATGCAGGGGTTTATACTATCAGCCTTTTCCCTTGTTATGAATGTTAAGGAGTGATCACTAACATCATCTGGTAAAATTCCTACTTTGTAACTATCTTTGACTTTATTTATAAGAATCCAGTCTAAAATGCTTTCTCTATTACTGTGTTTGTTGAGCCTAGTAGTTGAAGTAATGGTTTGGATAAAACCATGGAGGTTGATATGAGAAGAAGGATTATCAGCAGTAATGCTATTCCAGTCTATGTTCAGGTCACCTAGTATGATGGTTTCTTGGGGATATGTGACAGATATCCAGCTAAGGTAATTTTCGAGGATTGGTATGCTATTACCAGGTGGTAGGTACATACATATAATATAAAGGGATTTTTTGGAATTTAATTGGAGTTTTGAAATGATTGCTTCTACCTTGCTATCTTGTGTTGGAGAGGCAGGAAGGGTAGTAATATTTAGATGATTTTTATAAAGAATTGCAACTCCACCACCTTTACGGTTGGGACGGTCAAGTCTTACCATATTGTAACCTTGGGGAGTTATCTCAGTGTCTTTAGTGGAGGGCTTTAGCCAGGTCTCAGAGATGCAGAGAATGTCAAATGAATGTATATGTAGGAGGGAATGCACGTAGGGTATTTTGTTGTTTATGCTTTGGGTATTACGATGTCCTATTAGGAAGGTGTTATTGAGTTTGGGTATGGTCATTAGGGGAGAGTGGAAAGTAGGACCAGGGTTAGGGTGGATATCTCCAGCTTGAAGGTTAAGATTGATAGGTTTCATAGTGAGGTTACATTTTAGAAAGGTTAGAAATTTAGTTTTGTTGTCCGAAGGCAAAACATATTTTAGATGTGACAGTCGGTGGAATCTAGGTAGTTGATAGTTAGGGGTTGAAGAAGTCTATGGATATGAATTTAGAGGATTGAGATATATTGTAGTTACACATGTACTGTATATGATATCCTGTGTATGCTAAATTTACCTGCTATACATAGTTATTTCTATGTGTAATTGTTTTTCTAATGTGAATTTTTATATAAAGTAAAGTAGAACAGCAATAATAAAACTTTTAATCTTGCTGGATTGGAACTCAGGCTGAAATGTATTGTAGCCCTTAACTTATACCTGTGATAGGAACCACTAGGCAGCAGCTATATATTTTCACGTGCATTACCATGTAAGTGTGCTGACTTCTGCGCAACACCACTTAGCGTGTTTCAGCAGTGGAAGATGGCACATGATACAATGTATCCATTTTGAAACTGACACGTGTCTTCTTGTTGTCTGCAGCTGTTCTAAACCTGCAGTTGTTTTGGAAGCTTGTTGACCACCACACTATACAGCTTAGCGTGTTTGAGCAATGGAAGGCAAAAGATATAACAATGTATCTCTTATGAAACTGGCAATGTCTGCTTGTTGTCTGGGCCTTTACAACATGTCTGTGTAGATGCCAGCAATGTACAAATCAGATTAGCAAAGCTCAATATGCATTATTACTGTAAAAATTGTTTATTACTTTTCATCACTAAAATATAAATGTGGGATTTCAACCTTAATCTACATGTACTATGTGCTGCATGATTCATCATGCTTACCAGCTGTGCTAACCACACAACTTGAGTCAGAGGTTTAATTTATGTTGTCTTTATCATAGAAATCACTTTCATTACTTTTCATTTATTTCGCTGTTTCACCATATTTGCACTAAGCCATATGAATATCTTAAAAAATGTAAAAAGGAAAAATAAACATTACAAACTGCATTCTAGCACACCTTACAGATTTTTTATGCAACTCTGGATTTGAACTGTCAGAATAATGAACCTGCAAAACACAGTAAGGGTGTCTTATTTCTCTTTGCCACAGAAATAGCTTTGCAGCAGAAATGCAAATCATTGTGCATACAAGCAACTACCATTTCCACCACAGTATTATAAAGATGTATAAGACTTGTACACTCTCAGTTGTTTGCACATTTCTTACATATTTAGTGGAATGAATGATTACAAAACCATTTATGAGTATTGTTTGCAGCAGTGCAGCTCTGTCTTCTCTTTGTGTTGTGTTCATTCTTCACTTATCTGAGTTGTTCTCTCAGCCATGCATTTTATAGGGCATTTTATATCATTGCCCTTAAAATGTATGAGAAAATTACATGATAGTAAAATACAGTTTTCATCAAAGGAAGGAGAGTTTGGCTATTCATGAACAAAAACTGAGAAATGCGTGGTTTATTTCTATTTAAAAGCTTGCTCCAATTACTTCTACACTTTGTAAACATATACTTGGTGATGCAAGGGTCAGCTTCCGATGATTTCTCCTGTCCACCTGCTGAATCTGAGCATACTGGGGCAATGCAGTAACTGCCTCATGTACACAGACAATGCTCTCCTCCTACCACCCAACACTACAACCTGCGAGAGATGCACTTACATAGCCAAACTGGAAGGAAAGCTCTCTCCAGCCAAGATTGTGCTAGACAGTCAAGAGAAAGTTAACACCTGCACTACACCTCAAACAATACATAGCCCTTCAAAACCCACACCATCAACACCCACACATAGCAACACTAAACCCACATATGCAGAGGCCCTTAACATTAACCTGCCCCAGCAACAAGGACTTCTGAAGCTGAAATGCAAATAAACACCATTCACAACCAAAGTGACACATAGCTCAAAACACCAGTGTGCCACCCAACAGTCATAGGTGACTCTATAGTCAGGCACACTGATGTCCCACTCATCAGGCTGAACAAGGAGAAAATTAACATCAGCTGCCTGTCGGGTGCCAGGGTCCACCATATAACGCATGCATTCAAGTCAATCCACAAGTACAAATACGACTCAGTCATTGTCCATGTTGGAGTGAATGACTTGAGACTTACCTCCCTGGACTACATGAAAAGAGACATAGAAGAGCTCTCGGATCATGTAGCCCAGGGAGGTATGACCCTAGCCCTGAGTAGCATCCTGCCTTCACCCAGAATGATACCACAGTATAAGGACAAAATGATTGACTTCAACAATTGGCTAAGTTTCTGGTGTTATTCAAAGGGGATCCAGTATATGTTTGCCTGGGAAGACATGATCAAAAAACCATGATGCTTTGCCAGGGATGGTCTGCATCTGTCACCCCTGGGATTCAGGTTACTGGCTAAAGCTCTTGCCACCCCTATAGCGTCTTTTTAGGCATGGTTCAAAGGACAAAACCAACACTGTAACAGATACAAGCATGCAAAATCTGAAGGTAATGCTACTCAATGCTAGAAGTCTAAACCTCAAAATGTACTCTCTTGAGGCACTCCTAAAAATGGAGAACATAGATATCTGTGCAGTAACTGAGACCTGGTTCAAGGCTCCAGAGACCATCCCTGCAATTCCAGGCTACAACTCTTACCACACTTTTCGGCCACCAAACCAAGACCAAAACACTAAAGGTAGAGGAGTGTCCATATTCACCAAGGATATTCACACCTCCAGGCTAGTTGCCCAACACAATACATCTGAAATTATCCAGGTGCAACTAATGCTAGGTAAGACTGCAATCCAAATTGTAGCTTGCTACAGGTCCCCCACCATGCCTCAAGATTCTCACTACACCTTTCTAAACATACTGGAAAATATTAAGATACAACCAAACACTCTAATACTGGGTGATTTCAACTACCCTGCTATTAACTGGGAAAACTATTTGGGTACCAATTCCTTTTCCCAATGGTTCTTGGAATTCATACATTCCAATGCCCTGGATCAATTAATCCATTGTCCCACCAGGGGCTCCAATATCCTAGACCTGGTCATTACCAACATGGGAAATAGATGCTCCATACCAGTGGTCATCCCCTCATTAGTCAGGTCTGACCATAAGCAAATCACCCTTGACATCCACATCCCACCCCCACCCCCAGTAAGGAAACCTCTGTAAAAAAACTTATCCAAAGCCAAGTTCATGCTACTCAAGTCAGAAGTGACAAAGTTCATGGCACCCATGCAGACGGGGTCTGAAAGTTTGACTGCTGAATCCTACACTAAGGCACTGTATCAGCACATCTATTCATGCATGAATTGTGCCATCCCAAATAGAACCAAGATGCTCTCCTCCAAAAAAAGTAATGCTAATCTGATGGTCCCCCTGCCATAAACAAACTATACAACAGAAGGAAGAAACTGTTGCAGAAAAGAGGAAAATCCCAGGATGCAAAAAACTCCCTTACCAGCCTCAGTAAGAAGCTGAGATCCCTTATAAAATCCTCAAAAGCTAGTTACAAAAATAAAATTGTTAAAGATTCCAAAGACAACCACAAGGCATTTTAATGTTATGTCAAGAATCTAAACGAAAATGCTCAGATATGCTCTAAGCTACAACAGAATGGCATTAAATATACTGATTCCAAGGATATTGTCAATATTTTGGCAGATCAATTTAGTGCCAACTTCACCCCTCTCTCACCCCCTAAAGGCCCCATCTCAATACCAAAAGATTGCCAAATTCCGTTAATCATGGCCACACAGAGAGAAACCACACTCTCCAAAGCTAAGAATACAGCATCCATGGGATCAGATGACATCCCGGGCTGTGTACTACATGAACTACAAAATGAACTGGCACCTTACCTAAGTGTCATGTTTAATCGTAGCCTCACCTCAGACTTCATGCCCACTGAGTGGCGCACATCTACAGTTATCCCACTCCACAAGGGGGGGCGTCCACCTTGGATCCCGGGAACTACCGTCCCATCAGACTGACGAGCCTGATCTGCAAGGGCATGGAGTGCATTATCAGGGAACTTATAAACAAAGACACTGGCAACCTTCAAACACTGGACCCCACTCAGTTTGGGTTCGTGAAGGGCCGATCCTGTCTCCTGAACCTAATTGACTTCTTCGAATCAGTCTCCAGGGCTGTGGAAGAGGGTAAGGAGGTACACACAGCCTATCTGGACCTCGCCAAGGCCTTCAACACCACCCCCTAATGGAATCATAGATAAACTTACTAAGCTGGGTATAAATCCTTACGTCACTTAATGTATTGCCAACTGGCTTACTGACAGAACCCAAACTGTAAAAGTAGCCATCTCCAAATCCAGCTCCAGACAAGTGACAAGTGGAATACCTCATGGTTCAGTCCTGGGACCACTCTTGTTTGGCATCTACTTCTCTGAAGTGCAGGCCAACACTAAGGGACTCTGACTAACAAAGTTTGCAGATGACTGCAAACTCGGAGCCATTATTGAATCCCCAAATAATGTGGATATTCTACAAAAGGGCCTTACAGAAACAGATGCTTGGTGCCAGAGTCATGGGCTCAAGCTTAATGCCAAGAAATGTGTAGTTATCCCTTTTGGGAAAAAACATGTACCCATGAATTACCACATTGTTGGCAGTACACTAAACACTGAAAGTGTGATGAGAGACTTAGGGGCACAGGTGGACAGTGGTCTCACCTTCAATAACCACATCGCCAGAACAGTCAGGAAATCCTTCTGTGTGGAACACCTCATCACTAAGGGCTTTTCATCTCGAAAAAGGAGGTCATTGTCCCACTGTACTCATCCCTCATTAGACCCATTATAGAGTATAACACCCCATTTGGTATGTACCTCACAAGACATCTGCAACAGCTTGGAAGGCAGCAGAAATACCTCACTAAAAGAATCACAGGCCTAAAGCAGATGTCATATGCTGAGCGTCTAAAAAAACTCCAGCTATAGTCTGTGGCATATCATCTACTCAGAGGCGATCTCTGCTTAGCATACAAGGCCGTGTCAAACCCTGAGCTGTTGGACATGCTCCACTTAAAGAAATCCCAATCCCTCAGAGCCACACGGCCCAGGGATCTAAACCTTGTCATCACAATGAACAAAACATGCTGGAGGGATAGATTCCTGACCCAGAGACTCCCCATACTCTGGAATAGACTGCCCATACATGTCACGCAAAGTGCCTCCTTGGACCTCTTCAAAAGGAATCTTGATGATTGGATAGGAGATACGAAATTCACCCTGGGGATCATGTAAGTCGCCCTGCTAGACAGGGGTCCAGGGAAGTAAATATTGTGGAAAGAAATATCCAGGGAATTGTTATGACTAGACTTGTATAGGCCCTAGGGCTAATAGCCTAGTACCAACCTATGAACCTATGAACACCCACTGCAGGTAAGGAAGTTTGAATTCCTGTTGTGTCTTCCTTCTCCCTACCAGTAATAATTCACATTTGCAATCCATTATCAATGCTGAGGTATTGCCTACACTATGTTTATATCTGCTACACAAAGTCAAAAGTTTGGGATTCAGCAATTCTAATGAGTCCACACCTCATTTGCATCTCCACCATGCTCAGAGGCCTGAATCTATACCATAAGAAGTTAAATGTGTAGCTTGGGAACTTGAATGTAAGGGGACTTTAGTATTTGTAGAACACAGAGGGTTATATTTCTTTTGATTTACAGTATCTGCATGAAGGCTTCTGATCTTGCTAAGAAATATTATTGTATTTTTCAAGTACATGCTTGATCTGGTAACATGTTACAATTTTTTTATATAATGCATTAGAAAATGAAACCTTTTCATGGAAATGTAAAGTACTATTTTGTCAATGACACAGGGGTGTTATGCTTCTAAAATAGCCCACAGACACCTCCAGAGGAGTGCTGGGCACAGTGAGAGGTGATTAGCAATTGTGTACAACTGACTTTTGTGTTGCAAATATGTATACATTTTGTGAAAATTGTGTTGAAAGCATATAGAATAAGTGAATTATGTGTTATTCCTTGGATTGTAAAAACTGTAATTTTCCTGTTGTTTTGGGGATGGGGGAGTGAAGTATTATTTGTGTGTTGCCACAGCAAAATCTGAGTCTCAAAAGTTATGGTCTTACAATTGTGTAGTCGTCCTGTTATTTCCTTGGTAAACAATACAGTATTCCATTGGTATTCCTTATTTTGGACCAAACATTGGTTTGTGTGTGAGGGTGATATGGTACAAACACAACAGCAGTATGCAAGGATCTTCCAGTCATTTGTGTTCTTAGGCATTTATTTTCCTATTAGATATTCAACACTTACTTTGATAGTCCAGCAGTTACAAGTGTTTTTCTAGCAGTATACAGCCATTACATGGGTAAGTAAAGGTTGCAAGCATTGACTGGCATCAATGTTATTGTACATTGGTGAATAGGGTGAAGGTTTTACCTCCTTAGCTGGTGAGCATGTGTGCTATCCATTGCTTCTTGGCCAGGATGTGGACATATTGTGCTCACCTACATCTGCCTACACCCACAGTGGCTGGTGGTACCCCGCTCTGACTCCTCATCTGTATGTTGCTGTGGTGACCTTGCCAGTGGTGGTGAGATGTGTGCCCATCACCATGATGCTCCCATTGAAGCTGTTTTCTCAGAATAATACTTTGAAGGATGGCATAGATGTTATAAATTTCAGCAAAAGTGCAGGGATTAGGCTGCAGGGTTCCCCCTAATGTATCTAGGCAGCTCAAACACATGCTCTGTGATATTTCTTGTTTGTGAGTGTGCCTCATTATAGAATTCTTTGGTTGGTGTCTGTGCATTTCTGATGAGTGTCATCAGCCATGGCTCAAGTACATAACTTGCATCCCCCAGTAAATGATCCTGTGGGATACCCCCCCCTAGAAAACCTCTGATAGGTCTGAGAGTTGTGCCTGATGGGGTGCCAGCACACACATTCAGGATGATTTCCTCAGGATTGCACACAACCTGCCAGTTAATGCAGTGGAATCCTTTTCTGTTTATTTACACCCTTCCTTGTTCCCCAGGTGGTGCTTGGATTTCAATGTGCATGGAGTCTATTGCACCTAGGACTTCAGGGTAGTATGATATGGGGTAAAACTCATGCATAGTTGTGGCTCTCTCCTCAGGTGTATGGGAAAAATGTACGTAGCCACTGGCATGTTGTAGCATAGCATTCAGGAATTGATGTAGGATCTTGGATGTTGATGACTGTGACATCCCCATCATGTCCCCTGTTCATCTCTGGAAGGTCCCAGTAATTAAAATTGTAAGCGCTACACATACCTTAATCTCAACAGGTATTGGTTCCCCTCAGTTTGCCATTGTTCTCAGTTGAGGATGACAGAGATTGCAGAGTTCCTGTAGTGTGTCTCTATCCACCCTGTAGCACTCTACAATTTCCACCTCATGTAGATTGTGGAAAGTTAAACAGGGTCTAAGCATCCTTCTCCTTCTTGGCCATGGTCTATTAGCTGCAGTAGCATAGACATGAGCCTGCTGTACATGCACATGAATAAGAGCAACAGCAGCCCCTAACATTATTTCCATGTAGACTAGTGTCCGGGGCTATATCCCAATAGGTTTTGGAATTCACAGGGAAAAACAGAACTAAGTCTACAAGGTTGCTCCATAGCTTGTCGAATAGCTCCTCCATCTTGGTTAGTTGATTAGCATACAATTCAGTTTAACTCATTTGACTGTCTGTGTGTGTGTGTGTGTGTGTGTGTGTGTGTGTGTGTGTGTGTGTGTGTGTGTGTGTGTGTGTGTGTGTGTGTGTGTGTGTGTGCGTGTGTCCAGACACTTCATGAGATATCATTCCCCATTACAGTATGTCAATAATGCCAGTCATTAGAGATTCATAGTCTTAGCTTTTAGAAAAATGAACATTTTACCTCATATTTATACCACAGTTTTATAACAAATTTTTAAGGCAACGCAGGAGTAGTGCCTGGTTAGGAGACTTGCTCAGAGTCACAGAGTGGGCAAATGGATGAAGAAAGAATCAAATCCTGTACTCTTCGCTCCAGGAAACAGCTCATTAAGATCTCAGAATCTCAATCATCTGTACTAACTGCAGGGCTTCCATTAATATCTTTATTTTCCTGTATATCACTGAGGATTGCAGTTAGTCAATAATGCCAGTCATTATAACTTCAAAGTTCCTTTTGTTGAAAATTCATATTGATACAAAATCTGTCATTCTATTCATTTCTTAATCAAACTAGAACATATTATAGAGTAGTCTTCCTCTTATCTGTCTCTGAGTTTGCAGAGCATATCTGATTTTATCTCTTATTTATGCCCAATCCCCTAACAGACTTCTTTTTTTTCCTGGTAAATCATTGAGAATTCCACCCAATAATGACAGTCACTAGGGTTTTGTAGTTATTTTTGTCTCTGATTCTTGAGCTATGAGATTGGGTGCAGTAGGTTGCACTGTATAGTTTTCATAGCATTGAGCTGAAATGCATACCTATGTCATTATTTCTGTATTTGTTCATTCATTTGATTGGAAGCAAACATCTGAGATGTACATAGCCATACATGCTGCTATAACTAGTGATCACATCTGTGTGTGTGTGTGTGTGTGTGTGTGTGTGTGTGTGTGTGTGTGTGTGTGTGTGTGTGTGTGTGTGTGTGTGTGTATATATGCACATGTGTGTGTGCATGCATGTGTGTATAAATATTTAGCTCCTACATCCTAGAGTAATTGTGGAGAAAACAACTGATTATAGTAAACAGATGTATCATCATGTGATCCATGTTCTTTGAGTATGAGCCTTGGTTTTCCTTGTTTTGTTGACTGTTGACAGTGTGTTTATTATATGGCTGTGAATAATTTGGACCATGTGAAGTCTAAGAGTTTAATGTTAACATTTTAACTATAAATGCATTTTAATGTAGCTTACATTTTGCAGGGAAGTGGGTGTGAAATGCACTGTACTTGGTTACAGCAGTTTGTTTGGTATTTAGTGCAGATGAATAAGGCTATGAGCTGTTAGTGAGTTGATTCCTGCAGTGTAGATTTTGATTCCTTCAGCATTTATTTGTAAGCAATTCTAACATAGTCACTTCACCAGACATAGCTGCTGTCCTGGTTCTAAAGAGGGACAGGGACACTTTTGTCCAGTATGTTGTCCGAGGCTGTTAACAAATGCATTACACATTTGTCTTTTGAATTCCTGGACCCGTCACATAGCTGCTAATTAGGGCTTTACTATATGCTATTTGACTAGGAATCA
The DNA here is from genome assembly GCF_019279795.1 of Protopterus annectens. NCBI lineage: Eukaryota > Metazoa > Chordata > Ceratodontiformes > Protopteridae > Protopterus > Protopterus annectens. Next base: position 230,457,744 of record NC_056731.1, read on the forward strand.
TAGCATGTCTCTTACATTTTAATTTGTTACCAAATACATTTTCAATAAATGTGAGTTTCAAAGGAAGGCAAGTTTACTGTTACTCATGCTAAGTTTGCTTTCAATGTCAAAGTGTTTTACTTTGTTTAGCAAACAGTTGTTGATATGTGTACTGTAAATTTTAAAAAGGTTTTAAATTAAATTCAAATCTCTGTGATCTTTATAAAAATAAAACAGAAAATAGTATACACACTGACAAGTTTGAACAGTGCTGTGTGGTAATAGAAGAGACATAGCCAAGTAATTGGATATTGGTATGACTGAGGAGGGGAGAGTGGACCATCACCTTTCCCATGGTCTCATTTGACCATGATCTGGCTCTGCTGGATATCAGGCATATGCTGCAGCAATATGGTATTATAAGCCATTCAGGTATGCTAGACATGTACTGATTAACATCACAAGGGACAGCGATTCTTGATGACAGGGACGATATACCAAGGTCAAACATGAGATAAAAATTAATGAAGGTAAAACAAAGGTTGTAGATGTAAACTATGTAACCCACACTGCAAAATCCTTATTTATGAGTATATAAAATACTTTGATGTGTGGATTAAAATTGGATACTGTTATGGCAGCTAAGGATGTGTGGGAAGAGACTAAACAAAAGATAATGCAAAAACTGAGATACTGGAAGCTCTTGATTATGGATATGTTTTTTGATATAGATAGTAAAACACAAGCAGTGAAAATGGATTTAGTCCCTTTCGTTTTATATTGAGGTGTAGCTTTTTCATCAACCAGAGGAGAAATGGATACATTGTGGATGCTAATTAATAAAGAGTTGAAGGAATTTATTTGGGAGGGAAAAATTTGAAGAGGTAAGTGGGATACATTGACTCTTCCCATAGAATAAGGTAGCTTTAGATTGCCTGGTTTAAAGGTATTCTTTACAGCTACACAGTTAAGGCTTGTATACAAAACACAAGCAGAAGGTTATGATTCAAACTGGAAAGGGATGATGACAGTAACATGGGGAGAGTTCCAGAAGTAAAGAAATAGTAAGATTTTTAATGCAGGTCTTTAAGGAGAATAAGAACAACTATGCAGAATATTTTAATCATAAAGTACCAGAAAGTATTCTAAGAACTATGCCAACATAGAAATGGAAAAAGGAGATTTTATTGACAGGGGTGACTATAGGTAGGGGTATAGATAATAGATAAGAATGGGCTGAAATTCATGGGGGAAAGTTAGCAAAGGAACTAAAGTATTAGAATATAACTAGAAAGGCAAAATAATAGAGTGGGATGAGGCCAAGAAGAAGTTTGGACTGCGGGTTAAAGACTGCCTTCACTACCAGGGATTGAAAACTGAATATAAGCAAAAAGAAAGGGGTAAGAGAATGCCAACCAATGACCAGATCTGGTAGAGTTTTTAGTTAAATCTAGATCAGAAGCTGATGTTAAAAATGGATAATTAGTAGATCATATAAAATACTGTAATAACTGCTTGAAAAATATGTATTAATGTGTGTATGCTTAATGCTAATTAATAGTCAAAAGAATTAACATGTTTTTCATTCTATTTTACATGCACTGTGTTATATAAATTGAGTTTCATATGAGACTGAAAAAGATGCTTTTTGAAAACTGCAGTATGCTTTCTGAAACTTGCAAGATGCCCTCTGACCTAGTAATTGCTAGCACAGCAATATTCATGTTTATGCCTTTTGGAAATGTACTTGAGAAGCAGGTGCTTATCTGCTAGGTCAGGAATGAATGAATGAACAATACTATATTCTGTAAATGTAATGAGTTTAAACAATCAACTCTGTCCGAAGCATGAGAACATGTACAGCTGCAGAAGCTTAGAGATAAAGTAGACAAAGGATTATTGGAGAAATGAACTGTTGGCATTGTGCTTGAATTAGCCATAGTACCTTGAAGGGTAACATAACATGTATCTAACTGGTGGTAATCAAGGCCACATTGTTTTCCTCAGGAAGTTTCTCACAAAAATTGATAAATCAGCAGAAATTCATGGGACTGATGGTCAACAAATGATGATGAAAAGACTGGTATTTTTGTTACGTCAGCTTGGTAGGCTATGTCTTGTTAGAGAATGTATAAAAATGAAAGTATTTCCTGCTTCTAGTTAGACAGACTCTGTAATAGCATGTTTTTGTCTCCTTGCTGCAAGATTAAAGTGTCTTAACCTGAACCTACCGTGTTTTGATCATTTTTAAAGTATATTTTTCCTTTGACAGTTTGGTCCTTCGGACCGGAAAGTACCTCTCGCTCTAGGCCTAGGTCAGAATTGGGCCCGGTGGTATGCATCCATACAGAGAAGAGGCCAAATTGGTTCTTTGTTTTGAAAGACCTCCAACTGAATTGTCGTTCGAAAGAGGCCAGCCACTGTTTCTGATCTGGGATTGGAGGACGAGTCAACGATCCGGTGGATCAACTCATGGAGGGTCAGGTAAGGAGGAATTTACCTTATTTCTGTTTTAAGATCAGGGACTAGTTACAGAACTGTTTTTGTCAGGAAGATTTGCATGTGCAGATCAGGGACAAAAAAGGTTATTGTCTTGTCATAGATCAGGGAAACAGAATAGGTAGACAGTTATTCTAGATAAACTGTGAAAAGGTGTAGAGCTGTGGTACCATGTGATAAGAAGGGTTACGTAACAATTTACAGCTTAGCTGAGGCAACATGGGAAATCAGTGCACGAAAAGTTCCCGAGACCCGCCCCTAACTGAAGACGCAAAATATATGCAATTACAGCGTGCTGACAATGTTAAGTATTATACAAAATGGGTTGATAAGTATAAATTTGATGGTAATTTAGATAAACTTGCACTAATTAAACTTGCCAGGCAACTTAAAACAGACGCAAAAGGTCAATTAAAAAAGCAACGACAATTAGGAGTTCCTCAGGCACATAGGTGGCTTGAGGAAGCAAATCGCAGAGAACAAAAGATTAAAAATTCAAAAACAATGTTCTTAGACAAAGAAGATAATAACCTGGTAATAGCGACAGCCCTTCCTTCGCCCCTCTGCTTCCCTTACCAGAATATGAAGCGAGTGGACAAGCTGATCCACCTCCGCTATACCCAGCTGTTTCTACAGCACTAAAACTGTTTGTCAGGGATCCTATCAAGACAAGGTCTCGAACACACAACTTGAGAGGGGAGATTGAATTATATGAAATAAATAGAAAATCACGAGCTATGAGTGAGAAAGAAATATGTCCACTCATAGAAGTACCAAATCCTCAGGCAGGACAGGCAGGACAGGATCCGACTCTTTTAGTTTATAGACCGTGGACACCGGAAGATGTCCGGAAAGCCACGGAGGGAATTCCCCATCCAAAAGTGAATTTTAGAACATTTTTAGAAGATTTACAGGGTATGAGATTAAGTTACCACTTGAATGGAGAGGAAGTAGAAAAAGTAGTTAGACAAATTGTAGGTCTAGATTGGCACATGATCAGTGGCGACTGGAATCCCCATGACGCAAAGCTTAGACCACTCCCACATAGTAATGCAGAATTGGATAACAGAGTAAAGGGTATGACAGACCGAATCTCTGAAAAATGGAAGCCTAGGGCTGATTGGACTTGCATTAATCAGTGCATTCAACAAGAAGGTGAAACGGTTGATAGATATTATGCTAGACTATTAGAATGTTTTAATAACCACTGCGGAATGCAGATACCAGAAAATCAGACACATGATTCCTCATATGAGCAGCACCTAAAGAATGCATTCTTGAAAGGAAGTATAACTCCCATTAGCAGCTTTGTTACAAAGCACATGGTAGATCATCGAACAAGTAGATTGCAGCCATTACTTGAATATGCAAGACATGCAGAAAGGCATTTTAATAGTAAAAAGAAGAAGAAAACTCAAGTATTTTCAGCAGAAGATGGGTCAGAACTTTTTGTAGTACAAACTGGGAGAAAGGGTAAGAAAAATGCCCAGGGAAACAAACAATCTGATAAACGATCAGAAGATTTTGAAGAAAGAAAGAAAAAGGGTGAATATTTTAAATGCGGAAAAAAAGGACATTTAGCAAGTGATTGCAGGCTAAATAAAAAGTTGACTACAGAAAATAAGGAGGATGAGGAATGACTATATGATAGTCAGGAATCACTGAATGAGAATAAATGGGAAAAGGCAAATGCAAATGTGATAGCAAGGGTAGAGGATGTGATAGAAGGGGTAGAGGATGTACATGAATTTGTAGATGTTGATGAAAATGAAATTTTGGACTTAGCATTATTGAGCCTAGAGCTCTACTTAGCAGACACAAAACCGGAAGTTACGCTTCTAGTAGAGGGGAGGGAAGTCAAATTTTTGTGTGACTCAGGGGCTTCACGGACCCTGATACATCCTTCCAAATTGCCGGAAGATTCAGAACCACCAGATTATATACAAGTGAAAGCAGCTAATGGACAGCTGTATAGGGAACCACTCTCCCATGACATAGCAATAACAGACCCCATTTCAGGAATGACCCAGAAAAGTAAAATTGTGGTTTCTGCAAAATGTCCAGTAAATCTCCTGGACAGAGACTTAATGCAGATATTTGGCATAGACATAGTTCCAACCATGCAGGGTATGGAAGCACAGTGACAAATGGATACTTGTGTAATGCGACAGGAGGGTGAGACATATTATTGGTATAACCAGGACTTGGTTATGACTGGTCCAGGGGCAGTAACCAAAGAACTGATGAACGTAGTCATCAGTAAATCCCCCTCCTTTGACATTGACAAATTAACATTTGTTGCATTGTACTCTATATTACTGTAATAGACCAGGATCTGATAAAGAATACGAACAGGAATTGTTTCAAAACCATGCAAACAGGCTAGTGTTACGAAACATGTACTGGGACACAGAAGTAAACAGTGTAGTAAGCTGTTCATTGCCCCAGGAATATTTAACACTTTACAAATCTAATCAATTACCACATGTTAGCTTAACCAAAAAAAAAGTTTGAAATGGGCAGACTTAGGAGAAAAAGTCACAAGGTGGGAAAAACAGACAGAATTAGAACTCTCCAAACAAGGAGTACAGAAGCAGAAATTGAATTGGATAACACAGACACACCCAGCTGTGCACTCACAGGCAAGTGAGAATAGCTGAATATTACTCTTATTGGAAGAAGAGGAAAAATCCTTGTGAAACATACCAGAGACTCTCTGGTCAACAGGGAAATCAGATGTAGGGCTTATTCGAACAGCAGGACCAGTTACAATTATGCCAAGATCAGCATTTAGACCTCAGAAAAGGCAATATCCCTTGAGGAAGGATGCAGAGATAGGGATCAAACCTATAATAGCAGCCTTACTCAAGGAAGGAGTCTTAATAGAATCACCCGATTCACCATGTAATACACCCTTATTTCCTGTTAGGAAAGGAAATGGGGAGTGGCGTATGGTCCAAGATTTACAAGCTGTAAATAATGCAGTTATACCTAGGGCACCAACAGTACCAGATCCGCACACTCTATTGAATGACTTAAAGCCTCAGCAAAAGTATTTTTCTGTGGTAGATATTAGTAATGCATTTTTCTCAATACCGATACACTCCGACAGCCAACATTGGTTTGCATTTATATTTCAGGGGAAACGGTATACATATACGAGATTGCCACAGGGATATTGTGAAAGTCCAACAATATTTGCACAAGAAATGGCAAGCAACCTGGCGGGATTTATCCCACCGAAAGGTAGTCAGATTTTACTTTATGTAGACGACATTCTGCTGGCAGCCCCCACCCAGCAAGAATGTAGAGAGGATACTATAGCATTATTACAATTTTTAGCTACTCAAGGACACAAGGTGAGTAACAATAAACTACAACTTTGGAGAAGACAAGTTAAATACCTGGGATATGTAATATCCAAAGAAGGCAGAATATTAGATGAAGACAGAAAAACAGCAATATTACAAGCACCTAGACCAACTACCAAGAAGGAAATTATGTCCTTCCTGGGAACTACTAACTTTTGCCGGAGTTGGATACCAAATTATGCTTTGGAATCTGCTCCACTGACTAATTTGATACTCAAAAAGCCGATGGCAGCGCAGGATTTATTACAGTGGACACCAGAAGCAGAAGCAGCTTTCTGCAAGTTAAAACAACTGATAGCATCATCCTTAGTTTTAGGATTACCAAACTATCATAAGCGATTTTTCCAAACTGTAGACTGTAAGCAAGGTTATATGACATCAGTGTTGACACAGCAACATGGGGACAAACAATGCCCCTTAGCTTACTATTCATCACAGTTAGACCCAGTGGCGCAATCCCTGCCCCACTGTGTACAAGCAGTAGTTGCAGCTGCAATGGCAGTGTAGGCTTCAGCCTCAGTAGTGTTGTTCCACCTTCTCACATTGAGAGTGCCTCATGCAGTCGCAATTATTTTACTGCAAGAAAAAGTAGCATATCTTTCTCCTGCTAGACATCTTTCCTGTATGACTATACTGTTGAGCCAACCTCATATGACAATTGAACGATGCACAACTTTGAATCCGTCAACCTTGCTCCCGACCCCTGCAGATGGCAAACCACACTGCTGCCTGCAGGAGATTGAGCAAAAGACATTACCTAGACAAGACCTTACAGATGTTCCCTTGGATGATGCTGAGGTGACATACTATGTGAATGGTTCGTGCAGGAGGGGTCCTACAGGACAGACTCTAGTGGGGTATGCAGTCAATTCTGATACCGAGACTTTAGAAGCAAAATCTTTACCACACAACTTATCTGCACAAGCAGCAGAATTGATTGCCTTAACAAGGGCATGTACCTTAGCATAAGGTAAGAAAGTGAATATTTTTACTGACAGTCAGTATGCTTTTTCTACTGTACATGTTTTTGCGCAGCATTGGAAAAATAGAGGAATGATAACATCTACTGGTAAACCAATTAATCATGCACAATTTATTTTAGATTTATTAGACTCCATTCAGTTACCTAAAAAAGTAGCTATTTGCAAATGCGTAGCTCATACCAAGCAACAGGATAGCATTTCAAAAGGTAATGCGTGGGCTGATACAGCTGCAAAACAGGCAGCTTCAGCCTCAGAAGCTTTTCTTTTGAGTGAGGAATTACAACCCTCTGAGATTTTAGATTTAGAAATGTTGAAAACAATGCAGACACTTACTACAAATGTAGAAAAGCAGAAGTGGATAAAATGAGGAGCAATTCTTGAAAAGGGACTGTACATCTCCAAGGAAAAGAAACCAATTCTGCCATCTAACTTGTTTAGATATGCAGCTTTGTTCAGCCATGGGCAGAGCCATGTCTCAACAGGGGGGATGGTACAGTTAGTGAATCGAGTGTTTACAACGTATGGATTTACAAACTATACAAAAAATTTTTGTGCAGCATGCCATGTTTGTAACAAGCATCATGCACAAGGGGCATTGAAGCCTAAGCAAGGGAGTTTCCCTACACCACCATATCTGTTCCATACTATTTGTATGGATTTCATAGAACTGAATAAATGTGAAAATAAAAAGTATTGCCTTATCATTATAGATATGTTTTCCAAATGGGTGGAAGCTTTTCCAACTAAAAAATCCAGATGCAGCTACTGTTGCAAAGGCCCTTGTTAAAGAAATTATACCCAGATTTGGCATACCGGAAAAGATTTATAGTGATAACGGTACACATTTCATGAACCAAACAGTGCAACAACTTAGTCGCTATTTCGGAATATCGTTAAAAAATCACTGCGCATACCACCCCCGATCTGCAGGATTAGTAGAGAGGCATAATGGGGTATTGAAGAATAAGCTTAGAAAATTGATGAGTGAGACACAAAAGATCTGGGTGCACTGTTTGCCTCTGGCACTGTTGAGCATGAGAACTGTTTCAAACGCAAAGGGATTGACTCCTTTTGAAACTTTGTTTGGGAAGGCATATTATACACCTGAGTGGAAACCTCTCATGTCTGCAGAGCAAGAAGCTGACAGTTCACTTGCAGGGTATATGAGACGATTTTTGAATAACAAGCTTTTGCAGTTAAATTCTGTTTAGATAAAGAGCAACTGAAATCAGAAGCAGCAGTAGCCCCAGGCACCTGGGTCTGGGTGAAGATTGTGAAGAAAAAAAACTGGAGTTCTCCGAAGTGGGAAGGGCCATACCAGGTACTACTGTCGACACCCACTGCAGTCAAGATCGTGGAGCGAGCTTCCTGGATTCATTTGACACACTGTAAACTGGTTAAGAACTTTGAATTGGACAAAAACCTTGTTACTGTTGTACAACGAGAAAACAATGGCCAGGTATAGAGTGAATAGAGACATTGAGCAACCTCAGAAAACCTGCATGATCATTTTGATAGCTATGCTAATCACATTGTTCTTTTTGTTGTGGCCACTCCTTTTTCCTGCCACAAAAGTTGAACTGATTAAACGTGATGGGCCAAACATAGACTGGCATCCAAACTTTAACACTTATCAGGCAATTACACATGTGTATGCTGAGACTTTTAATGTTTCGAACTGCTGGGTCTGCACGGCCATACCAACAGCATATGGGGTTTATTGATGGCTGCTATCCCCCTGGGGGTCAATGAGACCTGGGAAAATCTGTTTTTTGACACAGTTGCTATTAAAGCATATGATAAGGTAGCACTGTATTTGCCTGTAACACAAAAAGGAATTGTATGTTTTAACAAAAATGATACCATCCAAGTGGGATGGAGCAAGTGCAATGTCACTGTACAGTATAAATGTTATACAAAAGCAAATGATTTAGGTGGATCTTGTAGTACAGATTATAACTCATTTCTTAAATCTATACATAAGACTCTTGATCAGGTACAACGTAATCCTGTACTTTTTAAACAGTTATCTGTAATAGATAAGAAAATGTTTCATGCAGGGCAGTCATTTCGTAACAAAGTAACAACTAAAGTAGAGGACTGTTATTTTGTGTGTGGTAAAAAAGCATATAAATGATTACCTGAGAATTGGTCTGGCAGTTGTTTTTTGGGATACCTGGTCCCGGCCATACGACACACTGCAGTTCTACCTCAGGAAAGTATTCAAAATACCCGAGGTGTAACCAAAAAGACTGTTAAGAAATCTGAGAATCCAGTGGGACAGATCGAAGCAGGCTGGAAAGACCATCATAATGTGGGAACCAAACTTGCGCACATGGACGTGAGTGATGCTGTCATATCATGGGCAGGCATATTACCTGCATATGGTGCAGTTAAATCGATTTGGGAGCTGCAAAAACTGTCTAAACTTCTTGAAGTAAAGAGTAATGTGACTTTTTCTGCTCTTGAACTGATAACTGATGAACTGAATGCCATGAGAACTGTAGTGCTCCAAAACCAAATGGCTCTTGACTTCACCCTAGTGGTGAGGGGTGAAACGTGCGCTTTAATCAAAGAAGAATGTTGTGCGTTTATTCCTGATCATCAGCATGAGATTAACGATCAACTTGAGGTAATTCAGCAAGTGTCGGCCATGACCAAACCAGGCCCAAACCCTCTGACAGACTTTTTCCAGAATGTATTTGGGGGGGGGGGGTTCCATCCTAATGAACATACTGATTGCCATTGGGGTAGGATTACTCCTAATAGGAGTTTGTGTTTGTTGTGGAATCCCCTGCATGAAGAAATTAATAAAACAATTCATAGACATATCAGTATCTGAGACTATGTATCAAAGTACTGAATTTGAAGAGTTGTTAGACTGTGAAACACTTTCATAAAAGTTCTAAACTGAATGTCTTTCTTAACCACAAATCCTGATTGGAAGAGGTTAGGAAAAGAAGCAAATGGTTTATTCTTTTTTGAAAATAGAATTAAAAAGTATTAACAGGAGGGAAATGTTAGAAAAATATGTATTAATGTGTGTATGCTTAATGCTAATTAATAGTCAAAATAATTAACACGTTTTTCATTCTATTTTACATGCACTGTGTTATATAAATTGAGTTTCATATGAGACTGAAAAAGATGCTTTTTGAAAACTGCAGTATGCTTTCTGAAACTTGCAAGATGCCCTCTGACCTAGTAATTGCTAGCACAGCAATATTCATGTTTATGCCTTTTGGAAATGTACTTGAGAAGCAGGTGCTTATCTGCTAGGTCAGGAACAAATGAATGAACAATACTATATTCTGTAAATGTAATGAGTTTAAACAATCAGCTCTGTTCGAAGCATGAGAACATGTACAGATGCAGAAGCTTAGAGATAAAGTAGACAAAGGATTATTGGAGAAATGAACTGTTAGCATTGTGCTTAAATTAGCCATAGTACCTTGAAGGGTAACATAACATGTATCTAACTGGTGGTAATCAAGGCCACGTTGTTTTCCTCAGGAAGTTTCTCACAAAAATTGATAAATCAGCAGAAATTCATGGGACTGATGGTCAACAAATGATGATGAAAAGACTGGTATTTTTGTTACGTCAGCTTGGTAGGCTATGTCTTGTTAGAGAATGTATAAAATGAAAGTATTTCCTGTTTCTAGTTAGACAAACTCTGTAATAGCACATTTTTGTCTCCTTGCTGCAAGATTAAAGTGCCTTAACCTGAACCTACTGTGTTTTGATCATTTTTAAAGTGTATTTTTCCTTTGACAATAACTATAAGAATCAATTAGACCATGTTAGAAAAGATTATGAAGAGAAACTGGAAAGGCAATTTACAAAAGAACATTGGGAGGACAGCTATACCCCCCCCCCCCGCAAGTATGCAACAATGTTCAGAAGGTTTAGGATTTTTGCTTAGATGTGTTTATATAAGTATTTTTATATCCCAACCAGACTGCAGAGAATTTAACTTCATGTAGACAGTAAATTATGCAGGTGTGATAGGAGATGGATATAGAGGAGTAGGGGATAATTTTGAACATGTTTTGGGGAATGTAACAAACAGACAGATTTTAAAATTTCTCTACAGAGTACTTTTCCAAAAATGTTGGGGGAGATGGGGTGGCAAATAATTATATCTAAAGAAATCATTCTTTTGAGCTTGTACATAAAATATGAATTGCCCAAACCGGGTAAGACTTTAATAAGTCTAATGCTATTGGCTGCCAAAAAGCAATTACTACAAAACTGAAACCAAAGTCTAAATCAGCTGCAACTGAAGTACTGCGTATTGTAAAGGACATAAAAGAAATAGAGGTGGGAGCTTCAGAAAAGGAAGGCAGTACATACAAGTACATAGAATTTGTGGGAAAAGTGCATGCAGAATATTGTTCAGGAGGAAGAGTGAGATTTAAGGGAAGGAGGGAACTGAGCAATTAATGCAATACTGAAGTTAATGATAATTGTTAAAAAAGAAAATGTATATGTATACTGCTTAAAAATAACAATAAAATGTTGCTGTGGCTTGTTTTCTTTTCTAAAAAAAATGTATGTTTACCTTTGCTGTTGTATAAAATATCATTTAGGTTCATAGGTTCATAGGTTCATACTAGGCTATCTGCCCGAGGGCATTTACAAGCCTAGCCCATAGTTTTGTGGCTTACGCCACCCCTTTAGTATGGGGAACTATACCCATTATTTTGCTGTGCCTCTATTTAATAAACAAGTTTAAAAAATGAGATTATAGAATACAAGGCAACTGAGCAATACAGCTAGTTATATGTTACCATTAACTATCATTAGACCTTATCTCATTTTTCAAGGATTGATTGACCAGTCATATGGGGGGAGTGAATTTATGAGTAGCGTTCCTGTTGTCTAATTCCTTCTTAAAGGAAGCTAGCTTGTCAGATTGCTTGATCTAGCCAGGATGCTTGCTACAGATGAGAGGTATTTGTTGTGTGACAACCACCCTTTCTCTGTAACAAAGAAAGGGTAGTTGTTCCATGACATATCAGTCTCTCCATGATGATGTGTTTATTTGTGGAAGCAGGTTCAGATTTTTTGACTGTTTAATTTGTGGAGAAATAAGAATTCTTGCACTGCCTGATCACTAATGGCCCAAAAGGCAAGGCACAGATCCCCCTTAAGGAGTCTTTAGGATACCAAATTCATGGACAACACATCCTGCCTCTCTTGCTAGCTTAGCTGCATTAGGTCTATGATCTTTTTTCAGGAACCATTGGGGTATCTCCAGCTGCTTGATATTTTTTAGAACTATACATCCCAAAAGGAACATTGTATTTGATACTGGACTTGATCAGTGCAGAATATGGGGGTGGGGTGGGCTGGGGTTAAGGACTTATTTTGATCTAGCAGAAATGCCATTTGTGATCAGCTGTGCCAGACAGAAGGATTCCCTACCCTCTGTTGCAATATGATGATCAAAGGAGAGGGAGTTATATAGCCATATACCAAAGTCTCTCACAACATATTCATTTTGGAGTGTTTTTTTTTCACACTATAAGTTGGGTGGGGTGAGGTTAAGGACTTATTTTAATCTAGAAGAAATGCCATTTGTGATCAGCTGTGCCAGACAGAAGGATTCCCTACCTTCTATTGCAATATGATGATCAAAGAAGAGGGAGTTGTATAGCCATATACCAAGGTCTCTCACAACATATTCATTTTGGAGTGTTTTTTCACACTATAAGTTGGGTGGAGGGTTTGTTTGTTAAATGTAACAATACTGCATTGTTTAGCATTTAGTTTGAGCCCATTTCAGTGCTGCAATTATTTAGATGTATAAATGTATAAGTTGTAGGTGTTCTACAAGCACGTCTGCACCCCCAAAAAATGTATAGGTTTATAGGTTCATAGGTTAATACTAGGCTATTGGCCCTAGGGCCTATAGAGGCCTAGCCATAACAATTCCCTGGCTATTTCTTCCCACACTATTTACTTCCCTGGACTCCTGTCTAGCAGGGCAACTGACATGATCCCAGGGGTGAATTTCCTTTATGCAGTAATATTTCTAATGTTTGCATTATTCTTAGTTGCTGAACAAATGCTGGTGCAACATTCACATTGTCTTTAATTGTTTTGCTTTATTCATTTCACTAAAGAATGCATGAATTCATTGATAGGCCTGGATTGTGTACTAAAGTCTACACACATTGCATTTTAGTAATACATTTTGTAGCACCTTCTTTACAGCATCTAGCAGCTGTGAAGGGATTTATATTTGTTAGGTTAGTACAGTTTGCATTATCTAGAGTGATTGTCACAACTGCCTAATATTCAACATGCATTATGCAGTCATTGTTGCATGTTATTGCAATACAGTCTCTCTACAAGATCAGATTGTAAGGGGTTCTGCATTTAATTAAAGGTTTGTTGCTCTATGGCTGGTTCTTGTCAGTCATTCCCTGATACATAACTGATCTGTTTCAGAAAATGTTATGGCAATAATGTCAGCACACAAGTTTTTAATGCAACATAGACCATTTATTCTTCTGGAGCAGCAGATACTGCATTTGTACATGAACCACTTAAATGCAAAGTTGTTTGCTAACAGCAAACTTTGCATTAGTATCAGTTCTCTATAATGTATAATTAATCAGATGACTTTTATATCTGCACACATTGTCCATATTGACTTAGCATAGATTGTCTGGAGGTTAATATTTCTTTTATAGTTTATCTAAAGCTATTAATCAAGTGCATGTAATTTATTTCTTCATAAAAATAAGAGGCATGCATAGTCAACAAAACTGCTATAACTGATGGTGGAGGTGGGAGCTGTCTCTGGATGAAAGTTTATTATGCTCTTGCCATGCTTTCTTTTTAAACAATCTTTAATCTGGCTTTGCAGGAGTAATGTACATGTGTTTGCATTAAGCTGGAATACCTTTCTCTGGCTACAGTGCATTTGTGTGAAATCAACTTTAAATATATTCCTCTGGTTATTATTATTGTTACTTTTTTGACACAGACATCTGAGAAGGATGCAGTCAAGAATATGACTATTATTGCTAGGTTTGGGGGATGTCTGTGGATAAGCAGACAGAGCGCATAGCCATATTTACTGACTGGTTACTGATATAACTCACATGGTAAGGCTGTTCCTAGTTATGTAATTTATTGTACTTATTGGAAATCCTTAGAGATAGATTTGAGGAGAACTTCTGGCTACTTTAGGCATCTGTGACTTACATGCATTAATTCCAAAATGTGAAAGTAGGGAAATAAATAGTGACTACGTATACTTATTGGACTTTCAAAACATTGTGAAACCATAATTTATTTGTTAATTGATTTATATCATATTTAGGAATAATTTCATTACATTCAGAAATTAATGATATTATTAGATTTGTTGAGTGACAATGGGATTTTCAGTAGTCACCGCTTTTGCCATCTTAGTACTTAATGTTTGGATGATGGATGCCATTTACAATAGTACTTATTGGAATTTCATCAGACTGTATTTCAGATGCATCATCAATCTGTTTTTCATTTGGAAATGGGCCTTTGATATCCACAATGCCTTTATAACTCATTTAAAAAACTCTTTAAACTATCTAATGTTTTCAGGGAGCCAGTTCAAGTGAGAGTGTCAATTTCTTGGATATAACAGTTTCATTCAACAGAGTTATAGGGAAACTGACATCCAGAATTTACAGAAAACCAATGATTTTAATACATATTTACATGCAAAAAATGCCATCCCACTGATTTACAACAGAACATTATAAAAAGTCATGCTATCCGCCTTTCCATGATAATGCATATGTGATTAAGGAGACCAAGGATGAAGAACACACAACAAGTGAGAGGAGTACATAACAGAAAAAAAACTTATATGTCTGTTACTACCATAGAGTATCAAATGTCCTGGGCCCTTACTGTAAAAAATAGATACCTGGAGCAGAACTTCAATGAAATGGGTATAGTACCAGCAGAACAGTGATGGTTCATAGGTATATACCAGACTAATGAACACAAGGGTCTTTTTAAGAAAAGCCATGCATTCCAAATGTATTTGACAAGTTTGGTTCCCTAGAAGTTATTTATAGGGCTATATGGAAGCTAGAGCATGTATGTTCAAACATTTACAGGTTGCCTGCATCCATAAGAGACATAGGTGACAGACCAAGGGTGAATTTCAGATTTTCCATCCACTGGTCCAAGTTATGGTTGAATAGGGTCAGGGAAGAACTTTCCTTCACATTTATGGGTATCCTATTCCAGAGAAGACATTTTCTCTAAGATGCATATCAGACCCTTCAACAAGTCATATTTATGTCATAAGCAAAGTTTAAGTCCCTGGATGATGGATCAGGTAGTTCTGATGCTGTTTGTTTTGCAGATATGCAGGAGGTCCATCCAAATGGGATGCTGGGATGTCTTGCATGCCAGAAATAGTTCACTCCTCAACAGTCTGTAGGAGATAAACTATAGGGATAGGGCTTTGAGGTGATCCACAAAGGACATGTTGTTAATGCCCTTTATTGTTTTTGTGAGGAACTACTTTGGACATTCAAGTTGTTGCATGTGCCTGATCAGGTACATACTGAAGGGGGCGTTGTACTCAATGATGGGTCTGATGCATGCAGAGTACAATACAATGAAGACTTCCTTGGACCTAGATATCATATCCCTGCAAATATGTTGAGTAACATAGAATGATTTTCTTACTACCTTAGACACATGCTGGTCAAAAGCCTGGTTACTGTGTACATATGTCCCCAAATTCCTGACTACTGGGTCTCCTCTTAAGAGTGTGTTACTGGTGAGGTAGTTTCAAAGGGTAATATTATGCATTTCTTGGCACTGAGTTTTAATCCATGTCTGTGGAACCAGTTATTCATCTGTCTTAGCCCTTCCTAGAGGATATTATTGTCTTGGGGTTTTGACGACTGCTCCCAGTTTGCAAACATCTGCAAACCTGGTCAGTTAGAGGTCCTTGATGTTGACTTTGACTTCCAAGAAGTAGATATTAGAAAGGAGAGGGCTCAGCACTGATCCCTGAGGGACTCTACTAGTGACTCATCTCTTTGTGGAGGTGGACTCTCCTATTCTAACTTCCTGAGTCCTATTCAAGAACCATTTGGCAGTCCAACATGCAACATATGCATTTATGTCTAACTCCAT
Organism: Protopterus annectens; assembly: GCF_019279795.1. Taxonomy (NCBI): domain Eukaryota; kingdom Metazoa; phylum Chordata; order Ceratodontiformes; family Protopteridae; genus Protopterus; species Protopterus annectens. The sequence goes on from NC_056731.1 coordinate 230,473,738, forward strand.
GAGTTTGTTTATAATGTTTGAGTGAGGTACTGTATCAAATGCCTTAGAGACATCAATGTAAGGGGTATGCACTGTTTTGCCCTCATCCATTGCCTTGGTGACCTTCTGGAAGAAGTCTACCAGACTGACTTGGCATGGTCTTCCCTTGACAAAATGGAGCCGGTGTCTGGAGGTTTCCAGTGTCATTATTAATCATTCATTGTTAATTCCTTCCATGGATTTCCAAATGACACTAGTCAGACTAATGAGTCTGTAGTTTCTGGGGTCTGTAGAAGGTCTACCCTTATGAAGAGAGATAACTGTTGCAGTTGTATTCTCACATGGCATGAAGCCTGACTGCAGGCTATGGTTAAATAGACACTCCAGTAGTCCTGATAGGCTGCATTTCATGTTATTTAGAAGGCATTCTGGGATATTGCTGGTGCCCATCAATATGGTGTTCTTGGCCTTGGAGAATGCATTTTGGACCTGTTGCTAGTTATGGTTGAGAGTTATGTTCAATGGTATGTCTTCAGGGGGTGATCAAGGGGAGAGAGGTGTAAAATTGAAGCTGATTTTGTCAGCCAGTAGATGTGCTATATCTTCTGAATGTGTATGAGGCTTCATTCACAATTAGCTCTGAACATTGTTGTGTACAGCCTTTAAGGTTATGGATAGCTAAATATAGCCTTATTGGAGGCTATTTGTACCTCAAAATTGGCTTTGGTAGACTTCATTTGCCCACTGAGTTTTTTTTTTTGTTAGATTGTTGAGAAAGTTTTAATTCTGCTTGGCTTTATATTTCCCGACAATTGGTGTAACTTTCTTCCTTATGTTGTACACCTTGTTGATGTCTGGATGCCACCAGGGTGGCTTTTTTCTTGAGTTTGTTCTGAGCTTATTTCTGGTGGTCAATTCATAGCTGTCTCTAAGCATTTATTAATATGATTGTAGAGATTATCTCTGAACAATTCCACACAGGCAGCTGTGATCTCAGGCTCTGGGCAGAGCACTTGAAATTTTGTCAGGTTGTCACTTAATAATAGGAAGTTTGCCTTAGAATAGTTTCTAAATTCTGTGGGATTAGCTGGGGTCATGACTTTTATTTTTATTTCAAAGGACACACCTTTCTGGTCAGACCTCACCATATAGGACATTATACTTGGGGGGATGCAGCATTCTCCCATGTCAGTGAGGAACAGATCCAGTATGTTTACTGCCCTAGTAGATGCGTGTTAGTGTCTGCAAAGTCCAAGAATCTCTGAGCATGCAGGTTTGGGGTCACATATGATTCCCAGCTTATAGTGGGGTAGTTAAAGTCACCCATTAATATGGTATTTGGTCTGAATGGTGAGTGTCTGCAATAAGTGTAAGCATGAGTTATGGGTTTTCTGGGTCATTGACCCATAGCTAGCAAGGATATGATATAGGACTTTGCCTGTGATAATTTGGATGTGAAAAAGCTCAAGCTCATTATCTTATTTGACCAGCCATGACTTGGCTTTGCTATTGATGTAGATTGAATCACCTCTTCATTTAGTACCTGCCTGTGCAGTAGCTGGCCTAAATGTTTGGAAGACATTGTACCCTTGCAGTGTTGTGGTGCTGTCTGTGGCTTTAAACCATGTCTTGGTAACCGCACAGATGTCCAAATTCTCCAGGATGAGTAGAACTTGTAGGGAGTGGAGTTTGTTTTTTACACTGCTGGCACTTAGCAGTAACACCTTCAGATTCCCATGGTTTGGTTTTGCTATGTCTGAAGATTTGTCAGTTTGGCAAATATTGAACCCCTTTGGAATGACAGCTAAACCTATCATTAAAGTCAAACAACTTCTATTCATGTTGTGGCATCATCCTCAGTGAAGCAAATGCTGCTCAGTGCTAGTCTCATACCAGCCCAGGACACATAGTCCAAGAGTTCCATAATGTCTCTCTTCATATAGTGCAGAGAGGTGTGTCTCAGGTCATTTACACTTACACGGACTATGACAGAGTCATACTGGTATCTGTGGTGCAGTGACCTAAGTGCATGCATGATCTGCAGACCCTGGCCTCATAAATACAACTTACCATGTCCTGCTCCTTATTCAGCCTGGTCAGTGGGACGGCTGTGTGTCTAACAGTGGGGTCTCTTATGACTAAATATTGGGTTGTATGTGCCCTGCCTTGTGGGCTTTGAAATTGAGGCTCCATGCTGTGTGGCTGTATGTGCAGGTGTTGTTTTGATGTACTGCTTTTGGGTTTGCTGAGGATGTCTCTTGTACATCAAACATCTGGGAGGACGTTGGGGTTTAGGAAACTTACTTCTAAGAACTTCAGTATATATGTGTCTTAGTATCTGATTAATGCTGTGTGTGGTGGGTGCACTGTGTATATTAAAAAACAAAATTCCCAAACCGATAAAACAACCAATAAAGTAAAAAGTAAAACACTGTAAAAAGAAACTCCAACACTGGTGATAACATGGCTAAAAATTGAGCGTTTAATAAAGTAAGCACTTTCACGGATACACCGCTTCTTCAGACTACAATCAATCAAACAAACATCACATTTAAATAATATCACAAATCAAATTAGAATGACATCATTCAATAAAAAGCATACACTATTTAAAAGAACACAGTATACAAGAAATCTAAAAAGCAACAAATTCAATGCTTAAGGAACTTTGCCTTTAAAAAGGGTTTAAGAGAAACTATGCTATTTAAGCCCAGAAGCTTATCTGCATGGAACAGCAATATCCATTTTTGCTCAGATGCCTCTGTAATATTCTTAAGATCTCCCCCTCTCTTCTTAATAGCTATAGTCTCCAGTATAATGCACTTGAATATATCATCCATACCTACTTTCTTATTGTGCATGTCTAGTGCACTGCTTTCCTTCATATTCCTAATATCCCTATAATGTTCTAATATTCTATCTTTTAATAGACGATTCATCTTCCCTATGTAAAATGAAAAACATCTCACACATTAGGTGAAATAAATAACATTACAGGTCTTACAGTCAGCATAGAAAGTGGGATCTATCTTAAATCCTAAGAGGGGGTGTACAAAAGGTCCCCCCATATGTATATACCTACAAGCCATGCAATTTCTGCATGCATAAGTACCTGTTCTCTCTGATCTATGGGACCTACTAAAATCAGCAGTTCTATAGCATAAATGACTCTTCAATGACCTATTATTATGAAAAGTAAAGTTTGGTCTATCACCAATCACCCCTTTAAGCCCTTCAACTGCAGACAAAATGTCCAAGTTTTTGTTGATGACATCACATACTATATTGATGTTACTGGCAAAGGTCAAAGGCATCCGTAACCCACTATCAGTGCTATGTCTTAAATTACTTCTCATCACTTCAACTAATGAGGAAGCTCCATTCTCATCATAGTATGGTTTACACCTATCATGCCTGGTCTCCCAAGCTTCAGATATACATTTATCAATGTCATTACTTTTATACCATCTCTCTATTAGTTCTGCCTTGAGAGAACCTAAAGCATGATGCAACTAATTATCATCATTATGTAGATGTATTATCCTGAACACCTGTCCTTGTATAATATTCCGTTTAGTGTGTTTCGGATGTATGCTATTATTATGCAGCAGGTTATTCTTTCTCATAGGCTTCCTATAAAGACTAGTCATGATAGAATTTAATTGATGCTTACAAACTTTGACATCAAGAAAATTGATCTCATAAGGGGAATACTTATATGTAAATCTCAAAAAACTTGTTGTCCCATTTAAGTATTCAATAAAATTAGTCAAGGCTTATTCAGTACCCTGCCATAACATAAAAATATCATCAACAAATCTAATATACCAGGCAATAGATCCATTAAACAACTCACTAGAGAGTATATACTGTATTTCCCACTTCACTAGGGAAAGATTGTCGTAGCTATTGGCACAAGCCATGCCCATAGCTATGCCAACCTTCTGTAAATAACATGTATTCCCAAAGATAAAAACATTATTATCAAGTATGATAACAAGCAATGTACAAATTAGGTGCACTTTACTATTCTCAAGCCCCTTATCATAAAGCAATTCTCTCACCTTCTCTAAACCCCAGTCGTTAGGGATAACAGCAAATAATGACTCAATATCTAGAGTCACAAAATAGCAACCAGGTTCTATATCCCTCCATTTAGAACCAAGTATGTTCAAAAAGGTCTTCATATCTTTCAGGAAATTTGACAACCATCCAATACTGGATGTAAATTTTTTTAACGTAAATGGAGAGAGGTCCATTGGCCCATCCTTTACTAGAAACTATAGAGTGCATGGGCAGGGTACTCAAATCATTGTGTATTTTAGGTAACCAATATACTAAGGGTATCACAGGATGTTCAACCATAAAATATTTAAAGATAGACTCAGATATCATACCAGTGATCAATAGATCAAATACTAAAATGGCTACTTTATCAATGATCCCCTTCACCATATTCATGGGCATACATTTGTATGTATTATTGTCTTCAAGTAACAGTAACATCTGCTTAACATACAAATCCTTGTCCAAAACAGCTATGCCCCCACCTTAAACTGCAGGTCAAATCTCCACTAAAGGTAGCTCTTTCAACTCTTGTAATGCCTGATATTCAAGATAGGACATATTAAAGAACTGGGGTTTAGTGCTATTAACAAAGCTTCCCTTATTTGTTTGTCACAAATCTCCACAAACGTATCTATAACAGGATCATTAGGTGGAATATACAGACTAGGCTTCTTAAAGGTACATAGAACGGACTTATCATTATCAAACATAGCTCTCAAAGTTGAAGTTCTACCAAACAGTCTTAGATCTTTCAAAACATCGACTAAATCAGCTTTTTGAGCTGGAACAAAGCTGAGTCCTTTGTTGAGCAATGATAATTGAAAATCAGTTAATACATACGAGGAAATGTTAAAAACTAAACCTGTTTGCGTCCCTTTCCGTTCCTGTATTGCTCGTTCGTACTGTGTATCTCCTCATCTTCCATTCCTGGTACGATTTCTTGAATGACCCCTTATGGGCAATAGATTGTTGAGTAAAAACTGCCCCATGTTACTCACCGACGATGTAACACTGTGGCTGATTACATTCGAAACTTGCTGTGAAGGTTTCGGTTCTTTCTGCCTTACCACCAAACCATCCGGTGGTTGCAGAACTGTTGTGATATGTTCATTACCTCTAGATTTACTAGATTTACTAGAATCAATCTTGTTGTCAGTTAAAACGTGAGCAGTTTGTTCAGATGCTTTAACATTCTTCTCCACTGTTACTTCTGACGAAATGGGTGGCATCAAACTCGCTTGGCCAATCAAATCAACCACTCCAACAGTACTAACGGCCATGGATCTCGTCAAGGCCCCTCATTGTAGAGAGTTAATATTAGACCTTTCCCTAGCCCAGGAAAATACATTCCTGACCTTAAAGTCATTCAAATCCCTTTGGAGCTTACATGTTTTAGTGGGCAAAAGCCTTTTCTCATACATCTGGATGTAGTCATGTAACATATTCATCTTATCTCCAATTAGATCAGGTGTACACATATCATAGATTTCATTTTGCAACTTGTTAATCTCATTCAGAAGCTCACACTCCTGTGACTGAAAGAAATCTATGAGTAACTACATATATTTTGCACTACATTCAAGATTTAGCATCTGCCATTGTCTTAGTAATTCCGGATATGTGTGACCATAAGTCGGCATGTTTAACACTCGTAACCCTCTAGGTGCAATACCATGCTTAAATGAAGCTTCAAGGTGAAAGCACTGCAATTGTTCTCCAAGTCCTTGTATTTAGCCAAAAAGTCATCATATTTTATGGCATCAGTTGCAGGAACATTGTCCATCACAGATATATCAGCTGTCAACAGTGGATTGCTGTTTAAACCCAGTAGTGCATTAAAATGTTCAGAGGAGCATTTATGTGATTCAGTAACTTCATATTCAAAGGACCACACACTAGACTGGATCCTTATCAACAGCCACCTTGATACTTATAAACCAGGAACCCTCCCTTACGATATTAGTGACCACATGCTAACCTATATTATTAAACAAAGGATCCATAGCCCAACTACTAATAAATTTAAAACCTCACGTTCCAAAAAACTTTTTAACCCAGAGAGCTTCCAAAATGAACTGAAAGCTTGTGACTGGTCATCTATGTCTCATCTTCCACTTGATGATGCAGTGACCTACTTTAACACTAAATTCCTTCAAATCCTTGATTACCACGCTCCCTATCATTCTTCCTGAATAAGGACCAAAATTGCCCCCGGCTCACAAAACAAACTAGGCAAAAGATCCTCCTCAGAAATAAAATTTGGGCCAAATGGAGAGTCCCTAAATGTCCATCAGATCACCACTACTTTAAACAATTAAGAAATGCTATCAAGAAAGATATTCTCAGAGACAAAAAAGACTATTACCTTCACCTCCAACAAAATCATCAGCAAAAACCACAAAAATTCTGGTCTGGCATAAACAAACTTCTTCAGCCAAGACACTCTAAAACTCCTGCAACTACAGGATTCAACCAAAATAACGCTAACCTAATTCCTGATGCCTTTAATAACGACTTTACTGAAGCCATTCAAACCCTTGCCAATACTTTACCTCCTATTACTACATCCCCATTAAATACCACAAAGACTCCATCTCCTACCTTTCAAATACAACCAGTACCTACATCACTCATTTGCAAACTACTTCAAAAACTAAAACCATGCACCCCTTCTGCTGACTGTCTTCCAGCTGAATATCTGCAAATAGCAGCAAAAGCTATTGCCTATCCCTTCTCCATCCTTATAAATAGAACAATTTTAGAATACAAAATCTCCTCCATTTGGAAAATAACCCATTTCATCCCTCTACTTAAAGGTGGGTCATCTACTGAACTCTCCAACTTTTGGCCTATTGCCTTACTGTCTCCAATAGCTAAGATAATGGAAAAATGCATACACAGACAACTACTTGACCACCTTCTCCAAAACAATCTACTTGCCAACTGCCAACATGGTTTTAGGCCTTTCCATAGTACAACAACTGCCCTTCTATCCTTCTCTGACTCCATAAACAAAAATCGTAACAACAACACTTTTTCCTCTGCATTATTTATTGACCTTTCAAAAGCCTTTGATATTGTCAACCATAATATCCTTATAGACATTCTAAAAGCTCAATCTCTTGACACACAAGCATTAAATTGGTTTTAATCCTATCTGGAAAACAGGCAACAAGCAGTACTGTGGGATAATACTCTTTCTAAATCCCTTCCTGTAAACACTGGAATACCCAAAGGCTCTATTTTAGGACCTCTACTCTTCTCATTGTTTATTAATGACCTACATACCAATATTCCTCAGGCCACCTGCATACAATATGCAGATGACTCTACTTTAATTTGTTCAGCTAAGTCCATAACCTCTCTCCAGTCTCTCACCCAAACAGTATTTAAGAGTGTTGAAAATTGGTTTATGTAACACTGCCTCCTCCTGAACCCTAAGAAAACAAAGTTATTGCTCTTTGCTCCAACTCATAAGTCACCTCAACTGCACTTTACAGTAACCTCTAACAATGCAACTATCATATCCCCAGACACTTCTACCCATCTGCTAGGAGTAACAATTGATAATAACCTTAGTTTTGATGACCACATTAACTTTACTATAAAGTCAGTCAACAAAAAACTAGGCACTCTTTACAGAAGCAAACCCTTCCTTTCCCCTACAGCCAGAATAACTATTGCCCAGACCCACCTTATCTCTACCCTGTTCTATGCTTCAGCAATATATACCAATCTATCAAAAAATAACCTGACCAAACTCTCTACTAGTTACAATAACATAGCCAGATTTGCCACTGGGACCAACTTTAGAACTCACCACTGTCTTAACCTAAAGCAACTGGGATGGCTAGAACTGCAAAACCAACTTCTTTATCAACAAATTGTTATCACCCAAAAGATCCTTTACCACCCTAAAAATACCCCTATCCTCACTAACCTGATCTCACCCTACACAAATCTTGTTATACTACGCTCAGCTAATAAGCTCCTAGTTTCCACTATTAAATCAAATAACAAGGCTGGAGACTCACTTTTTGCCAGCACAGCAGGGAAAATCTGGAATCAGCTTCCTACTGAACTTTCCTCCCTTGCTTCCACTATTCTTTTTAAAAAGCATCTGAAAGAATATCTTACAACTCACTGGCTGTGTCCCTGCTCTAACCTAGACTGATATCTCTTTCATCTCCTGCTCTCTCTATACTTCTCTAATCTACTGTTTTATCTCACCTATCTGTAGTACTGAAATAAAAAAAAAAAAAAAAAACTTCCTTAATGTTATGTTTTTTGTTCTCTGTATTTAATCTTAGCTTAAATCTATTAAGTTACTCTGTAAAACTTTTGTTCTCAACTATGTATCTAATGTATTGTAATTCACTTGGCTATCACTATATATTGTATTTATATTTTTCTTTTTGTCACTGCTGATGGCTGGAGTTTTTCTCCCCGGGCCTCTACTGAAAATGGACATATATCCAGTTGGACTAGCCCGGTCAACAAATGTAAAATAAAATAAATAATAAACAAATAAATAGTTTGATCTGGACTCTGTCTGCCATCCCTTCTGCCATGTTAAGTTTGAGGAAAATAACAAATAAATATAATAAAAAACAAAATTCCCAAACCGATAAAACAACCAGTGAAGTAAAAAGTAAAACACTGTAAAAAGAAATTCCAACACTGGTGTGTATATTCCTGACAACTTGGTTGGTATTATGTGTGCTTCTATGTGAGAGCTTAGCCTCAAGTGACATTTTGTAATTACATCTGTTGCACACCTTATAATTTTTTTTAGAATATGCTGGTTGTCAGCAAACATAAGGAAATTATTAAAATACCAAAGAAAACTGTGCTCAAAAAAGCCTCTCAGGCATAAAACAACAGACTAAGCAAAACATACCACACCAAATACAGCAAACTGGAAGATCAGAACCACCCACGTGTAGCAAAATATTTTTAATACACAAAGGTTATACGCTTTTGGCTGTTAGCTTTCATCAGAACAAGGAAAAAACATTTCTCCATGTTTTAAATACAATAAATCAATTTTAAAACCACCAGTCACATTCTTGTAACAATTACCGTGACTAATTATCTAATAAAATATGCAAATGCAAGAAAACTAACACATGAAAAACACTAAAAACAGTATGTTTACTTTTTGCATTTATGATAAAGTGATTTTCTGCGTAAAACTGCTTTATAGTTTACCCCACCATTTAACCCATGTGCATTATATGCATTAAAAAGAATCTGCCATTTGAATTCTTTGTATTCTAGTTCTCCCTCTTTACCTCCATTAAAATCATTTGGCACATTGTCTATTACACAAAAGAAAAACTTTTTAAAATGAACACACAATAAAGTGTGCTTATAAAGTGCATTGTCTAAATGTTTACTTTTTATAGCATATAAGTGCTCATACATCCTTCTCCTTAATTCCCTGTTGGTTTTACCAATGTAGAATGATGTACATGCAGAGCACTTTGTTAAATAAACAACAAATGTAGATTCAAAGTTAAACCTACCTTACACCTGCCATATTTTTTCACTTGAAATTACCTCAAAACAGGGACCCTCTGCCACAAATCTACAGAAATTTCAATGGTTGCATTTGTAAAGTGCCTTTGTTCTTTACTTCTTTGGAATGGCCTCTATGTTTAAACAATTCCTTAAAATTCATGGCTTTTTTATTGATGAAAGAAGGGCATGAACCTATTGCAGGATTAACCCTATTGTCAGCCTGCAAAATTCTCCAGTTATTTTTTATAATATTTTTTATAGCATTATTATCCACGCTATGAATAAATGTCATGGACTTAGACCAATCCTACACTATTCTGTTGTCTTTTCTTTCATTGTTTTCACTTTCCATTAATATATTGCCAACTACCTCTGGTATATAGCTCCTATGTACAAATCTTCCATGCAGTTCATGTACAAACTTGTCCAACACTGTAATATCTGTGGATAACCTTTTTAATCGCACCAGTTGTCCTTTAATGATGTTATGCTTAATGCACATGGGATGCATACAGGTATAATGCAATAGACTATTACTGGCCACATTTTTGTAACTAATAATAGAACCCAAATTACATTCTTTATTTTGTTTAAACACCTGTAAATCCAAAAAAACAAATGCTGGTAGTACTTGATACACAAGAAAAATTAAGAAAAGTAGTACTCTTATTCATATTGCCAATAAATGTAACTAGCTCCATATCTGTGCCCTTCCAAACAAAAAATAAATAATCAATAAATCTATAATATAGGCCCATCTTTTCACTGCCTTCCAACTCAGTTAAAATTTTAGCTTCCCAGTAAGCCATGACCAGGTTGGCATAATTTAGAGCTATCCTGGCTCCCATAGCCACTCCTCTCATTTGTAAATAAACTTCACTTTCAAACCTGAAAAAAATATTTTTTAATATATATTCTATACATTATAACATGAATTTACATTCTCCCACTTCATATTCTTAACTGTTAAGTAACATATTTCCCACCCACTCTAAAACCAATGTCATGTGGGATGCATGTATAAAGTGACTTCACATCTACTGTGACAATTAAATCTTCAGGTGCCACATATTTGTTTTTGATTTTATTTAAAAAATCAAAAGAATCTCTGATGAACGAGTCACATTTTTGAACCAATTTTAACAGTGCCCTATCTATGAAATTTGAAATGGGTTCCAATTTTGAAGCAGGTGCAGAAACCACAGGCCTATAAGGTAGATTGTTTTCATTTTTTGTGAATTTTAGGTATACCGAATAAACTTCCCACTTTAGGTTTCGATGTTTGAAAAAAAAAACATACATAGATTCAGAAATTACCCCATCACACATACTCTCACACACTTTCTTTCATGGATACTGTACAGAGATCCATCGACTCAGGTAATATTACTTTGGTACTACTACTAGACCTGTCGAATGATACAGTATCAGGCAAAAAACTTCTACAATACCGTTGTAATATTGGCTGCACCCCACCCACCCACCAGTGGTTTAATAGCTACCTCACTAACAGGCAACAATGCACAAAATGGCAAAATATCCTATCAGAATACCAAACCAACCAAACTGGGGTACCACAAGGGTCCATGCTTGGACCTTTACTCTTTAACATATTTACTAACAACCTTCACACTGCTTCTCCTCTTAGCCCTATTATCCAACATGCAAATGATACTACCATCATCTCCTCCTCAAATAACCACCAACACCTCCAACAAATAACCCAAGATACCTTCATTGCAATCAAAGCCTGGTTAATTAAATCACAACTACTTCTTAATGCCAAAAAAACAAAGCTTCTACTCTTCGCAGCAAAACCCGCCTCGCCTGACTCTCACTCTCATATCTTCTCCTAAAGCAACAAAGAAATTAAAATCGTATCCCATTAGTAAACCAATATCACGCAAGGTGGAACAAGTGTGCGGCTCCAACCATAGATAATCCAAATCCCACAAAATGAGCCAGCACAAAGGAAAGGCAAGCCAAAATATTTTATTGTGGCATCATAAAACAAAATAGTAACAACTGCAAACCAGTTTTGGCTATAAGTCAAGCCTTCATTAGTGCAAACAAAAAGTTTGAATGGTACATCCTGGTACTCCTTATATACTTGAGAGCTTAAAGGTGTATGCACCTAAATACCATGTTTAAGCGCATATTCACCAAATAATGGTGTAGAGAAAATATATAAAAAAAAAATTTAAAAATAATTTTGTGTATAAAAAGGAAGAGATAAGGACCATCTTGTTTTTATAAATCTAAAGCATAAAGCATAAATTCAATGACAAAAAACTAGTGAAGTCCAATAATTCAGAAGACATAAAATAGAAAATCAGCAGCTAGCAATGATGAACTAATTGTTTTCATTTAATCCAGGTTTGAATAAAGCACCTAACCTGGTGATCCATGAGGATTCCATATTATTTAATCTATCATGCCAGCCTGCTTTAGATATTCTTTGCATCTGGATTTTGTCAATGATGGTAAATTTAAATTGTGCTGTTTTATGAGTCATGGTATGTTTATATAAAGCATTAGTGATTTTCTGAGTTCTGATCACACTAAGGTGTTTACTTATTCTCTGTCTCAGTGGTCTTGAAGTTTGACCAACATAAAAAGAAAAACATGTGCAGGTGGCTAAATATACCACCCAATCGGTACTGCAGTTACCAAAAATTCTTATCTGAAATAACCGAGATGTGTTGGAGCTGGTGAATTCCTTCATCTTAGACATATAACTGCATGCACTGCAGTGACCACAGGGAAAACAGCCTATCAAAGGGTCACCAAATAGAGTGGTCTGTCTAGGTGTAGGTGGATTAAATCTCTTATAGTGTGTGAAGTAAGAGTTTATCGTTCGACCCCTTCGGTAAGAAAAGGCACATCTTTCTGGTAGGATGTCATTCAAATGTTCATGTGCCCACAAAATTCCCCAATGGTTATTTATGATATCTCTAAATGATGATGAATTACTACCAAATGTAGTCACAAATCTAATGGGTTGAGTTATAGAAGTATTGGAGACCCCTTGTGAATGTTTGTATTGTAAAAGTTGTGATCGGGGCATATGTTGGACCTCATTAATGGTTTGATTGATCCGAAATCTGTTATATCCTCTATTGATCAATCTGTCACTAAGGTCTTGTTCACATTCAGAGTGGGATTTTTGAGAAGAACAAATACGTTTCATACGTATAAACTGGGATTTGGGAATGTTGTTGATGATGTGGCGGGGGTGATGACTGGATGCATGCAAAAGTGTGTTGTATTGTGGAAATTTTCTGTGGACACGGGTGGCCAAAGTATGATCCGTTTGTCAGGATACCAGTACATCCAAAAAGATAATTTCTTGATATTGCATAGTTAAAGTAAACTGGATACCCCATGTGTTATTATTTAGATATTTGACAAACTCATGGGCCAAACCCGAGTCACCCCACCACACCATCCAACAATCATCTAGATATCTTCTCCAAATGTCTAATTCTGCCATGAAATTGTTGTTATGAGAATCGTATATGAATTGTTGTTCAAAAAACCCCATGAAAAGGTCCGCATATATTGGAGCAAAGGATGCTCCCATTGCTGTGCCCCTCACTTGCCAATATGCCTGCCCCTCAAAATAAAAGATGTTCTTAGTCAACACATATTGAGTCAATTTTATTAGAAAAGTGTTGAATCCAGTGGTATAAAGTTGGGATCGATCGAACCAAATGCAATAGCTGAGATACCAGCATCATGGGGTATGCTGGTATATAAGGAGGTAACGTCCAAAGTGCATAACCACCAATCCGATTCCAACTGTGTATCTTCAATGATGTTTAGAAATTCCGTAGTATCTTTTAACCTGGATCTGACCATTGGTAATAGTGGTTTAAGATAGTAAGTAAGAAATGCAGATAAAGGTTCAGTAAGAGAACCTCTTCCTGAAACAATTGGTCTGCCCAGTGGACAAGTCGGACATTTATGAATTTTGGGAAGCAAATATAGATATTGTGGAATGGGATCAGACACTTTGAGTTATTTGCATGTTTGTTGATCAATAATGCCTTCCTCTGTGGCCATATCTAAGAAAGAATCAATGTGTGTTTTGAAATTAGGAGTCGGATCCACCAGCATGTGTATGTAAAACCTGGCATCTGATAGTTGTTTATTAGCTTCAGATATATACATTGCTCAATCCATGATTACAATACCTCCCCCCTTATCTGCTGGTATAATAACAATATTATGATTGGAACTAAGTTCCCTTAACGCTTGTTGTTCTTGTAGGGTTAGGTTATGTCTAGTAGGTTGATATCCCAGGGAAAAATGCAAATCTTTAGTCACACATTCTTTAAATATGGCCACATGCTTATCCATTGGTGGTTGGAAATTTGATCTCCCAAACTGGAACCCAGTGGATCTTTGAGAGTTATCAGAATCTGCAAAAAATATTTTCAGGTTAATCAATCGGCAAAAATCATTAAGTTCATTGACAAGTATGTGTTTGGGAACAAAAGATGTCGGCACAAAATTTAGACCCTTATTCAAAATTTTATTGTGCACAGGTGACAATTCAAAAGAGGATATGTTGTGTACATTCGTTATTGACTCACTATCTTTTGTAATAGCTGTTGCAGACTGTATGTGCATCCCCCTGTGTTTCCTGCCCCCCCTGCGTATTCTGGGTCTAACGGGTCTATAGATGGTTTCTGTTTCGCCACTGGAGACCCCTGGTTGGAAGGGCAGTCATATTCTGTGGCAGAGGATATGTCATCATCTGTGAGGCTACTAGTGGACTAATGAGGTCCAACATACAATACAAACATTCACAAGGGGTCTCCAATACTTCTGTAACTCAACCCATTAGATTTGTGACTACATTTGGTAGTAATTCATCATCATTTAGAGATATTATAAATAACCATTGGGGAATTTTGTGGGCACATGAACATTTGAATGACATACTACCGGAAAGATGTGCCTTTTCTTACCGAAGGGGTTGAACGATAAACTCCTACTTCACACACTATAAGAGATTTAATCCGCCTACACCTAAACAGACCGCTCTATTTGGTGACCCTTTGATAGGCTGTTTTCCCTGAAAGAGCAAACAAGAGTAAACCAATATCACGCAAGGTGGAACAAGTGCGAGGCTCCAACCACCAATGGATAAGCATGTGGCCATATTTAAAGAATTTGTGACTAAAGATTTGCATTTTTCCCTGGGATATCACCCTACTAGACATAACCTAACCCTACAAGAAAAACAAGCGTTAAGGGAACTTAATTCCAATCATAATATTGTTATTATACCAGCAGATAAGGGGGGAGGTATTGTAATCATGGATCAAGCAATGTATATATCTGAAGCTAATAAACAGAAAAAAAGTCCAAGTAGCCACTACAACCAAACAAAATGAATCCAAAAGGCTACTAGCAGAATCACATGTTATTCACGTCTCCAGCATCTTTGTGATTCCGCTTGAAGCTAATAAACAACTATCAGATGCCAGGTTTTACATACACATGGTGGTGGATCCGACTCCTAATTTCAAAACACACATTGATTCTTTCTTAGATATGGCCACAGAGGAAGGCATTATTGATCAACAAACATGCAAATAACTCAAAGCGTCTGATCCCATTTCACAAAATCTATATTTGCTTCCCAAAATTCATAAACATCTGACTTGTCCACTGGGCAGACCAATTGTTTCAGGAAGAGGTTCTCTTACTGAACCTTTATCTGCAGTTCTTACTTACTATCTTAAACCACTATTACCAATGGTCAGATCCAGGTTAAAAGATACTACGGAATTTCTAAACATCATTGAAGATACACAGTTGGAATTGGATTGGTGGTTATGCACTTTGGACGTTACCTCCTTATATACCAGCATACCCCATGATGCTGGTATCTCAGCTATTGCATTTTGGTTGGATCGATCCCAACTTTACACCACTGGATTCAACACTTTTTAAATAAAATTGACTCAATATGTGTTGACTAAGAACATCTTTTATTTTGAGGGGCAGGCATATTGGTAAGTGAGGGGCACAGCATTGGGATCATCCTTTGCTCCAAAATATGCGGACCTTTTCATGGGGTTTTTTGAACAACAATTCATATACGATTCTCATAACAACAATTTCATGGCAGAATTAGACATTTGGAGAAGATATCTAGATGATTGTTGGATGGTGTGGCGGGGTGACTCGGGTTTGGCCCTGAGTTTGTCAAATATCTAAATAATAACACATGGGGTATCCAGTTTACTTTAACTATGCAATATCAAGAAATTATCTTTTTAGATGTACTGGTATCCCGACAAACGGATCATACTTTGGCCAGCCGTGTCCACAGAAAATTTCCACAATACAACACACTTTTGCATGCATCCAGTCATCACCCCCGCCACATCATCAACAACATTCCCAAATCCCCGTTTATACGTATGAAACGTATTTGTTCTTCTCAAAAATCCCACTCTGAATGTGAACAAGACCTTAGTGACAGATTGATCAATAGAGGATATAACAGATTTCGGATCAATCAAACTATTAATGAGGTCCAACATATGCCCCGATCACAACTTTTACAATACAAACATTGACATGGGGTCTCCAATACTTCTATAACTCAATCCATTAGATTTGTGACTACATTTGGTAGTAATTCATCATCATTTAGAGATATTATAAATAACCATTGGGGAATTTTGCGGGCACATGAACATTTGAATGACATACTACCAGAAAGATGTGCCTTTTCTTACCGAAGGGGTCGAACGATAAACACCTACTTCACACACTATAAGAGATTTAATCCGCCTATGCCTAGACAGACCACTCTATTTGGTGACCCTTTGATAGGCTGTTTTCCCTGTGGTCACTGCAGTGCATGCAGTTATATGTCTAAGATGAAGGAATTCACCAGCTCCAACACATCTCGGTTATTTCAGATAAGAATTTTTGGTAACAGCAGTACCGACTGGGTGGTATATTTAACCACCTGCACATGTTTTTCTTTTTATGTTGGTCAAACTTCCAGACCACTGAGACATAGAATAAGTGAACACCTTAGTGCAATCAGAACTCAGAAAATCACTAATGCTTTCTATAAACATACCATGACTCATAAAACAGCACAATTTAAATTTACCATCATTGACAAAATCCAGATGCAAAGAATATCTAAAGCAGGCTGGCATGATAGATTAAATAATATGGAATCCTCATGGATCACCAAGTTAGGTGCTTTATTCAAACCTGGATTAAATGAAAGCAATTAGTTCATCATTGCTAGCTGCTGATTTTCTATTTTATGTCTTCTGAATTACTGCAATTCACTAGTTTTTTGTCATTGAATTTATGCTTTATGCTTTAGATTTATAAAAACAAGATGGTCCTTATCTCTTCCTTTTTATACACAAAATTATTTTTAAAACATTTTTTATATATTTTCTCTACACCGTTATTTGGTGAATATGCACTTAAACATGGTATTTAGGTGCATGCACCTTTAAGCTCTCAAGTATATAAGGAGTACCAGGATGTACCATTCAAACTTTTTGTTTGCACTGATGAAGGCTTGACTTATAGCCGAAAACGGTTTACAGTTGTTACTATTTTGTTTTATGATGCCACAATAAAATATTTTGGCTCGCCTTTCCTTTGTGCTGGCTCGTTTTGTGGGACTTAAACTATTCAACATTACCATTGACAATAAACTTACATTTGAACATCACTTTGGTAATGCCATTAAAAAAATACTGCAAATTATGAGCCCTGTACAGACATAAACATTTCATGGACAGCAGCACCAAAACAGCTCTCGCCAACACTTACTTGCTCCCCTCTCTATTGTACGGTGCCAACATTTTTACTAACCTGCACTCATCTCTACAAAATAAGCTCCAGTCCTGCTACTATAAAATCACCAAATTTGCCACATGCAGCTCATACTGCTCACATCACTGCCAAGCCTTAAATTAATTAAACTGGCGGCAATTTCCACATCATCTTAACCTCATTCAACTGTCCATAGCACATAAAATTGTCTACAATGCAAACAACTGCCTGCCCTTAAGAACATTTTAATACCCTATAGCCCTACCAGAACCCTTCGCTCTGAAAATAAATAACTCATAACTGTACATGTACCAAACAAAAGAGCCAGACACTGCATTTACTCATAAACTGTTGCTAAATTATGAAACTCACTTCCAACCAGCATAAACACCATTAGCTGCTTCAAAAAATGTAAACTCACCCTAAAGAGCTACCTACTAAATACTAAAACCTGCCCCTGCATCTATCCAAACAGATAAACATCCTACTCTCCTTAAGCCTTCCTCTAGCTTACCCCAATCTTTACTCATCAAAACCAGTAGGAAACTCTTTTTGATTTATAAGTTATTTTTAAACAACTCTGTTCTTACTATAAA
Organism: Protopterus annectens; assembly: GCF_019279795.1. Classification (NCBI taxonomy): domain Eukaryota; kingdom Metazoa; phylum Chordata; order Ceratodontiformes; family Protopteridae; genus Protopterus; species Protopterus annectens. The sequence goes on from NC_056731.1 coordinate 230,491,740, forward strand.
TCTCACAAACCTTAACTATCATTCCAACCCTTCACCCCTTTAAAACTACCCCAGTAGTGATTTTTCTTTCCTTGTATTAATTCTTTCAACCTAACACCAGTTCTCTAGTGATGTTTTCCTTTCTTAACTTTCAACCTATTTCAATATTTACAAAAAAAAGTATGTGTATATATATATATATATATATATATATATATATATATATATATATATATATATAAATCTATATATATCTATATCTTGCACATTGCTGTTTTTCTCTCTGATATTGTAACTTCCCACAACTTATGTCTGTTTCTCATTTTGTTGTATTGTACTGTACTGTACTGAACTGTAATTTCTGTAAATTCTTGTAAAATATTGTGCAATCATAATGTGTTTGTGGAACTTTTCTTCCTGGGCCTCCGCTGAGAATGGGCTCCTGTCCCAGTCAGACTTTCCTGGTCAACAAATGTCAGTAACTAAATACATAAATAAAATAGATAAATAAGTATCACCACAGAGGTCACTGCAAGTGCAACTGAAAATATTTTAGGAATGGAAATAAAAGCTTTTTTCTTCCCTTTCTGACAGTTAAGGACTTTCCATACCTCTCAGACCCTTGAATAAAAGACCCTGGGTGGTCATAGCTGTATGCTGGTTATCATAGATTAGCTAGAGAGGGATCCAGTCAAACAAAGCCAACAGTGGAGTTCTGTGACTTCGGAACCTGTAGCAAATCACAGTTCACTTAGTCCTATGACTTTCAACTACATGTCAATGATCCTAGGTAGATTATTATTTCAGAAGCTGTGTGTGTGTGAGTGTGTGTGTGTGTGTGTGTGTGTGTGTGTGTGTGTGTGTGTGTGTGTGTGTGTGTGTGTGTGTGTGTGTGTGTGTGTGTGTGTGTGTGTGTGTGTGTGTGTGTGTGTGTGTGTGTGTGTGTGTGTGTGTGTGTGAGTGTGTGCGTGCATGTGTATGTGTGTGTGTGTGTGTGTGTGCGTGTGTGCGCGTGTGCGTGTGTGTGTGCGTGTGTGTGTGTGTGTGTGTGTGTGTGTGTGTGTGTGCGTGCGTGCGTGTGTGTGTGTGTGTGTGTGTGTGTGCGTGTGTGTGCGTGTGTGTGCGTGCGTGCGTGTGTGTGTGTGTGTGTGTGTGTGTGTGTGTCTGTGTGCATGTGTGTGTGTGTGTCTGTGTGTGAATGAGTGCTGGTGGTGTATCTTGCAAAATAGTACACATGAGGCAAGAGGAGTTAAAGTGAGGTGAGAGGGTACAGGGGCTAAATTAGACAAAGGAGAGGATACTGGATTAGGGTAAAGTGGAAAGACTGTACAGACAAAATTAGACAAAAGAGAGGACAGTACCTTAAGATGAGGTGGAGAGAATGTATGGGTAAATTAAGGCCAAGAAAGTGTACAGCTGGCAAAGGATGTATACATACAAACACACACAAAAAGAAGACAGGGCATATAAATTCCCATGAAATAATGAAGATAAAGGGAGAGAATACTGTCCAAATGCTATGAAACACCTAAAATGACCCCCACCCCAAATTAGATGTCATTTATCATTTAAAAGTATGGTACCTGATGCTGATACTGTCCATCAGCTATGTAATTGTATCACACCACTACTGCTTACAACCGAAGTAGGCAGAGGTCACCCAAACTGCAAGTGTCTGCTCTTTATAATCACCGCCTCCAACTGTGGGTGTAATACAACACAGGAATAGTATGATTCTAAAATGTCTGACATCAATGAACCACATTATGTATATTTAAGGTAAAGACATAACAAAGCATCCCACTCCAAAAGAGCCTCGCCATAAAGTGTATTATCTCTATACAGTAGGAAGGTAATTGTATATCTGGATCCTACTGTAAAGCAATATTCTAGTGGCCATGTATCCAAAGATAAAAGGGGCTACATTACTGAGCATTCTTGACTTTAGTGTGCAATGCCAATTTATAATTGATTTCAGTTTTGTTTGAAATTAGACATACTTCATGCGCCATGCACAAGGAATTGTGTGCTTCTTCCTTATCAGGTTATGCAATGAGGGCTCGTGGAAGTTCTTTCTTAAAATCACCTACATTTGAACAAGTCTTATACACTGAATATAAACTGTTTTGGATCTGGCCCATAATTTGGAATTGTTGCCATAACAGTTGCAAAATATTGGTCTACATTTGTCCTGTGCAAGTGTCAGTTTGCTGAAGCTGATACAGCAAAATAGGTTTTTCTTCAGATATGACAGGCTAAGAAAAATAAAACTTTTCTCTGATATGACAAGACCTTAGAACTGATTATATTATGGAAAATGGTGTGCAACATTTCATTCATATGACAAATGCAGAGGATTTGTCTCATGAGAAAACTTTTTAATGTTTTTATTACAATTTAATGCTGTTTCTACTGCATGTATTTGCACAGCAAACTTACTAAATTTAACTTTGAACAATCCACCAGTTGTTATTTTACATATCTTCGTGTTTTCTAAATGAAGCAGGCAAATGATGATTGTGATATAACTCATTAATCTTGCACAATTTCCTTTGACCAGTTTTAGTTTACTTGTGACTTAACCTTTCAAGAAGTTACTTAAATCTGCTGGCAGTTTATTAGCTTACTGCCATATAATATTTATCTAGCATTAGTACAATGATATATTACAACATAAAAATGATAATCTAGTAAAGTGATGTGGCTTAAAGTCTTGAAAAATGTGATACATGATGTAGCATTAATCTGATTCTGCACCATTCAAATGTTAATAAAAGAATAACAATTTGTACCCTCAAAATACGATGCATTAATGTAATGCGCTGTGTAAATACACACTCATTACTGTACCATTCTCGTTGTATTCCACTGGGTAATACAGTGCAAAGGCCAGTTGTAGAATGCAAAATGGTGTGGCATAGTGTTTGATAAATAGTTATTACAAACGTACACAAAACCTGCAACAAATATAGTACAGAAATTAAATGCATGCAATATTCATACTTGTATTCAGTGCAGAGGATTAAAGCTTTGAGGTGTTAGCAAGCTACTTCCTGCAATCTACTGTAGGGTTTCTCATTTCCTATGGAAAAGAAGCATTTATGTCCAGTGTGCATAATCGGAAAACCAATTTAAAAAGGAATACAGTAAGACGAAATATCAACCTAGATGAATCTTTACTACCTGTGGTTTTGTGGAATACTGAGAAAATGTAAAATAATATATAAAAGGGGATACTTGCTGTTTTTAACTGGTCAGTTAATCGCCACCGAGAACAACAAACTAGAAATATTACCGGTGTCTTGTCATGGTGGCTGGACCTGGGGAAGAGTGGCAATGTCAGTCTTGTCATCACTTTCTTCTCTGTCTTCAACTCTTCTTCTCCAAGTTAGACCTCAGAGTTGCTGTGTGTGAGGCTGTGGAATTGTTGTTGAGGGGCTTGCCCGTCACATTGAGGTGTATATTTTATAATCTTGGGAGTGTTACTGCTTTGACCAGTGACCTCCCAAGGTTTTAGATATTGTAGGTTTGAATAATCATGTCAATCAAATGAGACATGATTGTTCATAGTGAACCCTCAAAAAATATGTTGTCAGACACACAGGAGAAATTAGTTCTAGAACACCAGCATATGTTAGTAAAGAGAACTGGTTAGGTGTCACATACTGAACATGGTTCCAACATGTTACAAAGGAATGCAAATACAAGGTATAACAATGATACACACTATACATGTAGGATAAGGTGCTTCCACAAGCATCTGTTACTGTTTGAATTGCAAAAGAAGTGTGATGATCACTGTACAAATTGTATGCAGGCACTACAATATGTGGGTGAGCTACGGTATTGTGAATATGGATATCAGCAGGGAGGCAGTAAGCAAATACAGTCAGGGTTAACAGTGCTTTTGTGACTGAACACCTACTGACTATAAATATTGCTAACTTGCACCATGTAACATGGCACAGCAGCAAGTGGTGAAAAAACAATACCAGCAATGTCATAACCAACTAGCAGCTAGCAGCTATTATTGTGTGGATAGATATATATTGCACAGGGACTGGTAGATATGCATTGAACATAAAAGGCATTGGGTGGAACACATGGACTTTCATACAGGTGGACACTAAAGTAGGTCTAGCTCTTACCATATTTGGTACAGATACCTTCCAGAGACAAACAGGGTTACAATATATATATATATATATATATATATATATATATATATATATATATATATATCAATCATCATCATCATCTTCTTTCAGCTGTTCCCATTAGGGGCCACCACAGCAGATCACCTGTTTCCATTTCTTCCTGTCCTCTGCATCTTGCTCTGTCACACCAACCTCCTGCATGTCCTCTCTCACCACATCCATAAACCTTATCTTAAGTCTTCCTCTTTTCCTGTTACCTAGTAGCTTCATCCTTAGCGTCTTTTTCCCAATATACTCAGCATCCCTCCTCAGCACATGTCCAAACCAATGTAATCGTGCCTCTCTGGCTTTGTCTCCAAACCTTCCAACCTGGGCTGACCCTCTAATATACTTATTCCTAATCATGTCCACCCTCGTCACACCCAGTGCAAATCTTAACATCTTTAATTCTGCCACATCCAGCTCAAACTCCTGCCTTATTGTCAATGCCACTGTCTCCAACCCATATAACATAGCTGGTTTCACTACCATCTTGTAGACCTTCCCTTTCACTCTTACAGGTACTCGTCTGTCACAAATCACTCCTGACACTCTTCTCCACCCACTCCATCCTGCCTGTACCTGTCACCACTGGGCTTTCGGATATTGGCAAAGGCTCTTGCCACCCCCATAGTGCCTTTTTTAGGCAAGGCTCAAAAGTCAAACCCACCCCCATAGAGAGCACAAGGAACAAGAAACTAAGGGTAATGCTGCTAAACGCCAGAAGTCTTAACCTCAAGATGCACGCACTCGAAGCTCACCTCAGTATGGAGAACATCGATATCTGTGCAGTGACAGAAACCTGGTTCAAGGCTCCAGAGAGCACCCCCGCACTACCAGGCTATACCTCATATCATGCTTTTCAGCCCCAAAACCTGGACCGGACCACAAAAGGAGGGGGAGTTTCTATATTTATCAAGGATATCCACACCTCCAGGTTAGTGGCATTGCACGAAGTATCGGAGACCATCCATGTGCAACTAACAGTGGGCAAGACTGCTTTTCAGTTTATAGCATCCTACAGACCACCCTCTCAAAGTCAGGAATCCCACTCGGCTTTCCTGAAAACATTGGAGAACATGAAGATCTCTCCGAACACCATTATATTGGGCGACTTCAACTACCCAAACATTCACTGGGAGCACTACTCAAGCCCCAGCACCTTATCCCAAAGGTTCCTGGAAATTATAAACTCAAATGCTATGGAACAACTAGTCACCACTCCCACAAGAGGGGACAACATACTAGACCTGATCATTACCAACATGGGGACTCTATGCTCCACACCAGAAGTATATCCCTCATTGGTAAGATCAGACCATAAATTAATTTCACTGGATGTCCACATCCCGACCCCACCCCCAGCCCAGAAAACCACAGTGAAAAACTTCTCAAAAGTGAAGTTCTCACTTCTCAAAACTGAAGTGGAATCCTTCAAGGCCCCAGGGTCAGTGGAAACTACGGCCCAAACTGCAGAATCCTATATAAACGCATTCTACGGACATCTCCAATAATGCATGGATCATGCTATCCCAACCAAAACCAAGACCCAATCATCCAAAGGCAGGCGTCCAGTCTGGTGGACCCTTGCCATAATTAAACTGTACAACAGAAGGAGGAAGCTACTACATGATAAAGCAAAATCCTTAATAGGGAAAGCATCTCTGATCAGTACTAGCAAAAAATTACGATCCCTCATAAAATCCTCCAAGGCCAGCTTCGAGAGAAAAATTGCACAGGACAACAAAGACAATCATAAGGCTTTTTTCAGTTATGTTAGAAACCTGGGATGCAACTCCCAGACTTGTTCTGAGTTGATTCTAAAATGACAAAAAATACACTGAACCCACAGACATCGCCAATATCCTGGCAGACAGGTTCAGTGCAAACTTCTCCACCCCCAAAAGAGCAAGTATCTATCCCGGCAGAGGGCTGCCTCCCAAACATCTCTGATGTTCAGGTGAAGGCTGCCCTCTCCAAAGCAAAAAACACTGCTTCCATGGGACCGGATGGCATCCCAGGTTGCGTCCTACATGAACTCCAAGAGGAACTAATCCCTCAAATAAAACAGCTATACAATCTCAGCCTCACTACAGGATATGTGCCCACAGAATGGCGTACAGCAACAGTGGTCCCACTCCACAAAGGTGGAGCCTCTACGGACCCTGGAAACTATCGCCCCATAAGCCTGACTAGCTTAGCCTGCAAGGCTATGGAGAGGATCATCATGGAGCTCATAAACAAAGACATTGGGGACCTACAGACACTAGATCCTACCCAGTTCGGCTTTGTCAAGGGCAGATCCTGCCTTTTGAACCTGGTTGACTTCTTCAAAACAGTCACCAAAGCCATAGATGAAGGGAAGGTAGTCCACACAGCCTATCTGGACCTTGCAAAGGCATTTGACACAATACCCCACTCGGGCATCATAGATAAGCTATCCAGCTTAAATATAAACCCCTATGTCACAAGATGGGTTGCAAACTGGCTCAAAGACAGAACCCACAGAGTGAGAGATGCTGGAGGCATGTCAGACTCGAAACCGGTCACAAGTGGCATCCCACAGGGTTCTGTTCTGGGACCACTCTTGTTCGGTATATACTTTCCGAGGTACAGGCAAACATGGGAGGACTATGGCTCACCAAGTTTGCAGATGACTGCAAACTGGGCGCCATAATCAACTCTCCAGCTGACACAAACATCCTTCAAAAAGGTCTCACAGAGACAGATAACTGGTGCCAGCACCACGGTTTAAAGCTAAATGCCAAAAAATGTATAGTCATACCCTTTGGCAAAAACAATGTGCCCACAAATTATCACATAGGCGGTAACCCATTAAGTACAGAGAAAGCTATTAGGGACCTGGGGGCCCAAGTTGATAGCAATCTCTCCTTTGAAAACCACATTGCCAAAGTGGTTAGAAAGACCTTCTACATAGCCCACCTCATCACGAAGGGTTTCACATCTAGATCAAGAGAGGTAATTGTGCCCCTTTATTCATCCCTCATCAGGCCCATCATAGAATACAATGCCCCTTTTGGGATGTACCTTACCCAGCACCTGCAGCAATTAGAAAGACCCCAAAAGTATCTCACCAAGAGGATCAAGGGTCTCAAACAGATGCCATATGCTGCTTGGTTAAAAAAACTCCAGCTCTACTCAGTTACATACTGCCTACTTTGAGGCGATCTATGCCTGACATACAAAGCTATGTCAAATCCAGAATTAATGGACATGCTCCACCTCAGTAAATCTAAATCCCTTAGAGCCACACGCTCGAGGGACTTGAACCTCAGCACAGAAATAAATAGAACTTGCTGGAGGGACAGGTTCATAACCCAGAGGCTCCCTTCGCTCTGGAATAGAATTCCAGTTCATGTGAGGCAGAGCACCTCACTGAATCTCTTCAAGAAGAATCTCGATAGGTGGATGGGGGATCGTAGGTTTGTCCCAGGGATTACTCCCGTGTCACTATTAGACAGAGGCACAGTAAACTAAACCTTAAAAAGGGCACAGTATACTCAAATCAAGAGGTGGCGTAAGCCATACAGAATCGGGCTAGGCTTATAATTGCCCCAGGGCAGATAGCCTAGTATGAACCTATGAACCTACTCTCTTCTTCACCTCTCTTCCACATTCACTGTTACTCTGATCTACTGACCCCAAGTATTTAAACTCATCCTCCTTCACCACCTCTACTCCTTGCATCCTCACCATTCCTCTATCCTCCCTCTCATTCACACACATATATTCTGTCTTAGTCCTGCTGACCTTCATTCCTCTTCTCTCTAGAGTATATCTCCATCTCTCCAGAGTGTCCTCCACCTGTTCCCTACTGTCACTACAGATCACAATGTCATCTGCAAACATCATAGTCCACGGGGACTCCTGTCTGATCTCGTCTGTCAACCTGTCCATCACCATTGCAAATAAGAAAGGGCTCAGAGCTGATCCTTGATGTAACCCCACCTCCACCTTAAACGCATCCGTCACTCCCACCGCAGACCTCACCGCTGTCACACTACCCTCGTACATATCCTGTACCACTCTTACATACTTTTCTGACACTCCTGACTTCCTCATATAATACCACAACTCCTCCCTAGGCACCCTGTCATATGCTTTCTCTAAGTCTACAAAAACACAATGCAACTCCTTCCGACATTCTCTGTACTTCTCCATCAAGACTCTCAGAGCAAAGATCGCATCTGTAGTGCTCTTTTCTGGCATGAAACCATACTGCTGATCACTAATCATCACATCCCTTCTTAACCTTGCTTCCACTACTGTTTCCCATAACTTCATGCTGTGACTGATCAATTTAATCCCTCTGTAGTTACTACAGCTCTGCACATCACCCTTAATCTTAAAAATCAGTAGCAAAACACTTTTTCGCCATTCCTCAGGCATCCTCTCACTTTCCAAGATTTCATTAAACAATCTGGTTAAAAACTCCACTGCCATTTCACCTAAACACATCCATACTTCCACAGGTATGTCATCTGGGCCAACAGCCTTTCCATTCTTCATTCTCTTCATAGCTATCCTTACTTCTTCCTTGCTAATCCATTGTACTTCATGATTCACTATCCCTACATCATCCAACCTTCTCTCCCTCTCATTCTCTTCATTCATCAACCCCTCAAAGTACTCTTTCCATCTCCTCAACACACTCTCCTTGCTTATGAGTATGTTTCCCTCATTATCCTTTATCACCTTTACCTGCTGCACATCTTTCCTAGCTCAGTCCCTCTGTCTAGCCAATCGGTACAGGTCCTTTTCTCCCTCCTTAGTGTCCAACCTTTCATACAACTCTTCATATACCTTATCCTTAGCCTTCACCACCTTTCTCTTTACCATGCACTCATCTCCTTATACTCCTGTCTATTTTCTTCATCTCTCTGACAATCCCACTTCTTCTTTGCCAACCTCTTTCTCTGTGTACTCTCCTGTACTTCCTCATTCCACCACGTCTCCTTATCGTCCTTCCTCTGTCCAGATGTGATACCAAGCACCTTTCTAGCCGTCTCCCTTACTAGCTCTGCTGTAGTTACCCAGCTATTTGGTAACTCTTCACTGCCACCCAGTGCCTGCCTTAACTCATCCCTGAACTCCACCTCACAATTACCCTTTTTCAATTTCCACCACTTGATCCTTGGTGCTGCCCTCACACTCCTCCTCCTCTTCTTGATAACCAGTATCATCCTACAAACCACTATCCTATGCTGCCTAACTACACTTTCTCCAGTCACCACTTTACAGTCTCCAATCTCCTTCAAACTGGCCCTCCTACATAAGATATAATCCACCTGTGTGCATCTTCCTCCACTCTTGTATATTACCCTATGCTCCTCCCTCTTGTTAAAATACATATTTACCACAGCCATGTCCATCCTTTTCACAAAATCCACTACCATCTGACCTTCTGCATTCCTTTGTTTAACACCATACCTACCCATCACTTCCTCATCCCCTCTGTTCCCTTCACCAACATGCCCATTGAAATCTGCTCCAATCACCACTCTCTCACCCTTGGGTACAGTCATCACCACTTCATCCAATTCACTCCAAAATTTTTCTTTCTCATCCATTGCACACCCAACTTGTGGTGCATATGCACTAACAACATTCATCATTACACCATCAATTTCCAGCTTCATAAACATCACTCTATCCGACACTCATTTCACCTCCAAAACACTCTCAGCATACTGTTCCTTCAGAATAACTCCTACGCCATTTCTCCTCTCATCCACACCATGAAAAAACAATTTGAACCCACCTCTGATACACCTAGCTTTACTCCCCTTCCATCTGGTCTCTTGCACACACAATATACCAACCTTCCTTCTGTCCATCATATCAGCTAGCTCTCTTCCTACACCAGTCATACTGTCAACATTCAAAGTTCCGACCCTCACTACGACAGTCCTAGCCTTTCTCCTCTCTTCCTGCCTTCGGCCATGTCTTCTGCCTCTTCTCCTCCTTCAGCCAACAGTAGCCCAATTTCTGCCAGCATCCTGTAGGCTAACAGTACTGGTGGTGGTCTTTGTTAACCCTGGCCTCGACCGATCTGGTATAAAAATTTTTCTTGGTGTCTGCATGAAATGTTTTGGCTAAGTTTTATGCCAGATGCCGTTCCTGACACAACCCTCCCCATTTATCCGGTCTTGGGACCGGCACAAAGAAATGCACTGGGTTGTGCATCCCCATTGGCTGTTTTTTTTTATACATATATTTATATATATATATATATATATATATATATATATATATATATATATATATATATCATAGATAACCTTCTGCAAAATACGCAGTACTTTCTTGATATGCTACTTTTGCATATGGATAAGCATACCTGTTTTCTTGCACATTATCAAACCACTATCACACATGTTTCGATGATATCACCTTACCGCACATGTGGTAATAAAGGCCCATCTGGTCCATGTGGACAATGTCATGTCAAAAGGAAGGTATACCATTTAATTTACTTCTGGGTGGTGTACAATGCACAAGAGTTAATTCCCATTGTGTTTGTTCAGCATTCTGGCACTGATCACGTTTCCCATAAGTGGCATACAAGGCATGAATATCACCACTTTCTGCACAGGGAAGTTGTACAAGTCCATATATGATGTAGATGTATATACACATATCTTACCTACCAATATGGTCCCACTGTGACGCAGGTGATGCAGGATACCCACTGCATCCATTATTAATGATGCTTTTAAAGAAACAAGACAATATCACTTTAAATCAGTGCAGCAGCAACTATGCACAATCCAGAAGCATCACTGATCACGTATTTAGCCCACAGAAGGCACTGTTCTACTGGATGGATATGTTGAGGATTCTACAGTACTCCTCTGCCACATTTTGACAAATGTTCATAGCATATTGCATGCTACATAACATGATTACTAGTAAGCATTCAGACCAGCTATCCAGGGAACCTTTGGACCTCTAAAACTCTTAGAATTACCCTCACCACAGCAACACACTAACATTATATGGTGACAATATTGAGACTGAGAGAAGTGTACAGCAGCTACATTTCACCATTCCCAAATGATGGCAGCACAGTAAACAGTAGCAGAAACATATGCAGGAGCATCTGATCCACCTCATTTGCCCTGTGATGAGCACACAATAAGTGTGCGGTGTCACACAGAACAAATATGATGCATGCAATGTTAGTTAAAAACTATGTTGTGCAGTGTATAGTCAAATCACACTGTGTATTAGATATCTCCACTTACATCACTTAAGAGGGAGGGAGGGAGGGTGCAGTGAGTCACAACCATCATAATTTTACAGGTGACAAAGGACACAATGACACATGGCAGACATCACAATCTTGCTGGGCAGATGTTGCTGGAGGTTGTAATTGGTGGATCTTGTACAAGGGGTACTGTTTGTCATGGACAATGTATTTTGATGACAGGGAGGGTGATAAAAATGGACCATGACTGGGATGGGTGGAATGACAGGATTATGACTTTGATATGATGCCACTGCAGGAGTATGATCTGTGGCCATGGGATTGGCCTGCTGTAGTGAGACTAAAGGCAGTCTGTTACAGGGAAGCTGTGCTACTTGTGACAACAAGACCTTAGCGGACCCCCCAGTGATGCTGTCCTGACCTTGGAGGTTGGCATTCATCATTATGCATGCAGTGCATTGCAGGGTTGAGAAGGCACTAGACCTGCAGGATTAGACTGCATACCCTGCAATGGCTTCCAAATAGGATCATCATGAGTATGTGACCTCCCTTAACCATGATGGCAATTATGATGACTCTTGCTATACTCAGCAAGAAGATGAAAGTGCCACTGTTAACCTCATGAGTCCAAATATGGTATCAACCGTAGACTCCAAGGCTAGATACCACACAAATCATTTCTATGTCAGCATGAAGGCAGACTGCATTGATGATGTTAGGTGCCAACTCAGACATGTGACAACACTGGAAATCCCTAATAAGCTAGAATGTGATGGGTATGCCCACAACAGTGGCAGTATACACCCTGATGATGTAGATATGGAGGGCATTTGTAGTAGAAAATAACGGCTGATTCCTTTGACAGTTACCAGGACATACAATGTGGGATCCTGTGTGACACTGTGTCCATGCTGTGCTAGGTGCTTTTCTGTATGTGTTGACACTGCTTCTTACTGTGGCGTACTGTATAGCTCTTCAGTTTTGTGGCTAAGGGCACTAATCCAGGCTTCTGCTAGCTGCAGGTACATTTCCATGCATCCACTCTCTTGTGCTTCCATTCTGGGCAGTAGCTTAGTTGTGCTACTGTGAGCCCATTTTCATGCATCTGCTACTATGCACATGTATGATAGGCTGTGTCTTATTTGTGTAGTTGTGGGCACACTTCCAGACATCTGTTATCATGTGTTTTCCACTTGAGAGTGTAGTTTTGCAATGATGTCTTTATAGATCATTTTCATCTGCATGAAGAAATATTTTGCCTTTTGTGTCTTTCAAAATGGGCAGAGCAGGAAAAATCAGTTGTGCTATCTGACACAAGAGGCAGCTGAGTCTTGCAGCACCAAGTGGTTAGTGTGGTACATACCTGCTAAGTTCTCCTCTATTACCTTTGCTGTTTGTAGGACGTGTTTAACAATATTATCTTTTCCACTGTGTCTCTCTCTCTTGTAGGTCATGAAGACAGAAAACAGCAGGTGTGTCAGCTGCAAGTGTGTGGCTGCAATTTTATTGAATAAGAGGATAGGAAGTGCATTGCCAGGGGTGAGATTCTGATCTCCCCAGGGAGGTAGCCTGGACTGATTGCCTGCAGCTTATCAACTCTACTGTAGCAGAAGGTAAAGCATGTTGACAGCACAGAGGCCCATTGAGTGGCTGCTACCAAACCCTTTCAAGTTTCTCTTGTAGATGACCACTAGGATTCTGTCTTTAGGCTACTAGAGCAGGTTGTGGCCACTGCTACTGGCCATTCTGATCCATATAAAATATCTTTTGAGTCAAACTTCATCCCTGCAGGGTGGCTAGTAACTATCATACTGTTACATACCCTCTCCCCAGCTGGGTGTACAACCCTCCTCCTGTGCCATAAACCATTCATTATGTGTTGTCTACTCCTCTGCATCACCACTTGTTCATCCACTTTTTCTCCAGCCCATGTCTCCTATTCCGAGTGTGTGTGTGTGTGTGTGTGCGTGTGTGTACATCCACAACTGTTTGTCTGTAACATTTTGTTTTTGTATGCCCCCACTGTCTACTCTTTATCACTTTACTTTGCCATTTCTTAAATACATTCCACCACACCAACCATCTCTCTCACTGTATATATACATATATATATATATATATATATATATATATATATATATATATATATATATATATATATATATATATATATATGCATAAAATAGGGTGCCTGTCCCCATAAAAAGTATTCTACCTTTCTTGCATCCTTGAGTTTCCTTTATACTTTAGTTCTGTGTGTACCTCTGCTAGTTATATTTTCCTATTTCCTGCTCTCTTAATTTTCCCCTCACTTTCCCTTTAATGGAACCCATCGGTATTTGGGTGACTGAACAGCAGACAGCAGTAGGCTGCAGTGTGCTGCAGCTTAATTTTATGTGGCATTGCTGACAGCCTGCGCCAACATAAGTCATTTCCTGCCACCTATTGCTTTAGAATACTGTGAGAGCTGCATTAGCTGGTTCATAATCTCTGTCTTGCTCCATAATGTACTACCTGCTCTACTCTGTTGTGCGTGTCTTGCTACATTTAAACCAGTTTTGACATCAGAACAAAGTTGGGTGTTCAGCTGAGTGGATTGATAATATCTGAATATTTATGTCTACTTCATACTGCAATGTATAGCTGGTGAGCAAAACAAGCTTTGTTAAGCCATGCCGTGCACTTGTCTCATAACTAGTCTTGCTAAACCATTTTTCCTTCTTGTTAATTGTTAAATTATAAACCATTTCATACAGTCATTTGTTCAATTGTCATATTAGACATATTTATGACTTACTGTAGCACCATGCCTTATATATACATACATACATATATATATATATATATATATATATATATATATATATATATACATATGTATGTATATATATGTATATATATATCTATATCTATATATATATATATATATATATATATATATATATATATATATATATATATATATATATATATAGTTACAGATCAAATAAGGGAACACTCATATGAGCAAATGCTTTTGAACTTGGAAATAAAAGTGAACTCTCATGTGGCTGAGTGTCCTTTTGTACTGAGTTTTTGTCAACAGCCTCTTGTATGAGATTGTGTTACAGTGGGGTAGGGGAATTTACCCTTTCAGCATGTTGTGGAACCTCAGAGTTGGTATACATAATTAACACAGTGTGGGGTATATCTCCCCACAAGGGAGGGGAGCTCTGCCCCCTGAAATGAATAAATAATTTTAGTTTTGCTTATTTGCAATAATTTTAGATTCACTTTGAAATGATTTCCCTTTTTTTTTGTCTGCTGATATTAATATTCATTCTTAGATGAGACAATCATATATGCGTGTGTGTGTGTGTGTGTGTGTGTGTGTGTGTGTGTGTGTGTGCGCGCGCGCATATGTGTGTGCGTGTGCATGTGTGTGTGAGTGTGTGTGCACGCGCATATGTGTGTGCGTGTGCATGTGTGTGTGTGTGTGTGTGTGTGTGTGTGTGTGTGTGTGTGTGTGTGTGTGTGTGTGTATATATCAGATATTTTGAAAGAAGTTGATGACTGCCTTCTTATGAGTGGGTCCGAACCCAAGACAAACAAACAACACAAACAGTAAAATATATTAACACTAAGAGTAAAATAATTTAAATTATATGAATCAAAGAGTGATGTAAAATGCAAGTCAGGATTTTAGAATTTTGTTACTCAGGACTCTGTTTCAATACCAATAAAACATCAGACTCCCTCACTAAATGTTTTTTTAAACATTTATTAATATCACACATTACAAAGTGACATGAGTACACATTCAATTATAAAACAGAAAACAAACCATTAAAATTAATATTTCCTTTGTACACATTATACAAATATGTTTTTGTCTTAACAATTATTTATTTTAATATTACACAAACTGCCGAAGTCCTGCCTTCCCTAAAATATCACTCCTACTGAACATTGTTCTGTATTTATTGTTCCCACATATTCTCCCCCGGATTCATGAAGCTCGGCGCAAGGCCGGTGTAAGGCTTGCGCTGGCCGTGCAGCGTATAAATGGCGTAGCAGCACCACATGCATAGTAATGAGTGTGCGCTGCAACCACAACCACGTGCATAGGGCATGTGCGCGAGTCCAGGGAGCCTAACGAGGTTGCGCTCGGAGGCGTGGCCAAGTTGGCTGTCGATGAGCAACCTAAAGTGCTGAATCTTACAGCCCGCCTGCAATAGTAACCGCACCTATCAGTGTCCGTGGATAATGAAACGTATGCAAAGTATGCAACATATTACCTGTCCACACAAAATGGAGAACCAGACATAAATGCACAAAATACAAAATGTTCCCGTTCATGGAACAAATGATACTTAGAATACTGTGTCCGTTACGTAGTGCACTGTCAGCAGTCATACCCAGTGGAGGTGTACTGCATCATGTCAGCGCGTCGCAAATACACACGACTAGCCCCATGGGCATGGTCACCAGCAGTCCCACAATGGTAGTGATAGTACACAGCTGGGCAGTGGTGGCCATATAACAACCATAAAGAAACTAGACATCCCAAACACACACAAACATATGTATAGTAAAATATGCTATACACAGCAACGTAACCATCACATACACATAGGATGGCATATGCCGAATCGGAATATCCAGAAGCAGAACCCATGCATGCAAATGTAATACACAACAACCCCTTTATAGCATGTAACCCGCACCCATGTCCGAATGTCCACCTAATCCAGCTAGCAGCCTTGCGCAGCTGTACACCTACACAAAGCGGGTATACCCCATATGTAGTAGGAAGTATTGTCCTAGGCAGTGACAGGCTTGCAAATATGTACCCCACATATGTCAACATCCCATCCCAGGTACTGAAATCCAAATGGCTGCATGTGAATGTGTCGGCAAAATGTGTACATCCCACGTGTGGTTACTGACCTGTCGAAACCCCATAGGTGTTCACACGCCACAGTGTCCATAACGTACACATGTGGACAAAGTAGTATGTGTAGCCACGGTACTGATGAGTAGCTATGCAGACATGCAAAACATAATACACAGGGTGGAACAGCTGTCCACCATGCAGGTCACCCCAGCAGGGTTGCCACATGTCAAGGTGGGACATCACTTGTAGATATGTGTGGATTTGCATGGGAAAACACCCACGGCCAATGCAAAGGATAGAATAACACGTATATGCCAGAATGAAAGGTTATTGCATAGCATGTGAATAGCTTAAGCTATCCAATATAATAGTCATGTGTACCAGATACAAAATGCCTGTAACATGCAAGTAGTAACGAAGGTAAGAAATATACTACTGTGTTAATATCACAGGACATATGGCACGTGTCAAGTGTTGATGCAGGACACAAATGTCCAAAATGGGGCCTCCCCCGCAAAGAGGAACAACTGCTAACCCTACCCCCCACTGAAGTATCATCAGTATAAATACAACCCAATCACACACCAACACCACCGTCCAACCTATGACAGCAACAAAAGCTGGACAAAGACTAACACGATGCGTGCACAAATAGGGACACATGTAATCAGCGCTCTCACAACCTTCTACAGGTCACTGAATAATAGTATGTACATACGCATGAAATGCTGTGAAGGATGTGTGGTAGTCCCCAGTATTACAGAGGTACGTACACATATATACTGTAAACAACCGTCACATATGTTCACTGTAACACAGCATAACTGCAGGTAATACATAGGTCAGTCATGTGCTACATAAATATCCACGTATGAATGACTACAGGGAATAGTCAAATGTGAATGGGAACAACGCACAACATGGAATATGTATGATAACCAGCACCACTCACATCATGTCCGTTGCTTATTCTAAAACTGTCTCGCTATGTTAAACCCATTTAACATAGCGAAACACTAAAAAAAAGCAACGGAGATCTTGCATTCTCCGTTGCTTTCTTTTAAAACCTGACTCGCTATGTTAAATGTGTTTAGCATAGCGAGACAGCTTTAAAATAAGCAACGGGGATCTCCGTTGCTTATTTTAAAGCTGTCTTGCTATGTTAAACCCATCTAACATAGCGAGACATGTTTTAAAAACCAACCGACCGGACCGTTTTCCATTAGTATAACTCGATTTACAACGGGCACGCTGGCCGATCAGCGTGCACGGTTTGGAATAATAATGGGGGGTCATGGCATAATAAACATGGACAAACCGTGCCCATGTGCCTCGTCTGATATTCGTACATGGTCAGGGCAGTTCTGTACACTAGGCAGACAAGACCAAACCCAGAGCACCACAGGAACACCCTGACAATTAAAGACCTGTATGTGTCGGGACTATAAGCCTTTGTGTTCTGATTATCCCTGCGGTTAGGCCATATGCAGCCTGGGTCCAGAGCATTAGGGAATAGGGAATGTGTAACATGTAGTACCACACTTTTCCCAGCAGGAGAATGGATGCCTGTGAAGTAAGTGAGTGCAGGGAGGGGGGGGGGATATGTTAATGTAGCTATGTACCATGGGTATGCATATAAATGAGACAGAACACCAAGCGTGTAGTGGTCACAGCAATCGGCCAACGTGAATGCAGTCCCGTTTTAATTACGAGTATAGAACATATAAATGTGAACGTGTAATTAATGCGTCTGTGCCGTAAAGACAGTTAGATATGTAAAGGTGACAGCGTGTTTCGCATACGTCCGTTAACAGGATCAGAGGTATGCTACTGGTACTGTCACAACTAATACAGGCCACATAAGCACAAAGACTCAGTAAACATATGTAACCCAGAATACGGATATGCATGTGCGCCTGTGCATAACCCACAATAAGGAAATGCAAGTGCGCCTGTGCGTGTGTGATCCGCTCACAGCAGAGTAAATTAATGCTGTTTCCCCCACGTTAGTTATACATGTCTCTAAACTGTCAGCCTCTGAAAGTATGGAACCGGATAATGCCATGCAAAGTGCTGGTACAAATAGTGAGAAACACAATATATGTGCTAAAACAAACATAGAAAGTGGATAGAATAACGGGTGTGTTAGTAGCAGGGATTGACAAAGGGTATGCATTCGTAACCTGAACTACTTGTCAGAAGGTGCCACCGTAAGTCTCAAATGAAATGCCAGCAAATTGCCAGATAGACACAGGTTAATGTAAAACACACCTAAGATAAAGGGTCAACCATCCGTACACTCTGCCAGTATCTGTACAGTGGAAAGGTATGGTATGGTTATAGATGTGTGTACACAGGTAATCCACAGACATTAACAAAGCAAGGTATGAAACGAGGAGTTTACATGTATATATGTACACACAACAGACCTATGTCCCGTATATATGGCATATGGATATAAATATGCCAAGTAATAGCTAATATGGGTAGACAAACAGACATCCACGAATGGGGAATATACAGCAGCAGTCAAAATCATTGGCCAGAAAGTGACAGTCCAGCAAGTTCTACACTTTAAACATGCATATTGGTGTCCATTGTAGGACTCCAAAAATGTATCTATTCGCAGTACCTGCTGCGATTGACGCAAATGACGTGACAGCTGCAAATACGAATCAGCTGTATATGCACTAGAATCAGGTGCAAGGGTGATGACACGTGTCCATGAAATGCATGACGTATGAACTGATATCCCTAGAGTGGGGAGTGCATATAAGTGCGTCCACATCTCAGTACCGCACACATTAACCATGTGTAATGTGTACCATAGAGGGTTGTCAGGCATGGGAACCTGGGTATGCAGAAATGGGCCTAGGTGTTGTTTGGCTGAGAATTCGTAGGCCCGCCCCGTGAGAGGGATGTGGGTATAGCACATGCCTTTATTCTCAATAATGGTGCAAAGTATCCACTGGATAATGCGGAAAGCAATTTGGAAATATGTACAGCCCTATATCAGTGTCCTGTAGGCGATTCCCATGGATGGACATGCGTACGACCAAGATGGTACCCATAACTGGAAAACTGTCAGAATAACACAGCTGCAGTAAGGCATAGTACAGGAAATACAGATAGGGACTATATTATAAATACCCCATACAAAGTCAGACCGTTGTGCGAATACTGGCGTAGCCATGAATATGGATGTTATGAGTGTTACTAATCATGCAATGGAAATATCAGTCACTATCACCTACCGCACAGTCCGTAATGCCTAGACAGCAATCAGCTAGAAAGGCACATCACTATGTGGAATGTAACAAGGGCAAAGGCCAAACGTCTGGGCGTGTACACATAATGACAACAGGTCAAGGGTATGAACGAGCTAACCTGTCCAAAATACATGTACTGAACTGGTGATACTAGGCGGACAGGTGAGAAGAAAGACAGCAGGACAAATGGGCAAACATGTATAAGTCATACTCCGGAAAATGTGAATGACAACGTATGCCCTGCGAAGGTCAATGTGGAAGGTAATTAGACACAAAGGTAAAGTGTCCCCCAGGGTGTCATGAAGTGTCAACATAACAATGTCCAGACCCCCATAGTCATATGTGAGCCCCGCCACACTGACGGAAAGCGCAAATATGACGCACACATATGTACATGAAAGAACAATTAGTGTGGATAAGCAGATGTAGACCTGTGTGAGGAATACAACTGTCTGTGTGGGTGTGTCCTGCAAATACAAAGTAATGGCATGTGGGCTGTCATGCCGCCATACACTGTGTGTATTGTAGTCAGAAAGTTGGTATGTTGTATCAGACACATACTCTGTAACTGTACAGATGTACGCAGACTGTGTAGAGTTATGCCTCATATGTTTGCTGTGTTCCACGTAACAGTAACAGTCCGGCACTCTCATGATAACTGACGACAGGAAACAATGACAAACATGTGATGAAGACACCAAATCAGACAGAAATGCCATACTCATGCATAACATATCATTGTGCTCACTATCAATGTTTGTAAGAGCAACATGTCATTACTGGCCCTGAGTGTCCCACTATCACATAAGGCCTTGTCCAGATATATGCTCCGTGAGGTGGAGTGTTATGAACAGAAACAGATACATGTGTGTGGAAACATTATTATCCACTGCAAGATGATGAAATGTGCTGCAGTAGGAAGTGCAGTACTGTCTGCAGGTATGTGCTGATATGTCAAATTAAACAGCAGTCTACATGAATTACCTATATTGGCGACCCCTGTACAGATGATTATAGTGGGACATAAACACGACCATGCACACAGCTCAGATAGACATACACACATCATAAACAGGCAATGATACACAAAGTCTATGGCGTGTACGAGTACAGTGACAGTACAGCAAGGATAGCTGTCTGCCAAGATATACAGCAGATGTCTGTAAGGGCGTGTAACACCTCCCGGAACACGGACGTTGCATGGACAATGTTTGGATTTGCATCGTACCACATTGCTATGTGTAAGCTGTGCAAATATGCGATACATGGGACAGACAGCTGTCCATGCAAGAACAGCGCTATGGGCATAAAATATGTATATATAAATACATCGAGAGAGAGATACAGACAGACACATGTGGCAAGGCCGGTAGTGGAACCTACACATCACTACCCTATCACACCACAGCATGACGCATGTAGAGAACACACTACAGAGGTCGCTAACCACAGCAGACACACAGGCATTCCACTAGGTGCATCTCAACATCCGCAAACACAGAGATGTCAGCAGGATATATGTGTGTTGCGAAGTGTCTAAAACCATAACCTACGAACCCATGTGGTCGGGAGCATAGACACACACACACATCTGACAGGCATGGGAATTGACCTTACACCTACCTACCCTATCGCACTACAGTATGACACAATTACAGAATGCGCTACTCAGATTACTGAACACAGCACTGTCAGAGGCATACTTCTAGGTGGGTGACATCATCCGCAAAGGAATAGACGCTGATAGCAAATGTATGTGTTGTGAGGTGTCTAAAAGCATTACTGTCTCCAGAGGCAGCTGAAAACACACACACACACACACACTTGGAAGGGCCGGGAGTTAAACCTACACCTACTTACATGAACCCACTACAGCATGATGCATTTACAGAACGTGCTACCGAGATTACTGAGCACAGCACTGTCAGAGGCATACTTCTAGGTGGGCGACATCATCCGCAAAGGAATAGACACTGATAGCAAATGTATGTGTTGTGAGGCGTCTAAAAGCATTACTGTCTCCAGAGGCAGCTGGAAACACACACATACACTTGGAAGGGCCGGGAGTTGAACCTACACCTACCTACATGAACACACTGCAGCATGATGCTTTTACAGAATGCGCTACTGAGATTACTGAGCACAGCACTGTCAGAGGCATACTTCTAGGTGGGTGACATCATCCGCAAAGGAATAGATGCTGATATCAAATGTATGTGTTGTGAGGCATCTAAAAGCATTACTGTCTCCAGAGGCAGCTGGAAACACACACACAAACACTTGGAAGGGCCGGGAGTTGAACCTACACCTACCTACATGAACACACTACAGCATAATGCATTTACAGAATGTGCTACCGAGATTACTGAGCACAGCACTGTCAGAGGCATACTTCTAGGTGGGTGACATCATTCGCAAAGGAATAGATGCTGATAGCAAATGTATGTGTTGTGAGGCATCTAAAAGCATTACTGTCACCCAAGGCAGATGGAAACACACACACATGCACTTGGAAGTGCCGGGAGTTGAACCTACACCTACCTACATGAACACACTACAGCATGATGCATTTACAGAACGTGCTACCGAGATTACTGAGCACAGCACTGTCAGAGGCATACTTCTAGGTGGGTGACATCATCCGCAAAGGAATAGACACTGATAGCAAATGTATGTGTTGTGAGGCATCTAAAAGCATTACTGTCACCCAGGGCAGCTGGAAACACACACACACACACACTTGGAAGGGCCGGGAGTTGAACCTACACCTACCTACATGAACAAACTACAGCATGATGCATTTACAGAACGCGCTACCAAGATTACTGAGCACAGCACTGTCAGAGGCATACTTCTAGGTGGGTGATATCATCCACAAAGGCAAGGATGCTGGTAGGGAATGATTACAGAGTGAGCAGTCACACAGCATGTTACAATCCCTAGGTGGACGTACAGTAACACGGCAGTGCTGCACTCTGG
>NC_056731.1:230514769-230702269 GCF_019279795.1 Protopterus annectens
GGGACACACAGTAGCACTGTTCATGTGATACCTCCCTTGCTGTTTGGGTGACACATGTAGTCCTGGTATCACCACAGCAGCTGTACCATGTAGAGGTGCAGTTGACACCTGCCTCTGCTGTTCACAGGACACTACCATGGAGAGGTGACAGTACTGTGTACACTGTACATGTGCTTACACATGGACTTGCCAGACTGCATTGTAGCCCACTATGCACCTGTGCAGCTACTACAAGTCCTTTGTGCATGGTTACTTGGTGTCCCTTCCATTTAGAGTAGCTATCATGCTACTACTATGTCCCATACCTACAGGCCATATGTATCCTGTTATTGTACATACCAATAGGCGATACCTGTGTTATGCATGATATGCCTGTGATACTGTGTAGGATATCTGTCATATCTACCTAGACAACTATACATTACACATATTTCACATAGTATCCCCTAATGCAGAGCATACTTGCACGTCGGCTACACCTTACATATGTCATCAACGGTATATGCCCATACACATGCGTGCTGTGACAGTATACATACATATACTATCCCCTGCTATGGCACTTCCTTGTTGGACATCCACTACCAGCAACAGCGTGTGGTATGGCATTGTTCTCTTTAATGCCCTCCTGTAGCATCCCTTGTGGTGTCTCTGCTGTGTACATAATGTCCCACTGCTGTACACACGGTTTCTACAAGCGTTGGTATGCTCAGCAAGACATCACTACATAACAACCTTTCACCACTTTATGCATTACGGACAAGTGTAATTAATTACAACCACCATTCACATACAGTACAACTTATTAATACAGATCATGCGTTACACAACCTTACATATCATGTGTTCTACATATCTTGTTAGTGTTTCATTTAGTTTAGTTTATTGTTTTGTTTCCTTTTGTTTTCAGTACTTTCGATAGTATGATGCTTTTTCAGTATGAGCATACGGTTTGAATATCTTGAGAGTCATCCTCATATACGTCGATACCTGCAACATGTGAATTCATCCCGCCAATTGCTGTTCCTCAGTGAGTAATTACGTGCATATCACCTGTGCATCTACTCCATTCGGAAATTACGTGTCGACACTGGGGTATAATTGGATTCTCCACCTGGGCATTGGCTATTTGCCCTACCTTTGTGGAGATGGTCTGCATTGTATTATGTTATGTGTAACTGCAACTGCTATGCATAGGGACAAGTATATTTTGAATTCATGTCACCCATGGATTGTGTGTGACAGGTGTAGTATTTGGTTCAACATGTGGGTGTACCTGTCCTGCCGACGAATGATAACGGAGTATTGCATTCAAAAACTGTAACATGGCAGTTTTTTTCCTTTATACAATGCATGCAATTATGCATCCACCTTTAATTGTGTCTCCCACGCGATATGTTGTGGTTATGCAGATGTCATTGACTGACTGTATGTCTGTGCTGCTATTACGGTTTGTATTCCTTTATTATCTACAGTGGGGGATATCGGTGGTTGTACATAACGGATACGGTTTGTGGGCCTTGCATCTCTACATAAACAGTATAGTTGTCTGTGTGCTCCATCCTTACTAGGAGAATTAACAGTTAATAGTCTTTTGTTATGGGATTGTAGGTTGGGCTGTTGTTAATTGGTTTCGATATCGTCTGCAGGTGAGCTTGATGCATGTATACCTCCGTAACTTATGTGGTATATCAGCGGCTATGTGTACGTGACAACTATCCCTTGTCTTTCTGTCCCAGATATTTGCAGTCATTGTGGTCATGTTGTTGAAATAGCCTGTTTGCCAGTGGTTGCCACATATTCATATGGGAATTGTTTGACACTTGTGGAACACACAGCGGTGTTTACGGGCCAACACGTAGCCACGGTCAGTACTGAGGTAGCACATACTTTTTTCCGCGATACATACCTATTGCTGTGTGACTTTGCCAGCGTATCATATTGCATGTAACATATCAGTGTCGTACATACCGGCATGACTATTACATACGTCTTTTACATTTCTTCTAGGTTCATAGGTTCATAGGTTTATACTAGGCTATCTGCCCTAAGGCATTTATAAGCCTAGCCCATAGTTTTGTGGCTTACGCCACCCCTTATATGGAAAAATACTGTGCCCATTAGTTTGTTGCGCCTCTGTCCAGCAGTGACCCAGAGATGATTCCCGGGGTAAACCTACGATCTCCCATCCACAAGTCAAGATTTCTCTTGAACAGAGCCAGCGAGGTGCTCTGCCTAACATGGACCGGGATTTTATTCCACAGCATAGGGAGTCTCTGAGTGATAAATCTATCCCTCCAGCACGTCCTATTTATATCCATGCTAAGGTTTAAGTCGCTTGCTGTAGTGGTTCTGGTGGATTTGGATTTGTTGAGGTGGACCATGTCCATCAATTCCGGGTTGGACATGGCCTTGTATGTCAGGCACATGTCACCTCTGAGCAGACGGTATGCGACTGAATAGAGCTGGAGTTTCTTCAATCTGGCAGCATATGACAGATTTTGGAGTCCCTTTATCCTTTTGGTGAGGAACTTTTGGGGTCTCTCCAATTGCTGCAGATGTCGGGTGAGATACATCCCGAATGGGGCATTGTACTCGATCATTGGTCTGATAAGTGAAGAGTACAGGGGAACAATGACCTCACTAGATCTGGATGTGAATTCCTTCATGATCAGGTGGGCAATGTAGAAGGTCTTTCTAACCACTTTAGCAATGTGAGTGTCAAAAGTAAGGCCACTGTCAACCTGGGTCCCCAGGTCCCTGATAACCACTTCTGTGCTTAGTGGATTGCCACCTATATGGTAGCTTGGGGTTACCTTGTTTTTCCCGAAGGGTATGAGTATACATTTTTGGCGTTTAACTTCAAGCCATGGCTCTGGCACCAGCTATCTGTTTCCGTGAGTCCCCTCTGAAGGATATCCGTGTCCGATGCACTTCCCACTATGGCGCCCAGTTTGCAGTCGTCTGCAAACTTTGTCAGCCAAAGTCCTCCCATGTTGGCCTGTACTTCTGAGAAGTAGATGCCGAACGATAGGGGGCCAAGGACCGAGCCCTGTGGGACACCACTTGTGACCTGCTTGGAGTATGGGGAATATTCCTGTGCTACCATCTGGAACATTTTCACTTTGTATCATTCTATGTCAGGACACACCTAGCCAGGGTGGAGCTGTCACTACTACTCTGGGACTAGTAGTATATATATATACATCTTGCGGTGAACGTGGCAGGCACACAGCAACGCCATATGCTGTAGGACTCACGTACTGTTCAGATGTTGGCGTTACTTGTTCCACTGGCTGTTGGGTTTACAGTGTTTGGGGGCTGCCTATGTAGGAGTCACACATACGGCCACCCATACATTACAATTTACAGGTGGTCATGTTTGTGTGCCATCCACTTCACTTTGTGTGCAGGTGGGGAGGTGTCAGTCCATGGGGCCTACGCTGTCAGAGTATGTGCTATACGTTTCCTCTTTGCCAAGGCATAGGCATATTGGGTACACCTCCGTCTGCCTACTGGGGCTGGCACGGTGTGTTCATGGTCTGGAACCCTCTGTGCCTGGACTGGCCTTGGCAATTGTGGTGGGCTTTGTGGCCCTTCACCATTATGTCCCTGCAGCAGCTGCTTTGGCAGGATCATATTATGTAGCATGGCACATACTATGAATATGTGGGCACATGTGCCTGGAGAGTACTGCAAGGCTCCACCAGATGTATCCAAGCACCAGAACCGTGATTTCAGCATCCCAAACACACGCTCTATGATTATTCTGGTTTGTGCGTGTGCCTCATTATGGCGTTCTTGCATGTGTGTGTGTGTGCATTTCTGATGGGAGTCATCATCCATGGCTCCAGTGCATAGCCAGCATCCCCCACGAGATGGCCTTGTGGGATGTCCCCCCCTGACAAATACCTGATACAGCTGTGAGGCATACCAGATATGGGAGTCGTGGTAGCTTCCAGGGTTGCCAGCGCACACATCCATGATAATGCCCTGGGCATTGCACATGACCTGGCAATTGATGGAGTGGAATCCCTTGCGGTTTATGTAGCATCTACCCTGCTCACCAGGTGGTGACTTGATTTGTATGTGCGTACAGTCTATCGCACCCAGTACCTCCGGGTATTGTGCCACACGGTGGAAGTGGCGCATATTGCTAGCCAAATCCTCCTGAGATCTGGGGAAGTATATATGCTCATTGGCATGTGGTAACATGGCATCCAGGAACTGGTGTAGTACCCTTGATGCTGATGCCTGTGAGATGCCCATTATATCTCCAGTTGACCTTTGAAAGGTACCCGTGGCCAGTATTTGCAAGCTTACACATACCTTTGTGTCCACTGGGATGGGTTCCCCTCTGTTGTTTCTTGTTCTCAGGCGTGGCCGGCACAACTCCACTATTTGCTGTAACATGTCCCTGTCCACCCTGTAACGCTCTACTATCTCCAGGTCATGTAGCCCCTGGTAGGTTACCCTTGGTCTGAACACTCTCCTTCTCCTCCAAGGCCTGCGGTGGTTGTCGGCATCCTCCTCCACAACACTGTCTGTCTCTAACACATGCTGATGGATCACAGCTATGGCAGCACCCAACATGTACATTTTAAAAGTTACCCATGTGTTCACACCTATGGTGCGGTGTTTGGGAATACACGGCTGTGTGTTGTGTGCATTCACACTTTATACTATTGTGCTGTGCACACCGATAATGTCATAGGGTGTGTTTGTACGGCTGTATCTAAGGGTTATCTTCCGTGTTTTACCGATGGAACTACAACGGTGTTGCCTTTGGTGTTGAATTACTTTTGCCTGCCATGGATTACCTTTCGACCTTCCCTTACTATTTCTGCACGTTGCACCTACCATTTTCTGGCATGCATCCTGCAGAGCACTGTCATTTGTACTTTCATGGACATGGCATATCATGCGTTTTGTGTGCTAGTACCATTGTGCTGCCAGTCTGCTTTGCTCTGCTGTGTCAGGTCTTCTATCTTTGCAATCTGCTACCTCCCCTACTTTCTTTGCATTCATATGCCTCCCCTATCCCGTTTTGCAGGTTTCTGCATGCAGAGTTGTCAGCTGCCGTCGATTGGCCTTCGTGGGTTGATTAGTGTTGATTGCTCATTAGTGCTCCAATTACACTTCTTCAACATTTCCTTATATTCTTCATATCACCTTCCTGTTTCCGATATTGTTTGCGGGGCGTGCGTCAGATTACTAGGTTTCGGGAACGTTGTCATCCTCGTACACATGCACTGCTGCGCGCAATGTGTGCTCTCAGCTAAACTATTACCCCACACCCCGGTCCTGCAGCTTTGATTAGCGATGTACAGCCCAGGTTTGCTATGCTCCAATGTGCTTACTGCTACGGTGGCACACCCATCTGCAGATGTCATGTATTTCCTCTGAGCCACTCCTCGGTGTTTTACCGCTGCGCTGTGTGGTACAACCTTACTCCGGCGGGACATTTGCGATTCAGTATTATCTGCCTCATTTGCATGGCATTGACTACTAATTCATAGTTACCATGCCGAAGACTGCCGCGAGTCCTTGGCAACCCTTGCACCGTGGTTGTGGTGTTCCATGCATACCATGGTGTATTATGCTGTAAACCTGATTTCTATTACAATGCTATTTTATAACATTGTTATATTATTTCATTATGTTGCACCTTCCGCACACATGTCCTGCGGTTATGATGTGAGTTACTGTGGACATGACATTTAAGTTGTTATTTACGTGTTGTGCATCTTTTCTTATGCCATTGTCTGTGTATTTCGCCATTGGCATATGTTAACATGTCCTGCGGTTCTGATGTGAGTTACTGTGGACATGACATTTAAGTTGTTATTTACGTGTTGTGCATCTTTTCTTATGCCATTGTCTGTGTATTTCGCCATTGGCATATGTTAACAGTGTGATACCTGGGTCTGACACTCTTCCATTACTCCGATGTTATGTTTGGGTAAATGTAAACCGTTTTTTTTTGGTTTACATTGCCGTGGGCTTATGCTACGGCTGCACCACTTCGTGAATCACTATATGCCTTCATTTGCATGGTGACACACTGCACATAGGGTGATTAGCATACCTACGCCGGGGGCTGCGCAGATCTGGCGTACGACGGTAGTGCAAGTGGAATTGGATGGTACCTGAATCGCTCGGCGGCCATATTTGGCGTTATAACGCCTACGCTATGCGTGCACCTGGCGCAAGATTCATGAATCCCGGGGTCTATTTATTTCAATGTAGTTTACTCCTTCCCTTTTCTAGAGATACTATATTCAATTCTTTCGTCTCCTTTACAGCACTTAACAATTCTGTTACAAATCGCTTTGTTTTTTTATTTCCATTTCACAGTAACTTCTTTTTTGGCAGCTAATAGCATTAAACTTAGTAAAGCCTTACTGAATCTAGGCAATTCAGTTTATATATCCCATCTCAAACAAATCATTTCCTTAGTTAAAATAATTTGCTTCCCTAACATTTCTGACACAGTGCCATGTTGGAAATTTCTAAAATCTATCAACTCATTACATTCCCAAAAAGACATGCTCCCAGGTATTACTTCTCTTAATATTGAGAAATTATATCAAGCATACTTCTTTTTCCAAAAGTGGCTATTCTGAAAAAAAATACTGAAATAGCGGTCCATCCAAAAACAGGTTGTGTTAACCATGTACTTTCCTTATCACCAACAATGATGCTGTGTTACACAAACAGACATTTATTTTCATGTTAGGCCTTATAGTAAAGATTTATTTATTTATTTATTTATTTACATTTGTTAACCGGGTAGCGTCTGACTGGGCCCCAGGTGCCCATTTTCAGTGGAAACCTGGGGAGAAAAGCTCCACAAAACAATAATAATACAGTTAGTACGCTCTAAAATTATACATTAATAGTCATGTCTTAACTAAAGTAAGAAAATTATAGCGATAGCACAACATAGACCATATCACGTACAGTTATATAGATAACTGGGTATTTTAACACAGAGACAAAAACTAATCAAAGAAACATAAGTTAGCAAAACTGACTAACAAAGAAAATTGCGCAGCGACATATATCATAGCATAATATAGAGATGCTTGATCACTGGAGTACTTAAACATCTATTAGGGCTTGTACCAAAAGTTTCAGCTCATATGGAGAAAAAGGATTGCACTGTTTAAGGGTGAAGAGATAGTTGTGAAGTACCAGGAGAATTATCTGGGAGAACTACAGGGCAGGACCTGGTGCTTTTTGAGATATTCTTTTGTTTTTGTTTTAAAGGAAGAATAATTGGGAATGTTTTGTATATGCTGAGGGAGAGCATTCCAGCTCTTGGCTATTTTATTTAAATAGAGAGAGAGTCACCGTGGTAGTTGTGAGACTGGGTTATTTTTAGCAGAAGCCTGTCTGAACACCTAATATGGATGGACTAGTGTGGAATGTGTAAGCAGTAACTGAGGTTGTGAATGATTTTGTGGGCGAAGGTAAGTTGGTTTAATGTTAACATATTGAGAAGTTCAAGCCAGTTAAGTTGTTGAAGAACAGAACAATGATGAGCTTTATGAGGTTGGTTGTTAACAAACTTTGCTATTTTATTACAACAGTATTCTAGGTTATTAACATTGGCCTTGCACAAGTTAGTGAAAATGTATGAGCAGTACAGAAGGGTAGATAGAAGTTGAGATCTAGCTGTGGCTAGTTTGGCTTGGTGTGTTAGGAACGGTCTGGCCCTGTAGAGAGATCCTAGTTTGGTATGGACTTTTTTGATTGTAAGAAAAAACGTATATAAAATTTTAGCCTGTCATCTATTGTTACACCTAGGAGTTTGGTGTGAATTGTAAGCTCAATTTTGTTTGTGAAAATCATTACCTTAGTCGTATTTGGGTTTAGAATG
Organism: Protopterus annectens; assembly: GCF_019279795.1. Lineage (NCBI taxonomy): Eukaryota > Metazoa > Chordata > Ceratodontiformes > Protopteridae > Protopterus > Protopterus annectens. Next base: position 230,522,655 of record NC_056731.1, read on the forward strand.
AGCTGGTGGTTAGATACATAAGTTTCAACTTCCTATAATGATTTTTTAGTCTTTTCTTGAAATTCTTGGTTGGATGGGGCAGAGCAGATAAGAGATGCATCGTCTGCATATTTTATGATTGTAGAAGTTAAGTTGCAGAATTTAAGCTGTTGGTAAATATGATTAAGAGAAGCGGCCCAAGTATGGCCCCTTTGGATACTCCAGTGGATACATGGCTTTAGAGGAGAGAGAGTGTTCTCCCATTTGGTAGCCTTTTTATGGTTTGATAGGTAGCTGTAACACCTTGTAAGTGATGATAAGCTGAGATTGTAAGTGGCAAGTTTGTTAAGTAGGAGTTGTTGGAAAATGGTGTCAAATGCTTTTGAAATATCTAGGAAAATTGCTGAGACTAGCAGACCCTTATGCTTGAGGTGATGAATACTGTCAGCAAAGGATATTAAGGCTGTGTTAGTACTATGTTTAGGTCTGAAACCATGCTGGGTGTGTGATAGTAGGTCGTTAGTGGTAAGGTGATTTAGGAGTTGTTGATGAATACATTTATGTAGGATTTTGGCTATGGGTGGGAGGATGGCAATGGGGTGGTAGTTAAAGATTTCTCTAGAGGGACAACCATTGTGGAGGGGAATGATGTGAGAGGTTTTCCAGAGGAGAAGAACATACTGTTCAGAGCTAGAATGATTGCCTAGGATGGAGATAGGATAGGCGATGGAAGGACCAGCTATTTTTATGAATCTGTTTGGTAGTTGAGTTGGTCAGCAGGGTTCTAGTTTGCTCAGGAGCTTTTTTATGTTGGAAGTCTGAACAGGTTTAAAGGAGAAAGAGTTAGTAGTTCTAGTCGAGGGGGAGGGGACTGAAACTGGTAGATTTTGGTGGTTATCCAGGAAGGAGGTGATAGAGTTAATAAAGTGAGAGTTGGATTGTGATGCTAAGGATTCAGAGGTATTGGATGTGGAAGGGGTGGGGGTGGAGGTTTTACTAGGGTTAAGGAGTTAGTTTAGGGTTTGCCAGAACTTTTGTAGGTTGCATAGGAACTTTTGTTGACTGGTTTGGAACTCATATTTCTTGTCATTATTTATCCTTTACTTAGTTTGGTTTCTTAATTGCTGATAAGAGGTGAGATTGTTTTTGTTTGTGGTGGACTGGTATAGTGCCCTATCTCTATCCTTTTCTTTGATAAGAAGTTTAGCGGCATTAGAAAGCCATGGTCACTGTTTGGATTTGGTGCATATTTTTCTGGTGGGGGCCAGAGTATTTAGGATGTCAAGAAATTTGATGTTAAAGAATTCTACTGCAAGGTCCAGTTTTAGGTTTTTAATGGTGGCCAATCACAATGTTGTAGTAATAGACTGAATGTATCAGGGGAAAACTTTTTCTTACAGTCGGTGTATTTGAAGGGACTGTAAAATTGGGTTTGAAATATTTTTCTAAGTAGAAAAGTAGGGATATGGTCACTAAGGTTGATTGGAAGGCAGCCGACTTGGTAATCCAGGTTTGGTTTGCTGGTTAATAACCAATCAAGTAATGACTCTTGTTTTAATTGTTTGTCAGTGAGAGTGGGATAGTTAATAATTTGGGTAATGTTACAAAGATTGATAAAGTTGTTAGGGCAGTTAGAGGAGCAGGAGAGCCAGTCAAGATTAAAGTCACCTAAGATGAAAGTTTCTTGACTGAAAGCAGAGCCAGACCAAGAGAGGAGGAGTTCAATGTTGAGAAGATTGTTTTCAGGGAGCAGGTAAACAGCTGTGATATTCATGGCTTTGTGAGGATTAATTTGTAGCTGTGTGATGAGCATTTCTGTATTAGGGATGTTTGGTGAAGATGATTTAAATGTTCTGGATTCACCCTATGCTTACTAGATTCCATCAGTAAAACAAGCTTTTATTAGGTTTATCTTAATTATCATGCTAGTTGGAAGTCCATGTCTACAGTTTGGCCTTCCAAGATCAAAACAATATTCTTATCTGACAAACACTTTCAGTCCGATACATATCTTACAGTGTTGGCATACTTCCTGCAATACCCTTTAACAAATATTGCTTCAAGTTCTGTAAATATTTCCTTTCAACAATTCAAAAACTGTCTTGCGTAGCTATTCAGTCAAACAATACATGTTAATGTTGCTCCTCACTGATAAATTAAACTGAATTTTTATTTGAGTTCTTAGTCTTATATTTTACTGTAACTGGAAATTATATGTTTTATCAGTGCAGACCAGATGCTGTTAACATAAGCACTAAATTTGTGATTACAGGCACACCCTAACTGGTGCCAAAATATTATGTGCAGATATCAAAATTGTTTGATCATCCTGACATCATATCTGTCATAGATTATTGCACTTTTTACCTCCCTATTGTAGCTGCAGGACTCACTGCTGTGGGCCCCAAACGAGTGTACTTTCCCTAAACCATTAATCATGTGATCTGGGAGGCCTCTCACAGTGCTTCTACTTATATACACAGAGGTCATGGTACCCTATAGAAGAGAGAACACGGTAAGTACCTCAGTCCCAGTATTTCCATCTTTTGTAATTCCACTATTCTGAGTTGCAAATATAGTCCTCAGAATTTTAGCAGACACCTGCCTTTTTCTTTCATGGTTATTCTTAAACATTTTGGGGGGCTCTTATAGATTCATGGGTTCATTGGTAGGCTATTATTCTTAAGAAGCCTAGCCTTGCATTCCCCTGGTAGGCTCTTAGCCCTTATATTTTGTGTACGAACAATCCAGAGGCAGGCAGTACAAGGATATTTTGAAACATTTACTTGTTGCCACTATCCATGAATGACACTGGAGATAAACCACGGGTGAATTTATGGCTTCCCATACAGTTGTTCAAATTACATTTGAAAAGGGGAGGAGAAGATGGTTCCACAGGAGTAGTGTTCTCTGCAGTTCAAACCTATCCCTCCAACATGCTCTGTTTATGTTGCAAAAGAGATTGAAATCCTTTACATAGATATTCATGCTACCACTGGACTTATAATATGTAACAGGTCTGAAAGGATAGGGTCTGTTGAGGACATATATATATATATATATATATATATATATATATATATATATATATATATATATGTGTGTGTGTGTGTGTGTGTGTGTGTGTGTATATATATATATATATATATATATATACACACACATACATATATATGAGGCAGAGGTCACCTTTATGTAAGGTAGAGGTCGCCTCAACAATGCTATCTTAAGGGGATTTGAACACAGGGCCCTCTTCACTGATATTCTACCAAGCACTTTGCTTTGTATGATATAAATGAAGGAGGTCAGAATTTAATATGATGCTTTTTTTTTGTAGAACATGCATGCTAGTGTGCAGTTATTGATATTAAGGTGTTGGTATTCAGTATCCACTGCAGGCATGATACACTGGTAATATTTAGATGATGTCTGCTGTGTATATGTATGCTTGATTGTTTCAGTAAATATATAATATGATCAGACTGAACAACAATTTATTTTTCCAGCAGTTTATGCATTATATGCTTGCCTGGGGATAGCTTTCACACTTATACAAGAACAAAAACCAAAACCATTGTGTTATCATGTATGCAGAATAGAATGGATTTATGATATCTTGTATATAAACAAGGCGGGTTGGCACAGATAAAACTGGGCTCACTACAAACTGGAAGTATGACTATTCAGTGAATTTACAGACATGCAACTGACATATGTTTTAGGTTGGTGAACAATTTTGAACATTTGACCTTTTGGGATTTTTTTTTTTGCAAGCAGACATGGAATTATGGCAACAACCCAAGTTTTGACTATAATAACAAAATTATGATTTAGTTAATAGGATAGACTATCTCTTAGTAAAACTGCAACACACATAATTTAACTACATAGACACTCTAAAACTCTTCCACATTCTGAAACAATGCTTATTGATGCATATCTTGTCTACATGCAGTTGTGATATTTGTGACCGAGTGCAACATTTGCCAATGCACTCCAATGTAGGATCACAAACCAAAACATACAAGACCTTACACAACAGCTCTTAGATATGGGTATGGCCACATGACATGAACTGCCTTCTCCATGGAATTATGGTATTAAAGAACTCTTAGGTATTCTCATGGTCTTGTGTGCAACAAATATGCCATGTTCTTGCAAACTGATGTGTCATTGCTGTATACAGACATAGGATCATAGGATCATAGGAGGTTACTAGGCTAATGGCCTTGGGACTCTTACAAGCTTAGCCAAGAGTTTATCCTCAAAAATGAAATCTCAGTCAGCACCTGTCAACCCTGTCAATGAAGGGCACTGGTGAAACCCCTGGGACAAATTTGTGGTTTCCCATCCACTCATCAAGGTTGTGCTTGAAGATGATCAGTGATGTACTCTGTTTGACGTGTTTTGGAAGTCTATTCCAGAGACTGGACAGCCTCTGGAAGATAAACCTGTCTCCCCAGCAAGTTTTTTAATCTCGCATATTAGATTTAGGCCTTTAGAGTGGGTAATGCAGGAAGAGTTAGACTTAGGGATATGGAGCATCTCTAGTCGGGCAGGGTCTGAGATTGCCTTGTAGGCGAGACACAGATCACCTCTAAGCAATCTGTATGATACTGAGTAAATTGATAGTGATTTGAGCCTGTCCACATAGGACAGGTGTTGGAGCCCATACATTCTCTTTGTGAGGTATTTCTATGGCCTTTCCAGCTGGTGCAGGTGTTTGGAGAGATACATACAAAACTGGGCATTGTATTCATTTTTTTTTTAATCTAACTCCTTTGTATAGTAGGAAGAACCTTTACCAGCAACAATAGGAGAGTTCCACATGGTATAGGTAGACCTGCTACCACAGCCACATTTCTCTTTGCCTCCCACTACAGTGATGCTACTAAGCTCCCACCAGTGGGTGCTCCAACAGCACCAGATATTTACCCTAGCTTTGCGTCATGCCTGGTGGGTAAACATTACTCTTAGGCATAATGAATGAGCAAAGATCACCAAGAGCTACAGCTCAGTATGATGTAATTTTTCTTGCTATGTAGCTACTGAATATTAAGTTGCTGTTCATAACTGCACTGTCTAGACAGGCATGCTGTATAGCATACCCCCTCCCATCAGGACTGCTGGTGCACATTACACATAGGCATAGTTGTGCGTGCACTGGTATATGCCATACACAAGAGACACTCTTCATTGCCCTAGTCCATACCTATGAATTGCTGCAGTGAGCTGTAGCATAAGTGTGATGGACAGATTGCATTTATGGAACTGCACACTGCTTAAGAAAACTCTGGCCCCTTTGATTTCTGCTGTGACTTTCTATAGAACTCATTTTCTTTTCAAACCCTAAATTATGTACATATGGTGGGAAGTTGGCCTAATGGTTAAGGTAATTACCCAACAGGCACAAGGTGTAGAGTTTGACTCCCAGATGGGGTAGTTGGCTAGACCTAGTACTAATTTAGGAACTATGAATTATTATTGGCCTAATGAGAGAGGAGTAAAGAGAGATAATAACTTCCTTTTTTCTGGATGCAATCCCTTTACTTATGACATGAACCAAATAAAATGCTTTTCTGACCACTGCCGCTACATGACGGTCAGATGTGAGATTGTTGTCAACCTGTGTACCCAGGTCTCTCACCACAGGTTGTGTGCTTAGGGGGTTGCTGTTGATGTGGTAATCAGTAGGGGTCATGTTTTTGCCGAATGATATGATAATACATTTTTCTTGCATTTAACATAAGGCATGAGGTACCAGTCATATGTTACTGTGAGACCCTTTTTAACATGTTAACATCATTTGGGGAGTCAGTGACAGCGCCCAGCTTACAGGCATCCACAAACTTGGTCAACCTTGACCTCTGAGAAGTAGATGCCAAACAGTAAGGGTCCTAGGACATATCCCTGGGGAGCACTACTAGTGACAGGTCTGCTATCGGAGGTGGAGGTGCCTATTTTGAACTTGTGGGTTCTATCAGTTTGCCATTTGTCAAGCCGCCTGATGAGATAGGGATTTAAACCAAGTTGAGCTAGCTTTTTGATGATGCCTGAATGGGAGATTATGTCAAAGGCATTGGCCAAGTCAAGGTAAGCTGTATGTACTGACTTTGCCTCATCCAGGGCCTTGGTGACAGTCTCAAATATAAATTATTACTAGGTCCTGTTTTGCTGAGATATTAAAATGAATTGCAAGCACAGAAATGCATCATATGTTTAGGTCTGTAATCACTAAAATGATTTGTTTTTAACATGTTCTTTTCTGTAAGGGGATTTTTCTAATTTCCTTATGTAAGTTCCTGGAATACCTAAAAGTAAATGTACTGAGAATGCATCTCTCAGTTTTCCATGACTTAAACAGATAACTGTATTTTTCATTCAGGATGTTGTATCATCCCTTGTAAAGTTTTTTATTTGGTGATAAATCATTAACAATTTACTTTGCACTTTGAGAAAAAAGTATACTGATATTTATCATCTTAGTATATTATTTTATTTTTGTTTATATTTTAATGAGAACTGCAGTAAACTTGCCTCTAATGTTGGACATTTGCCCCATATTATGTTTAGCTTTGTTCTGTTCTTGATTCTGGATGTAAAAGGCTGATGGCTTTCTCTATGCTTCCTTCCAAATGTAGCTGTGTCCATATTTCAGACGCTAGCAAGTTTGCCAGGCAGCTGTCAACAGGCTGACTCTAAACTGTTATCGATATTTTGAATATTTTAAATACTTGGATTGTCGCATGACTCGCAACATAAACAAGGCAACATTTTCTGCATCAACTATGTTACCACATTTTGAAATTTTGTTTCTGCATTACAAGGTGCTCACCAGCAATTTATAACAAATACGAATGGATGTTTAATACCAAACACCTAAAATATTTGCTTTATTGCTAGGTATACCAGCTGCTTTTAGTCCACAATTCTAGGACATGCCATCACATTTTGTAGTTGTATTCTGAATACATTGGAAATGCATCATCAAGATTAAAAGTAATACATATGTAAAGTTTATGCAATCATCCAAAAGACTGAGACTCAGATTTGTCGATATGCACAGCCTGCCTGCACAGAGCTTGTGAGGCATTGTGGCAATGTATGGCAGCATATAGATGTATCTGGTTAGACAGACAGAACTTCTGAACAGTTAGTGTAACTCAGTTCCATATATATCAACAGCAGAAAAAGATGTGTGTGTGTGTGTGTGTGTGTGTGTGTGTGTGTGTGTGTGTGTGTGTGTGTGTGTGTGTGTGTGTGTGCGTGTGTGCATGTGTGTGTGTGTGTGTGTGTGTGTGTGTGTGTGTGTGTGTGTGTGTGTGTGTGTGTGTGTGTGTGTGTGTGTGTGTATAGATGTATGGCTTTGTACATTATCACTATATACATGCAATGTACTCTAGATCTTAAATTATCTCTACACAAAACAGCCACAATTGAATGGTTCAAAAATATTTAATAATAAATAATAAAAACACAAGATAATACTTTTTACTACACAGTGCTAGTAAATAGTTCAGAGATCACAGGAAAATGCTTAAAATAATACAGTAGAATAGTTCTGACATCAATACAGAAAAAACAAGTGTCTAATCTTCCTATTTCCTAGATATATCTAAGAGCAAACACAGTTCTAAAATAAACTTACATATAGAGCAGGACAGTTCTGGTGATGTCGGATATTCTGAAGACAAATGCAAAACGCTTTGAGTCTCTCTGTCCTTAAATTGATAACAGAGTACTACTGACATTTCAGATTACATCATTTCTCTCTGGTTCCCAGGCTAATAGAAACCCAGAGTGTAACAGCCCTTTTGATTTTGCACATGGTCAGGAAGCTACAGCTATAAAATACATTATACATGCAAATTCTAGCAATTAACTCTGGTCTCAAAACAATAGCAAGAATTCTTTCATCCAGACATCTCGGTTCCGAGTTTGAGATAAAAGAATCATACAATGCTCGACTTATCAGCTTTCCTCCAGCAGAGTGCAATGTGGTTACACTTTTGAAGTTCAACATTTACCACCATTTTCTTCCATTTAAGAGAACAAGCCCATGGCTAATATTAATATTTACAAATGACAGAATTATCTCCAGAATTCTATCGGGCTAGGCTGGCAGCGTTCACATATCTTCAGATACCACCCCCCCCCTCCGCCCCCGTAGAACTCGAGCTAGTTTTTCAAGTGACCCTTGAGAAACGTTGCTTGAGAGGGTTAGGTCTATCTGAATATACCTTACCCCATTCCCTGTCTTGAGAGCCCATCTGCATTGGCATTACTAATCCCACTGCGGTGCTGCACTGACATATCATATGCTTGCAACCCTAGGCTCCATCTTAGCAACTTGGCATTTTGCTGGCTGTCTCTGTTTAACCATGTTAGTGGATTGTGGTCTGTCACTACAGTGAATTTTCTTCAATACAGATAAGGCTGAAGATTCTACAGTGCTCACACTATGGCTAGACATTCCTTTCCTACAGCTGCATAGCATTCCTCCCTGGGTTGGAGCCTACGACTGAGATAAAATACTGGGTGCTCTTCTCCCTGTGAAGAAATCTGGCTAAGTACAGCCCCCACCCCATGGTTCAAAGCATCCACCTGCACAACAAATTATTTGCTGTAATCTGGACTGCCAACACAGGGGGTCCTTCCAAATGGTCTTTAAGCTTCTGGAATGCCTGCTCACATGCTGGTGACCACACTACCTTATCTGGTCTGTTTTTCCTTGTCAGATATGTGAGGGGAGCAGCTATGGTACAAATGGGGTTGAACTTTTTGTGGTATCCTGCTGTCCCTAAGAATGCCCTCACCTGCTTGCTATGCCTGAATGGCTTCCACTTTGGCAGGTTTTGGCCTGATCTTACCACTCTTCACTCTGTCCCAGATAGGAGACCTCTGCCATACCCACCTGACATTTGCTGGGCTTAATGGTCAACCCTGCCCTTTGTAGTCTGCCCAGCACCTCCCTGACGTGTTGAAAGTGCTCTTGCTAGGAATAGCTGTAGACAGCAATATCATCTAGGTAAGCAAGGGCAAACTCTCCTGCTCCTGTTAGGATATGATCTACCGGCCTCTGGAAAGCTGCTGGGGCATTTTTCTTCCCAAAGGGCATCTTTGTGAACTCATACAAGCCAAAAAGAGTCATAAAGGCTGACCTCTGTCTAACACTGGGAGTCAAGGGCACCTGCCAATAACCCTTGGTAAGATCAATGGTTGTAAGATACTTAGCCCCATCCAGCTGCTCTAGGGCCTCATCTGTCCTAGGCATGGGGTAAGCATCTGACTCTGTGCGACTATTTAATTTCCTGTAGTCCACACAGAATCTGGTGCTGCCATCCTTCTTTGGCACCAGCACCACTGGGGAGGCCCAGGGACTGTTGGACTCTTGGACTCTTGGATTACCCCTAGTTCCAACATCTCCTGTGTCTCCTCCCTCAGAGTCTGTTTGACTCTCTCAGGCACCCTATAAGGGGCCTGCCTAATAGGCCTTTGAGGTCCTGTATCCACCTGATGCTGCACCAGGTGAGTACATCCTGGTTTCAAAGTGAACATGGCCCCAAACTCCTGTAACACTGCTCAGATTTCTCAAACCTGGGTAGGAGATAGCTGCTGGGACATTGCTACCCCTTCCACTGAGGTGTCAGTCCAAGCCTCACTGAGGATATCAGTCATCAGATCTCCCTCAGACTCCTCCTGCAAGCCACTGAAAATACTCAGCACAAGGGCCTCCCTATCATGGTAAGATTTCATCATGTTAACATGGTATAATTTGTGCCCCTGCCTCCTGCCTAGTTTCTTCCATGTAGTTAACATAGCTTACCTTTTTTACCACTTGTAGGGTCCATCCCAAGCTGCTTGCATCTTGTTGTGTCTGACAGGAATGAGAACCATTACCTGCTACCCTACAGCATACTCTCTATCTTGAGCATTCCTGTCATACCATACCTTTTTCTATTGTTGGGTGTCTGCCAGGTTCTCCTGGTCCAAGCCCATAAGTTCCCTGTGCCTTGTCCTGAGGTTTAGGACATATGTCTCAACAGACTCCTTGTGAGATTCACACTCACCTTCCCACTCATCACAAATTAAATCTAGAGGTCCTCCTCACCCTATGCCCATCCAACAACTCAAAGGGTGAAAAACCTCTGGATTTCTGGGGAACCTCTCTGTAAGCAAACAATAGATGGGGCAAATATTTGTCCCACTCCCTCTTAAACTGGTCTGCAAATGTCTGTAGCATGGACTTGATTGTAGAGTTTACCCTCTCAACAAGACCATTAGCCTGGGGATGGTAGGGGGGGGGTCTTCAGGTGTTTTACCCCACTGTACTTCCACAGACAAGCCAGCAGGCCTGACATGAAATTGGCACCTCTGTCATTCAGTATTTATTCTGGGAACTCAGAGGCCCCACAATATCCATAACTACCCTCCAAAATGGCTCCTCAATCACAGGCAAAGGCATCAAAGGAGGTCTCATCTTGTCTCCTGCCTTGGCTACCTTTTGGCACTGCTCATAGGTCCTGCAGTACCCGTTTACATCTCTGGAAATTCCTGGCCAATAGAAGTTCTGCATAATATGTCTCTTTGTACGTTTTATGCCCATATGACCTGCAAAGGAAATATCATGGGCTATGGTTTGAAGTGCCAAATGGTAGGCTCTAGGCACTACCAACTGCTGTACCCTCTCACCTTCTAGCCCTCCCTCAGGGATCCACTCTCTATACAGTAACCCTTTGTACCAGTATACAGATTCCCCCTTCCCTTGAGAATCAGGTGCTTCACTAGCTACCTGCCTCAAGCCTTGTAATGTAGGGTCTGAGAGCTGAGCCTGTCTCAACTCTCTCTTTGTAACCCTTACCAGCTCCCCTGAAACAGGAAGTCTGGCATCCTCTGACAGTGGTGCCTCACTGTCAGCCTGGGTACTACTAGTCAACTCTACCTTTGCAGTCACTCTGTCCAAAGGAACATCAGTACCCACAAGCAGCTGTGGCTCACCTTCAGTCTCACTGCTACAGCATAGCTTCCTCCCTGAAGTAACCACTTCACCAGTCCTGGATGCAAGTATCCGGTCTGTCTGGGTCTCCCCCAGGCTACCAGACCCACATGATTGTCTCAAAGCCTGACTGCGTGTAACTGCATTAACACATAGTACTGCCTCATCAAAATCCTTCCCTATCAGGACATCTACAGGATGGCAGTTCAGTACCCCTGTTGTCTCAAGACAACCTACTATTGGCATTTTGTCTTCCTCACTTACTGGCTGCCACACCTTTTGTTCCCCACCTTGCCTGCATGGATATCTGTATGTCACATGGCCCCATTGGTTGCATTCAAAACATTTAACCCTAGGTCCTGGATGTGTACCTGGAATAGTGGCTTCCCCATACTACTGGCAGAGTCTGTTGGGTCAGTCTGGGCTGCCAACCATGGGTTCCTTTAGATCCATGAGCAGTACTCGAGGTCCCTTTCCTGTGCAGGGATGCCCTGCTTGCTAGGTATAGGTCTCCCTTCTTCCCCAGCTCATCTGTAGTAGCACATTGTCTATCAGCTAACCAGATCCTCGTGTCCGCAGGCAAAGGGCTAAGGGCTTGTTCCCTCACCAAAAGGTCAGCCAGCCCTTCATAAGTGGTGACATGACATCCACTCGTCCAACTATGAAACTAAGTGTTCAGTTCAGCAACATATTCTCACACACTTTCATTTGCCTTGCGTCTATGCTCATGAACTTTTTCCTATACATTTGAGGTGTTAGCTTAAACAATTATAATAAGCAATTCTTAACAGCAGTATAATTAAAACAGTCAAAGTCAGACATTTTGGATAAAACAGTTACAACTTAGCCATGGAGTAAGGAGATCAGGAACTGTACCCAGAGCCTTTGGTCAGCTTCATACTGTTTACATACCCTCTCAAACATATGAATGAAATTATCAAAATTATCTCCCTCTGTAGACTGGCGAAGAGTCAGCATCTCCTTTTCATGGTGCCTCTGCCTGTCCTTCTCCTCAGCCTCCAGGTGTAGCATTTTCTCATTCTCCTCAGCCTGGAGACATCTCAGTCTCTCTGCTGCTTCTGTTTCCAAATGCCTGGCCTCCAACTCAAGTCTCTTTAGCTCCAGATGGATTTTTAATTCCTCTGCAGAAAGGTTGAGCTGTCCATTCTCTGAGTGTTGTACATCTCCATGGCCAGTTTGATTGTCCTCCTGGTTACTGTTTTCTGATGCAGCTGTGACCAAAGCTGAAATCATGTCTGCCATAGTCAGGTTTCCCTGCACCAGTCCTTTAGCCTGGCACATCTCAGCCAACTGCTTCCCTGTCATCATTACATACTCCTCTGCTGACATGCTTGCCTGCTCTCCCTGACTAACTAAGCTAACAAAACAAATAAAACAATTGTGATCTTGCATATTCACTGCATTGCTGATTTAGAGTACAAACACCTTCAGTGATCACTATAATCAAGCTACAGGAATTCACACTACCCATACTACTACAAGTCACTTAATATTTGCCACCCAATTAATAAGTGGTGTGGATATCCCACCACTGCCAAACAATTAATATGTGGTGCCCGTGCACTGGCCCAGTAATCAAGGAGCCTCAATCCTCACCACTAACACCAGCGAGAGGCATCCACATAAGGGAGGATAACACATTCACACACAGTAAAGTACAATTTCTCTTAAGAGCACACAGAGATCACATTCAGTCTGGGGCTGGTTTCTCCCTTTTTCTCCAGATCTCCAGTAAGACTCCCCACTGGAACAGCTATAGGTTGCAGATCTCAGCCTAGTGGTCAAGCTAAAACATCCAGCACCCTCTCTGTCCAATCAGTGCTTCATGTCCCTGCCCAAGTAGCTGACAAACACACACTTCGAGATATGAGTTATATACAAACACACAGACACTCCTGGGGAAGGCAGGCACAGGTTCCAGCTATATCCCCTTCTCTGCCAGGCTATAAGGTAACAATCACTGCCACCAACCACTATCAGCTGCTAATAAGGCCCTTACTAAGAGGTGTCCAATTATGACTGTGCAATATTATTATCCAACTGGCAAGTGTGACTGAACAGCAAGACTATTGGAGTGGCTTTGTACAGTATCACTATATACACACAATGTACTCTACAGCTTAAATTATCTCTACACAAAACAGCCACAGTTGAAAGGTTCAAAAATATTTACTAATAAGTAACACAAGACACTACTTCTTACTACACAGTGCTAGTCAAGAGTTCAGAGATCACAGAAAAATGCTTAAAGTAATAGAGTAGAGTAGAATAGCTCTGACATCAATACAGGAAAAGCAAATAGTCTAATCTTCTTATTTCCAAGCTACATCTAAGAGAAAACACAGTTCTAAAATAAACTTAAATATAGAGCTAGACAGTCACCTCACAGCAAGAGGTTCTCTGGTTCAATTCTCAGCTGGGGTGCCTTCTGTGCGGAGTCTGCATGTACTCCCTGTGGTCACCTGGGTTTCCTCCGGGTGCTCCGGTTTCGTCCCACATCCCAAAGACATGCTGTAGGTGGATTGGACACTCCAAATTGGCCCTAGCTGTGAGTGTGTGTGTGTGTCTGTGCCTTTTGTGAAAGGTTGGGAGCTGGGCTGGCACCTCGGCACCGTAAAACTACACTGCCAATCATGAGCGGACAGGTGATCCGCTGCGGTGACCCCTAACCAGGAAAAAGCTGGAAGAAGAAGAAGAAGATAGAGCAAGACAGTGCTGGTGATGTTGGATGTTCTGAAGACAAATGCAAAATGCTCTGAGTCTCTCTGTCCTTAAATTGATAACACAGTACTACTGACTCATTTCAGATTACATAATTTCTCTCAGGTTCCCAGGCTAACAGAAACCCAGAGTGTAACAGCCCTTTTGATCTTGCACCTGGTCAGAAAGCTACAACAATAAAATACATTATACATGCATATTCTAGCAAATAACTTTGGTCTCAAAACAATAGCAAGAATTTCTTCATCCAGACATCTTGGCTCCAAGTTTGAGATCAAAGAATTATACAATGCTTGACTTATCAGATTTCCTCCAGCAGAGTACATTCTGGCTATTTACAAATGACAGAATTATCTACAAAATTCTATCTGGCTAGACTGGCAGCCTTCACATATCTTCACAGTGACGACTCTTTTATTTATTTATATGGAGAGAAGGGATGAGGAGGAATGATGGCAGGAAACCAGGGGGAGGAAAGGGCATGGATCATTATTCAAAGGAAAACAGACAAAGACAAAACAGCACAGACAGACAGGGTTGTACATGTAGACAATAAGATGGTGAGGCATGGACTGGACAGAGAACCAGAGATGGCAGACAAATGTGGAGGATGATGGTTAAACAACACATAAGGTATAGAGAATGAACACAGTAGTAAGGGGGTACACTAGTCCTGGGATGGAGTGAGGTATAAGCAGCATGAAAGCTACTGTCCCAGCCCAGAGGGGTATTATTGTGATCCCCAAAAGCAGACAGGTCAGAGTAGCTGGTGACATGAAACATTTCCTCCTGTGGCAGCCAAATGGTTGGGGCTGGCTAAGTGAGTCCATCTGCAATGCACTCCTGGAGTTGCTCCTTGTGAGTGTTCACTACTGTCTTAGAATCTGTTTCCACCAGCTGCTCAAGCTGTAACTGAACTATCACAGGCAGTGTGGCTGGGCAGGCTATTGATGAGAGATCAAACCATCTTTCCGGGGAGGAACATCAGCCCCATCACCATCCTTGGCTACATTCTTAGTATGGATTGGTGGCTGTTGATGTGCATGCTTAGCCATTCAATTGTCTGGGCCTGCAGTGTGAGGCACAAAGGGGAGGATGCCATAAGAGGACCCATCCTACCTATGGAAAAGATACATATTATACAGGTCAGCATATGTCAGTACAACTACCACTGCCCAGCTACCAGTCTCTCCTGCCTCCTGTGGTAGTTGATACAGCTCAGATTATGTTCTGCACAAACAAAAAGAGAAAGGATTACACTGTAATGACAGGGAGGATAGATGCCAGAACAACATTTGCAATATGTAGTCCCATAGTTATGCTTCCTAACGTCTGTCACAGGAAACAGGTAGATGTGTCCCCTGTACCTGTGTAAACTGATCTATGCAGATATATGAATCTGGTGCACATTCTGTTACCCTGAAGGGGTTCAACATAACCTCATCACATAACAGAACCAGGCAGGGCCTAATCATATATGTAATATTACATTATGTGTCAGTATCGCCTCCAGATGCAGTTATGTAATATTACAGTATGTGTCAGTACTGCCTCGAGCTGCAGTTATGTAATATTGCAGTATGTATCAGTACTGCCTCCAGCTGCAGTTATGTAATATTACAGTATGTGTCAGTACTGCCTCCAGTTGCAGTTGAAGCACCACACTGTAGCCCACATTTCCTAAGCTATATGGTAGTGAACCTGCTAGTAGTGCTAACATATCTATGCAGGACAGTGACATCACTTCTCATTATCAAACCCTCTTCATAGGTTAGATCCACACATTACCCAACTGTGAAAGTCAGTTTCCTATGTAAAAAGACCTGCAAGTAACAGGTGCACTTATGTACAAGTGAATGACAATCTGTCCCACAAAATGAACAAACAGTTTACAAAGACAGATACTAACAATGCATATTATTGATGAATCTCTGCTTCCCACACAGGGAGATGTTCAGCATGGTGGCAGTGCAGGTCATCATAGCGATGCTTGCACTGCTTACTTATCCTGGTAATGCCTGTGGTCCTGGCATGCATCTCAGACAGGTCATACCAGGCATACATTTTTCTAAAGGGATCCACACAGGATCACAGTAGCCACACCCTGAACTTGCTGTGAAAAAGATACAGCATGATTTTGTTCTCCATCATGCACCAGGCAGATTGTCTTCACTGTGCACCATCAGAAAATACCTTTCAACAGAAATGTAGTTGGCTCATCCAATGCCCTGTGCTGGTACCATGAACCCCACTCCATCAACAGCAGAAGAAAAATAATTGCTGTATTGTAGCAATCAATTAATTATAGATCCACACCTGCCACCCCCAGCTCTTCCACTGAAGAGCAAAAAAACAAAAAAAAATGTTCCTTCTAGCCAGATGCACAACACACATACACACACACACACACACACACACACACACACACACACACACACACACACACACACACACACACACACACACACACACACACACACACACACACACACACACACACACACACACACACACACACACACACACACACACACACACACATACACACACACACACACACATCCCTTCTGCCTAGCCATTCAGGTCCTGTTTCTGTGCCTTGGCCCCAGCCCTTCTCTGATGCATTCAAACCTGAATACTGTAGTGCTCTATGTGTGGTCTAAACCGTAGCAGCTGCTTGCTACATTGGTATGCATGCAACAGGGATGCAGTTTTAGCATGAGTAGTGGTGCTCATTCTCATGTTTCTTATGTTGTGTATTCAGAGATCATACTATTGCTATCAGTACATACTGATGCAGGACAAAGGACAGATGCTGGCACCAGTACAGTGCTTGGAATATTCTATCCTCCTGTAGGCATGAGGGATCCATGGGGCTAGGCTCCTTAATATTCTCTTTGACTGCATGTCTAATGACCATTCTGACAGGACATCCACCATCTCTAAAGGGTGAGGGATCTGCTTGGTGAGATGATAAGTCCATAAGCAAAGGAGAGTAGCAATGCTGAAATTGAATTCATCTTCAAGCCTTGGTGAGTACCTTCGTGAGGTGGACCCTGTTTTTCACAAAATCTCACCAAGACAACACTGATATAGAGACTGTATTTATATAGCATGTATCATGGAGAGAAGTAGGTCAAAAATTAAAACAAGATAGCTGGGTGAACAAGACACAGGATAAAAAAGTACCCAATCCTGGTATGTGCACTGGTGCCAGGACTGGAAAAAATGACAGTGTAGAATCCTCAAAATATGGAAACATTCCTACAGTGGGGCCAGGCAGGCTCAAGGTGAGGATAGCCCCCCTGTTGTAGAAGGAAGTAGCAGTCCACAAAAATTGCAAAAACTGATAGGCCAAAGAAGAGCCGTAAAGATGACAGAGTGGACTATTTAGGATAAGAAAGAAATTATGTATTGTTACTATTATGCAAAAAAAACTGAATTTCCAGACACAAGATATACAAAAAGATTAAGAGAGAAATTACAGTAAAGAAAAATACTTCCACAAGAAAACCTGTCAGAAGCCTTTAAATAAAAATGTGTGTTCATTAATACAACAGATTTGTGAAAAACAGTATATTTATATATATATATATATATATATATATATATATATATATATATATATATATATATATATATATATATAAACATACATACATACCAAGACATTTTGATCTGTTTGGAAAAATAAGCATCTGAGGAAGTGTATAATCAACAAAACCTAGAGATTTTTGAAAAGTATAAAAAAGAAATATGGACATGGGAAAAGATATATCTGATATGGTGCAATATTTATGCAAAGATGAAAGCCAGATTAATCAATAGAAAGAAGTCAGCCCCAAAGATATTAAAAAAGAAATACAGGCAAAGGCATCCAGATATGGAAAAATTCACAATAAAAAATAATATCACAGAGGGACTGTAGAAAAGAAGATTAGTAAAGCAGAAGTTAAACAAATAGAAGTTGAAGTTACAGAGTGCGTGTGAAGTGAAGGATTTGGTGTAGAAAGTCTAACAGAAGTTACATCACAGCAGGATTGAACTAGTCCCCAAAGTAAAGAGAAGCAGGAAGATCAGGAGACATCTGAAGAAGGAATATGGACATGGGAAAGAAAAAGAGATTTAATATGGTGTAATATCTATGTAAAGGAGAAAGCAAAACTAACCAATACAAAAAGAGCAGTGCCAAAGATATTTAAAGGGAAATACAGGCAAAGGAATTCAGACATGGAAAATTTTACAATACAAAAAATAAGAAGACAAAGAGGAAAAGTAGAAAAGGAGATTAGTAATGGAGAAGTTAAAGGAATAGAGACTGAGGTTATGGAACACCTGCAAAGTGAAGGATTTAGTGTAGAAAATCTAATTCAGAAAGCACCACAACAGGATCGAGTAATGGATATCCAAATTAAGGGAAACTAGTGGAATGGGAAGCAATTGGTCTGGTGCCATATGAAGATATTTTGGAGCTTTCCACGGGAAACCAGTATAAATGTTCACTTGAAGCTGGACAGTAAGGGAAGGAACAGGAAACTGTGGAAACTCTGACACATTTAATGTTGAGGAGTTATAGGCCAGTGAGTTCCCATATGACAGAGCAATGGATGGCACAGGATGAAATTAAAGAGAATGCGCCACAAGAAGATGCTATAGAACTTTCTATAGAATGCCCGCAGGAAATGTAAAACAAAAAATGTGCCCTCAGTTTAGAAGAAAATGAGCTAAGAGAAGAGTTGCTTGATTTAATAAAGATAGATAGACATATTAAGATCAGTGAAAGAAATAGACTGCAGAAAGTCAATAAAACCCCAAAAGTCTGAAGTTTGATAAAACAAATGAACACATCATTTAGGACTTTCCATAGAGATCCATGCAATATAACAGAAGTAAACAGGATATATTACTGTGCAGATAAATTAATAACAGATGGAATTCTGCCACAAGAAGACAGGCTAGTAAGGGAAAGGAAGGGGAGAAATCAAATACCACCATGGAAGTATTGAACAAAGAAAACTATAAGGCAGCTAAGACAAGAAGTGTCACTGTTAAAGGAGTACAGAAGAGGGAATAGATCAACAAAAATACTCAGAAAGATAGACGTCACAAAAGCAATGTGCAATATTATAACAAATTAGGATCTATCATGCACTATCACAAACAATAAACTAAAAATATCATCACAGGCAGAAACACGTAGAAGATACACAGATAAATATAAAGGAAAAGCACAAAATAGGCAATTTATTGATGACCCCAAAAGTTTTATGGAGAATTGGGAAACAAGGTAAAAGGAATTGAAAGACCACCAAAAAAAAAGAAGAAATAGATACATTTTGGAGAAGTATTTACAAAAATGCTAAATGGATAGAAGAAGTAAAAGAAAGTATAAGAAGTTCAAAGTTACAGGATATGAAATGGGATGAAGTAACCTAGAGAGATTGAAACAAAGTTAGGAAAAGCCTCTAATTGGAAAACACCAGGCCCACATGCAGTACCTAACTTCAGGTTGAAAGTATTAACATCTTTGCATGAAGATATAGCCATGAGTATGAACTATTTATATGCACACCCCGAACAGACATCAACCTGGTTAACAACAGGAAAACCAATGCTACTACTTCAGAGTGAACTCGCAAGCTACCCTAAAAATTATAGACCAATAACTTGCCTTCCGAAGATGTATAAACTATACACCAAAACTAATGTTGATAAAGTTTATAGTCATTTAGAAGTAAACTCAATCATGGCAATAGAACAAAAGAGCAATAAAAGAAAGTCATATGGAACAAAGGATCATTTGTTGCTAAATAAAATCCTAGAGAACTGTAAAAAATGGAAGAATCTAAGTATGGCATGGGTTGACTACAACAAAACATTTGATAGTATCCCACATTCATGGATAAAAGAGTGCTTAAAAATGTATAAGATCCTACACTGATCGACTACATTACAGTGACCATGAAACAGTGGCAGACCACTTTGCAATTAAGCCATGATAAAGGGCAAATTATTATTCCAGGGATAAAAATCCAAAGGGGGATATTCCAAGGTTACTCCCTGTCACCTCTGCTTTTCTGTCTTGCTCTTAACCCATTAAGTTGTCTACTTAACAGATTACTCCATGGCTATAATTTGGCTCCTACAAAACAACAAAGTATAAAGACTTCTCATCTTCTCTTTGTCAATGATTTAAAACTGTATAGCTCATAAGATGAGGAACTGAAAGCACATCTGCAAGTTGTCAAAACTTTTTCAGATGATATAAGAATGTAATTTGGTCTTGATAAGTGTGTAAAAGCAACCTTTAAAGCAGGAAAACTGCAGCACCAAGAAAACATCAGTTTGGGACAAGAGTGTGATATAAAAGAACTTGAGCAAGAGGGAGTGTATAAATATTTGTGAACTGATGAAGTATCAACAATAAAACATGAACAAATATGTTATGAATAAAAAACGTAGTAAGGAATTTTTTAGAAGACTCAAATTAATCCTGAAAACAGTATTGGCATCTAGGAACAAAATCCAAGCTATAAACCAATTTGCTCTTCCTGTCCTAACTTGCAGTTGGATTGATTAGATGGGAAAACAAGAAGGATGCTTCATGCTCATCAAATGATTTATAAAAATCAGTGCATACCAAGATTATATAGCCCCCGTTCTGAAGGAGGTATGGGCCTCCTTGAAATTGATTACATGTATAGATCTGCAACTGTGGGACTGCACACATATCTGCTGACATCACGGGACCCAAACATAGTGAAAATTTTGAAACGTAAGGAGAATAAATCTAAGATGACTTCCCTGCTTAGTCTAGCAGAAGCATATGGACGTCAAGCAGGAATGGAAATAAAACCAGAAGTAGATAAAAATCAGGTGGCAACTGAATGTGCCAAAAAACAAAAGAAATAATGTAAGGTGAAGGATCAGATGAAAAAGCAAGAAATGTGGAAAATGTATAAACATAGTTGCAAGTATAGAAATCTTCTGAAAGAACCTCATGTTGATCAGGATCAAACAGATGAATGGTTAAGGAGAGAGAAATTCAAACCAAAAGATGAAAAGTTAATATTGGCAGCCAAGATAGTAGGCTGTGCACACATTGGCTTACAAAGATCATTGAACATGCAGGAGAAACAGACAAATGTAGGTTTTGTAAAACAGAATTGGAAACAGTCGCACACCTTGTTGCTGGTTGTAACATACTAATGGCAGAAGGACTGTATACTGAAAGACATAATAATGTGGCAAGACTGTTGCACTGGGGATTGTGTAAACATTATGGTACTGAAGTAGCTGAAAAACACAGGAAACATGAGCCACAAAGCATCATAGAAAATGATGAAGTCTATATCACATGGGATCACCCATTACCAACAGTTCAAAAGATAGATGTGAGAAAAACAGATATAGGGTCCATGAAAAGAAGACAAAAGTAGCATTGATCATTGAAATCACTACACCCAGTGACTACAGTGTCGTGCGTACCAAGAGACACAAAGTCATAAAATATCAGGATTTGCAGGCTGAAACAAGAGCAAGGTGTAAGAAAGATACCCAGACAGTTCCAGTAGTTGTAGGAGCAACGGGTCTTATAAAAAATAATCTACACTCGTATTTAGATATGTTACCAATACATGCAACTCCATACAAACTGCAGAAGGAGTCATTACTAGGCACATTATGGGTGCTGTGAAGAGCACTGGCTGACATCAAAGATTGAAACAATACTAATTTCATGAACCTTAATCATACTTTGACTTAGGAATGTGGTCCATTCCTGTCATGGTAATAGAAACCCAAAAGACTTGGAGAAATTAAAAAAGAGTGAAGACGTGGCCTTGCCACAAATAAATCTGGGAATGCATAGTCTGAGCAGAGTGTATACTTTGGGGGTGGGCAACAGAGATGTTCTCCCTGTGGCTGCAGGAACACACGAGTACATTGCAGTTGCTGTGGGCATACCCATCATAATGCAGCCTTGCAGAAATGCTTGATGTTGTTACGTTTCATATTTGGCCCTAACATGTGGTGGTACCTGGGAGTCAATGAGATGTTCATGAATATCATGCAGGCATAATCTGCTGCTACCCACTCCAACAAGAGATGACTGTTGTGTTTGTGGTTTCCTGAGGATGTCAACCAGCACTATAATAATCTCTATGAGGACAATGCTATGATTGGTTTTATGAGGTCTGTAGTGTCACACACTCTTTCCTTCCATTTCTCCCTCTGCCTGGATGATTGTAAGTGCCACCAGGACTGGACAGAGTGGCAGTGTGTTTGAGGTCTGGATAGGTTAAATACCTGGTATGGTCATGTATGGGAGGGGCCATCACATGGTACACAGAAATTGCCTGCATCAGGAAGTGGACTCCATTTGTTTTGGATGGCAGTGACACTTAATCTCCACTGGAAGGGTAGCTTAGCAGCAGAGGCAGATCAGCTCAAGAGTCCTATAGTAGTAAACAATAACTCTAATGGGACATCCTGAGTTCTAATACAACAAGGCAGTCACAGTCATACAAGGACCTCTCAACCATTCAAAGCAGGATGCTGTGCCTGACAGAGACTACACTTTATCACCATGATACCCCCACCTCTGATTCCTGTGACATACTCGTCCAACCCAGTTTCTGTGATCAGCTACATGTCTTTGTATGCCTCAGCACATATGCATATCATGATGAATATGATGCAATCCACCCTCCATCCTGTGTAGTGCATATGGTGGTGTCTGGTGCAGAGTGTGGCCTAATCATGTACTGACTGGCGCATTATTTCATTTACACTGCATACATCATGTTTGTTCTGTCTGTTAACAGTGCCCATTCGTCAAGACTAGATGTTGCTGCTTTGATTATGCTACATGGATTATGCCCACTGCTGTTGGGGGAGGGGGCTATGTAGCTGCTGTTTACTCATATTCCCCTTCAGTGTTATCAGCAGATAGTGTCTCTGTGCTTTCTGATCTGGTGATGTCTTTGCATGATCCTAATATACCCATACCATGGGTACTGGATTGCATGTTTCCTTAAGATCATGTTGCTTAGCATAGAAGATGATAGAAACATTATGTAGGCTGAGATAGTATCATACCTCCAAGACATAATAAGGCAACAGAAGTTGTTTTGGAGCAGACTGTACATCTTCTCAATAACGTGACATATTGTACTGCAGTTCATTTATGAATTGAGGGTTCTATACAGGTATCATTAGCCAGAGTGACTATCTGGCATTACCTACAACACAAAAGCAACATATGTTGGGGTTTATTACAAATATACACACACACACACACACACACACACACACACACACACACACACACATATGTATGTATGTGTATATATATATATATATATACATATACATACACACAGTCTATATAGCTATATGCATGTCATACAGTCTCAGTGCCTGCACTTAGCAATTAGAGTATTCTTTGAAATGTCACCTTGCAGGAACTGGCAACATTGGTTACATGTATGCTATATATGTGTGGACCTCTCTGATGTGCTAAGAAACACATATGCTCTTCTACATGTAGAAGTATAACTTTTAGGACTTTGTTTAGTATTCTAGAGGAAGAGCTCTGTCTTTGAAAGGTGCCGTGCTGTACATACTTCAGTCTCTGTAGCGATAAAAAGGCCATGCATTATTATATATTCTGCATTTGGATGATGTATATCTACCAAGATTCATACAATATCCTGCTCTATACAGAAATGATAAGTTACTTTGTGGTCTGTGCAGTTATGAAACATTATCCACAGCTCATCCTGTTTTCTTACCACCAGAAGCTTTCTTATGCAAATATATAGTAAATGCTGGTGGTAATAGCTAATACATAATGTTAAATGTAGACATGACTCTAAGCATTTTTGCTGCTTGTATTTCTGATATTTTCAGCATATTTTGCTCTTTTATAGTGTGACACAGATCAGTGTGCATCTTTTATCAGCTACACCTAAGAATCTTGCCTGTTTTTATCTTGTAGACATTTGCATGTCATTATGGCCTCATTTGCCTATGCACTTTAGTTTGCCTGTCATTATGCAGGCATTTGCACACATTCTATGCTGTGTAATTCTCTTTGCTGCATGGTTGAGCAAACCTGGTCTATGATTCCACAGACCTGCTATCTTCTACTCATCTGCATGCTGCATAGCGACTTCAGTGTGAATTCCACCTTGAATACGATACAATAGAATGTACTTCTTTCAGTGCTGATTCTGACAAAGAACCAGGGACTCAATAATCACGAACTAAATGATGCTTCTATTCTGACCTCCATCATGCTTACTAGATAAACTGCCAGTTCAATTAACCTACTGCACATATCTTTCTAGCTTTGTACTTTTTTTGTATTTGTACTGTGTTTCTTCATTTTAAAGCAAAACCAAAACGAAAGATGTGTGCAAGTCTAAAGTAGCCAAAAACCAAGAACAGGACTTGCACGAGTGTCCAAATGAAGGTCAAAAACCAAACTCCTTAAGTTAACACAAGCACTTTATTCCATTAACGCTGTGAAACAGAAAAATACGTTTTCGACATAAAATCCAAGTCTTCATCAGAAATGAATAAAGTGCTTGTGTTCATTTTAAAGCAGCTAGGACCTCAGAGAGGTCTTTCCATAGATACAGTGCTCTTTCTATAGATACATTATTCCTCTAAGAGAAAAAGCATTGTGGTAATTCTAGTTGTGGCAAGTATTTGGGCAGGTACATACAGAAAGGGACACTATACTCAATGCTTGGTTTAATAATTGCTTAGTACAGTGGATCAGTTATATCCTTGGAGCTAGATGCAATGAAAAAGGACTTAACAGCAGTGGATAGTAGCTGATCAAAGGACATTCACTGCCAACATAGGTTTCCAGGTCCCTAACTACAGGATCTATTTGAAGGGATGTCTTTCAATGTGATATCTACAAGGGAAGTCATGCTGGCCAAAGAATAGAATTAACATTTCTTGGCAATTACATTTAGTCCATGGGTTGGACATGAGCCATTTATTTGGGACAGGTACTCTTGAAGGATCTTGGTGTCCTCCGCAGTGTTTTTCTCTAACAAAATCAAGTCTAAATCATAAAAAAAACCTATGCTGACCATCTCAAAGCCTTGTTCTTCTTCTCAGTATCATACAGCTTACTGAGAGATGACCTTTGCCTTGTATATAGAGCTCTTAGACCTATTAAACATGGCATCATCAACACCGGCTCAAGGGATCTCAATCTCTTTTGCAAAATAAAAACTTTTTAGCCACAAACCTTTATGATTAGCTTTGACTGCCAAAAAGTAAATGCTAAAAAGGAATGGCCCAAGTATTGAACCCAGTAGAACACTGCTAGTGAAAGGTCTTTTGGAGGAGGTGTAGACACTCTTTTCCTAGGTTTAATTTGTGAACCAACTTGCTCTCCAATGGATTACATACAGATTGATATTTACCCCATAGAGTTTATCGACACTGAATAAGACTTTATGGTAAACAGTTCCACAGAGATCCACGCAAACTAGTGACATCAGTGTTTTGCACCCATGCAAAATGGAATACTGTGTTAACCCTCCCAGTATATGCATGCCTTTGTTATTACCTACAGCACTATAGCAGGTTGCACCGTATAGCTGCTTGATGGAAACAAATGCTGTCTTACTCTGGTTTTAAAGTTTAAAGCAGCATCCCCAACTTTGTGCACTACCATATTAACAACAAAGTTATATTTAGTTTCAGGTGGATGAATGCAGTGCTCTGTTGCAGGTCTTTTAGCAAAATGTTATAGCCAGAGCAAAAATGAAGCTGTAAATAATCTGAAAGCTTTCCATGCATCTTGTTCTTTGCACTTGTGCATACTTTGAAAGGTAATCTAAATGAAGTTTAGTAATAATCAGGTTTTCTTGTATTAAACAATATGAAAATGAATATACTGTGTGTTTTTTTAACCAAATGCCAAAATAATGGTCAGCAAACATTTTTTCTCATAGGGCACAAAGTAATGCAATAAGTTTGGAATATCACTGAAAGATAGAGTCATCTGAGGTATGTGCAATATTAAGCAAGGATAATTTTTAATTTATCGGGCAGAAGGACAACTTAACATGTTTAGAGGTCCAGATTTTCAGTATTTATCTTTGTAAATCTAAGTAAGTGAAACCTGTGATGTATATACGTGATGAATAAATATACAAACAGAGCAGAAACAAGTTATATAGAGTTGAAGTTTTACCTCCATCTGAAATGCAATGTATTCCATCAAAGAAGTTAGACATGGTAGGCCATGCACAGTTAGTAATCACACTAGAACAGAAACTATGATGGTTACCAAATTCTCACCATTCTTGGTATAATGTATTACATGTTTTTTTCATCTTAAAAGAATGCCACTTTGAAAATAAATAAAAAGAATACTATGTACCTTTGTGCTTAAATAATGAACTCAGTTGACCAGTATCTTTTATCTGTTCTAGCTTCTACTGACACTGTTACAGAGGGTAAGGTCACAGTAGCTCGATGACTGCAAAGGTTTCTCCACAACATTGTTATCTGCATATTGAGTATATCAATAGATTCTCCCTCCTACGTCATGCTTGCAGAGGAACACAATTGGAAGAAAGTTGGTATTATAAACTGGCATTATTATAAAAAGGTAAGCGATACTTTATTTTTTAATAGTGGCATAATAAGACTGTATAACAATACACTATGGCAAGAGTTGTGGTTAATTCATATTTATACCCACGTCGGTGGGGGGGTTCGATCACTCATGCTGTGTTTCCTTGATCAAAATCTGCTTCTCCATTGATCTTTCTTGATCTTTCTAACCACATATCTGAATTATGGCTTTAATTACCCAGAAATGTTTTACTGGCAATTAATACATTTCTATTATCACAACATACATCATCTGAAATTTGAACAGTAATTGAGGCTCAGAAACCTGAGGCCATAAGAGTAGATTTACTAGTGTGCAGGATATGATATATACATGGGTAAATCAGGCTGTGTTACAACACATGTGCAGGTAGGGGCTCTTGACTCTTCCACTTCTTATCCATTTTTGATGGGGGCACAGCTATTGTCAGGTAGTGGTACACCATCACTGAACCTAGAATTGATGCAAATGAGGCAATAAATGATATTCTAGAAGAGGCTAGGAAGTACACAATATTATGTGTGTGTGTGTGTGTGTGTGTGTGTGTGTGTGTGTGTGTGTGTGTGTGTGTGTGTGTGTGTGTGTGTGTGTGTGTGTGTGTGTGTGTGTGTGTGTGTGTGTGTGTGTGTGTGTGTGTGTGTGTGTGTGTGTCCACGCATGTGTGCAGTATTCCAAAGATTGTTACTAAGTATTAGCTGGAAAGTGACCACTACCGAACTCGTAAGTGGCTTAACAGGGCCAAAAATAGCTGTGTACTCAACTAATAGGTGTGGACATGGGCAATGAGAAGGAAGAGGGTATATCTGTGAGACAGGTAACTGTATGCAGGGGTATGTACATGCAGGTGAGGTTCTGTTTTGTCCAGATCATAAGTAATGGCCACTCAGTACTCAGTTTATCTTTGCCGTTTCTTAGTTGTCTTCATTGACTAGTTATTACCATCACTGTAAACATCACAGGCAGTGTAGCTTGTTCAGCACAACAAATATATTCATGACTTGTGTAGCATATTGTTATTACCCTGCATCATTGTTACCACAGTCCTGCAAGCACAGATGTTCCAAAAGAAAAGTCACCTGTAATGAAAGGCAGGCATCCATAGTATGTATAAAGATGCAGATGCAAGTGCAGAAAGGCTGTGATATAAATTACCCATTACTTGTAAAAACACACCATGCTTGACTACACAGATAACAAACGCATTTCAGACTGATAACCTGCTGAATAATATCATCCCTTACATCCCAAACTAATTTTGTTTACCTGGCCTGTATATCTAATAGCTCTCCTTTTAATATAACCATATCTTTGTGTGTGTGTGTGTGTGTGTGTGTGTGTGTGTGTGTGTGTGTGTGTGTGTGTGTGTGTGTGTGTGTGTGTGTGTATGTGCTGGATAGACTTAGCCATTCAAAATAAGTTTATTCCTCGAGGATATAGCACCTTTACATTTTAGCACGGATAATAGGAATATGCCTTCACACATTTAGGATTTTATCCCACTACAGCTTAACCTGAGGGGAATTCTAAGATACACAGTGTGAAATTCTCTAAAGACAATGGAGTTGTAGAGGCATCAGTTAGATAACTAAGTTTCTGCAAGTTAATAACAGAAAGCAGAACAAGGTAACATAAAACAAAAAGTATAGGAGGCTGAGACTTATAAAACAGAGTGACAAGTAAATGCTATAACACCATGTGCTTCAGTAACAGGTGAAAGATAAGCACATGCAAGATGTCTACCTATTATGTAGCTAAATGTACACACCGATAAGGAAGGAAGTAACATAATAAGGTTAGAGGGAGACATTACTTTCTTAAACTTGGCACAGACAGCCTGTTCTAGAAGTAAAATGCTCACACGTACACACACGTACACACACTCTCACACACACACACACGCGCGCACACACACACACACACACACACACACACACACACACACACACACACACACACACACACACACACACACACACACACATAAATAAAATGGCAGACAGACACTGTTGCCTGCACACCGCTGACAGTTTTTAATAAAGCAATAATGCATTATTGAAGAAGAAGTTACCAAAAGATTTTTCTCACAACAGGTCAGGTCTGATTCAAAAGCTGAAGGGACTGAGATCAAATACTAAGTCCAGGAGGGAGTAAATCTCCTGCTAGCATCGCTCTCTATACCAGCTAATATTATTGCTAGACTGTCAGACTTAAAATATGGATGCTCCTCCTATTGTCCGCAGGTGGATGGACAGGAGTTGTGGTGTAATGAGTATGGGCACACTGCAGTGAGTGTCCATGGATGATGCAAAAGGCATGTGTAGCCACAAAATAACAACTAGAATCATTTTCACTTGAAACAGCCAGTACTTTTCTTCTCCTTTAATGTGAAATGATCTGGTACCTCGGCAGTTCGCCTTCAAGGATCACAATTAATTGCTGCACAATGTCAGCTTTTATAATAAATATTCAAACAATCAATTAATCAATTTTCCAATAAATATCACAAAAAGAAGAAACATTTAAAGTGACCTTATAAATAATAATAAATATCACAAATAAATACATGTTTTGAAACAATACATTCTTCTTGAACTTGTGTGCAAATTAAATACAATATTTATAAATTATTTATAGAATTATTTCCAAATATTATATAATAATCACACTCCATCAAATGACCAATTCTAAATTGTATGTTTATTGTTTAGTGTATGCTTTAACTTGTAGTTGTCATAACACTTGGTATATCGGACAAACGAAGAGAATGGTTAGAGTCAGGATTTTGGAACATTTGAAAGATGTTCGAAATTCGAATTTACTTAGCCCTGTAGCCAAGCATTTTTTGGAAATTCATGAGGGGAAAGCGGATAGCTTAAAATATGGAGTTCTAGGGAAGCCTTCTACTAATAGTGGTGAAAACATTTCTGATAAGCTACTAGAGCTGGAAACCAGGATGATTTTGAAGTACAACACTTTAAAACCTTTTGGTTTAAATTTAGAATTGGGCATTTGATGGAGTGTGATTATTATATAATATTTGGAAATAATTCTATAAATAATTTATAAATATTGTATTTAATTTGCACACAAGTTCAAGAAGAATGTATTGTTTCAAAACATGTATTTATTTGTAATATTTATTATTATTTATAATGTCACTTTAAATGTTTCTTCTTTTTGCGATATTTATTGGAAAATTGATTAATTGATTGTTTGAATATTTATTATAAAAGCTGACATTGTGCAGCAATTAATTGTGATCCTTGAAGGCGAACTGCCGAGGTACCAGATCATTTCACATTAAAGGAGAAGAAAAGTACTGGGTGTTTGGTGTGTTGCTGCTATTTCGTTTTTCTGTTGCTGTGTTTTGTTAATTTTCACTTGAAACTGCAGATAATATATTACTTCCAATGTACTTCTGTTTGCATCAGTGTGCCACTTAGTGTTTCAGGCAGAACAAAGACAACAACCATAGATTTTTATTTGGTTGTAGGCATGAATTGTCAATATGTTGTTGTATTGGGAAATCCCTAGTGTTTGAAAATAGTATCCTTACACTTGAGAAATAAATATGCATGCAAGAGCTATAACAGTCTTTATTTTTGACTGGTACATTTATAAGCTAGCAGCAACATCATATTCATGCCAATTTATATGCAACTTACTCATAGTGTAGTATACAACTGCTCTAAGAGCTTCTTAAAGTGGGAGTTTACTTCTGATGGGTCAGGTATGGTCTCAAAAGTGAAGTCTGAGTATTGGAATGCCCAGGCCAGCAGGAAGTAAATTCCTGCATAACTCACACTTTGTGCAGGCATTGTAAGTATTATACCATGGAAAAGGGTTTAATCTGGGAATACTGTCTTTTATATTATGATGTTGGAGTACTTAGCCTGTGTGATCACAGTTCTTAGAGTACTGAAACATAGAAGGTCTCTCTTCAGATTTAATTGGACTGTTGCCTGGGGATTTCCTACCATTCTTCTTATTTGTGTGTGCCATGTGACATTATGTACCTCATACATGCTTTCCTTGGGCTCCTATCAGATAGTCGAACTTCACCAAGTTTGAATCTCATATGGTCAAGACCATAAGTTTGAATTTGCAAAAGTTTGAGCGTTTCAATGGAAATCTCTATAAGGGGAGGTTTCCATTTTGTTCAATGTGGTGCGATCTCGGAGTTGGTATATTTAACTAGTGGGGGGGGGGGTGTGGAGGCTGCAGGGGGGATTGCCCCCCTGCTTTCAACAGTTTATTTTGTTTTCCTTTCTTTTTTTTTTTTGCTTTTTATCCATAGTCGAAGTTTTTAACTTTGAACAGGATGGTTTGAACATTCTGTGTTCGAAGTTATTAAACTTCAACTATGTGATATAGAACCGCTTTCCTTATGATGTTAGTGGGGATTGGTTTTAGAAATTGCACAGGGAAAGTTTGTTATCTGAGCATGATGCTTAATGAGAATATTCAGGAATTCTGCAGTACTAATATACAAGGTCAGTCCTTATTTTAAAATATTTCTTCTGCTTTTCATAAGAAATATGCTCAGATATGTATTCTGCAACATGACAAGTGTAAGGAATTATGCAATACAGTTGACCCAGGAGCTTTGCAGATTTATCCTCCCAAGTCATGTGCACTTTCTGACAATCTTCTCACTGGAAAGCAGCTTGTAGAACTCCTAATATGATATGGCACATTTTGTTAAATATTATCATTATACATATTTTCACAGTAAAGGAGATACCCTGGCAATATAGAAAATAATTCATATGTAGAGATTTTTACACAGTCTCCAAGTTTTGCATGTAAAGTCACTGCTTCCCTGGCAAGTAATTTATCTAAGATTCGGATGATTTTATTTCTATGCAGACCGTTAGTGCCAGCCTACAAAGCTTATGTCGATTCAGTCACTGTAACAGGTCGCCCAAAGTCGTGCCACTGCCTCCATCATCTCTGTATGTGGTGTGCCACTTGACATGCAGGGCGTTACAAGCTGTAACTCATGCAATCTAGAATGGGAGGTTTTCTCCAGATATAATCAACACCCTCCCACACTTCAGACAATTTCAGAACTAACAATACTGGCTACAAGAACAGACAAGTGTAATTATTTAGCATGAGGAAGAGATGAATAAAACACCTTAGCTGTTTGGTTATAGAGCAGGTAGTTATATAAATGGCTGCTGGCTAATGATAGCTCTGTGGAGCCACAAAACTGAAGAGTTAGACAGCTAGTACTCTACCAAACATGTATCTGTCAGTTTCTAATATTACTGCACTTCAAAGACTAAGGCTTCTTGTTATGCTTACCCCTCACCCATCCATGAACTCTCCTAAAATATAAAAGTGGGCCAACCTGCATGGGCCAGTAGCAGTAGATGCAGATTATTCCTGGTGTTTAAATGGAGATTGTGAAGTTATCAAAATAAACAACTATTGGCCAGAGTTGGTTATCTGGAACCATAAAACTGAAAGAGGTAAGCTTAAAGAGACTATCCAGAGACAACTAATGTGGAAATGAATATAATTTTTCATAGAAGTATGCATTCTCTTTAGTGGCACAACATTAACCAGGAAAACAGTTTTATATGCAAGTGTCTGAATGGAGTTATGCCCTACCTTAATAGGCCAGAAGCTCATGGACCTATTCTGCTGATTATTTCTTGCTGCAGAAACATGAAAGTGCAGTGGCTAAATCTTAGCTCCTTCCACATTGAATAAAGGTACTGCGAGATAATAACATCTCATCTCAATAGTGTAAAATAGTTGCATGCATAGTTTTATACCACATACATGCCCGGTCCTGTTTCATCCCTTCCCTTGTCATGCCGTAATAAAAATCTGAAATATTCAGTGGCATAATTGATGCATCCTATTAATTACAACAACATTCACTTCTAATATTATACACAGGTATTAGGTAGGTTCTGATGAAGTTGGTACAAACAAAAACGTAATGTACA
Organism: Protopterus annectens; assembly: GCF_019279795.1. Taxonomy (NCBI): domain Eukaryota; kingdom Metazoa; phylum Chordata; order Ceratodontiformes; family Protopteridae; genus Protopterus; species Protopterus annectens. Next base: position 230,554,987 of record NC_056731.1, read on the forward strand.
TGGTGAAGCGTTAATGTGGTGTGTTTTATTATTTGGCTAAATAAATGTCCGTTTACTGCTATCCTCATGGTGTTTTCATGTCCCTGGGTACTTTTGGAACTAATTATGCATAGGTATGTCTCTTGTTGACAAGTGAAACTCTGTACCATATCAGATAATCATCTAAGTTCTAACGTTCCTCCCAGTTGGTCTACTTACATTTAGATAAAGTTACACTTGCTTTCATAGCATTAATACTCGACAATCCTGTACGTCTCTTAAGAGCTATCGAAATCTGCATATGTTTTAGCAATATTTAGCACTAGAGCAAGTGAACATTATTTGCTGAGTCCTGTAGTCCAAGCCTTTCAGATACCAAAAGTGATGTTCTAATGCCTTGGTACTCTAGGACCTTTTCTGTACCTTCTTTCATCGATGATCCAGTAACTATATTGTAACTGCAACAACAGCAAGATAATAAAATAACCCTCATGATAAATAATGTAAGATGATACATTGTATGAACCAGGCTCAGCTGCCTTTTTTAGATGATACTTAAACAACGTTTATAACAACACTATCTTAAAATGAATTCATTACAATACAAACAGTTAATGGAAGTCATTTAGAAACAATGTACCAAGACAAACTCTTCTTAGCCCCCTGTGGAAGACATACATAGGCATGATGCACTAGATGCATTGAATGAACCTGAACATCAGGTAATCAAAATAAATGACAGAGTAGCATTTTAAGATGTGAAGCATAGCTTTTAAATGTAGAAATAGACTTCTTGCCTCCAAAAAATTGTTCCCGCAATTACCTACGGGATAATCTCCAGATCCTACTTCCTCAACAACCTTTTTTCCCCTTCTCAGAACTGTTTTAGGTTTATTATAGAATTCTACTATTTGCTCAGTAAGGCTTTTCCAATCATTCACAATATCTTTGTAGAATGAAAAAGCTCCTTTAATTTTCTAAGTGGCTGTACTATGCATTGTTGACATAATTTACTAAATGCACATTTCCTGACATTGATGCATCCAAGCAGCATATCTAACAGATAGGTCTGTGAAGAGATCCTTACTTAAAACATCATGCAGTAGTCATGTAACAGGTAGAGGAAAAGGTTTCAGACTTCTGTATCACAATAGCCCTTGTTCTTTTCATGACTCCAGTTTGCCCACTCTTCTATATTGACCTTAATAATCACCATCTATTTATTTCTGAAAACATTTTCAAATAAATTCTTCTTCGTTTTACCACTTTTTCCAGCACCTGGTAAAACTAATAAACAATCTTTTAGTGGAAAATTGCTTATAAGGCTGATACTCGTTGCATAGCTTCATGTGTAGCATGTACTGCATTATCCAATGAACCTCCCTGTGAATCATACTACTGTGTTTACCATAGTTGAAGACTTATCAGTGTTAACTATCACTACATCATATTATGGACTGTTCTTGTGATTGTCTCAACAATTATTTAATATGCCAGCAGTGTACGCTCATATACAAATGGGTTGCTTTAGTAGTTAGGTCATTCTATTGCCTCTGCAATGTTTTAGTTTGTTTTAGAGAATGGGTGTCTGTCTTTTTTTAATTAATGCACATATATGCAATTATTTAAAACTGTATTAGAATTTGTTTGCTGGATAAGACTGCATCTGCTTATTAGTTTGCTACCTAATACTCACCATTATCTCCTCTTCATTGCGACTAGCACTCCCCCTCCATTTCTTCTTGCTGGGACTGTTCCAATGCCTTCTTCATTCTTATTTTCCTCATATTGCTGTAATCTTGCTTTTATACTTTCTGCTCTCCTACTTATCTCCTTTCTCCTATTTTTTTTCCCTCAGTTTCTTACCTCGAATACCTGTGCACCATCATATACTGAAAATCCCAAACTTTCTGTCTTGATTTCTTTTTCCAGCAACCACTAACGAGAGACCAAGCATTCTGTCACCCCTGTCTCCCCAAACAGACATGCCTGCTGAACTGACTCCTTGGCCTATATCAAGTAATTGTAGGAGAATCTACTCTTCTTGAGTGCTTTCAGTTCATCTTAATTAAAAGGGTCGCACACTTATGATTTTTATTTAGCTGAAAGTGTATTCTCCTGTACAAGATATGTCTACCTAAGTGAAGCAATTTGTTTCCTCTTATGTGTTCTCTAGTTGAGGCATGCACACTAAGCTTGACTGCACTCTCACCACTTTCCCATTATCTTCCTATTAAACTGCACTACGATCTTACCATCTCTAATTCCCCCTTCACTTATCCCTACTTTTATCCTTATACAGTAGTTTCATGGTGTCTAAATATTAGGACACTACCCACCTCTGTATTAAACTATTTGATTAGGCTCTCCTTTCTGTATATATTTACCGATTATTACCCAAGTTCCGCAAGTCCACTCCCTCTAATTCCTAATTATGTCCTTATCCAGTGTAACGGTTTCTCTTTTCACAGCATTCAGCCTGAGTCTGGCTGTACCCGCTCTATTTGCCCTTATTACACTTGGGCTCAACCCACTACGCTACCCTACCCCCATTCCCATACACCCAACACATACCCTACATTTATAGTCTAGCCAGGTAAACCATCACCCCGTTCCACCCTACTTACTCCCAAACTACCCAATCAACTACATCTTCCTCCCATCCTTAGTAACCACCCACTAATTTTTACCTCAACTTTCCTCCCTCTCTTTACTCCTTATATTTTTATCTTGACAATTACTATTAACCCTCCCCTTCCATATCATACCTCTCTGCAAAACTTTCTTCTAACTGTAGCCTATTTATCACCATGATACATCTCATCCTCTCTACAACTCTTTTAGTCTCTGTCTATATCTCTACCTCTTACCATCACAATCTAACTTACATCAACCCTTCCCCACACTTTCCTATCTACAAACATATCGCTGAGCAGCATACTCTTTCCCTATTACCCCCGTTCTACTCTGCCACAATAACACTCCCTTATTAAAAATACAACTATTCCCTCAACCCTCTCCTCCTTCCAGAATAAAGCCAGGTATCTTAGTTTTAATCCCTTTCAGTCAAGTATAAAGCAAGCTATATTAAACATTCTACTCTCAGGTGAAATCCACCCCAGTCCAGGGCCAACTTCCAACTCCTGCCTCTCTGCACAATCCATTATCACATCTCACCCAATACTCTTCCTTTCAGACTGCCACCTCCTCTGCTACTAAAAACTTAAATATTCTATATCTTAACATTCGAATTGTGCTTAATAAAGTTACTGAACTCCACTACTGGATATCTCTCCACTTCCCTGACATTCTTGCTATCTCAGAAACATGGCATAAACCCCATATATCTAGCAATGAAATTTTACCTCCTGGTTATAATATATTTTACCGGAACAGACTAACAAAGAAGGGGGAAGTGTAGCAATAATGTACTCAGATCAATTTACCCTCTATCCTCCATCTTTTTCTCCACCTAATTTCCACCAGCTGAAGTCCTCATAATAAACTGCAAATTAAACAATCATAAAAAGATAACCATGGCTTCCATCTATATACCCCCAGGTTACAACATCTCTATCCTTGAAAACTTCATCTCCTGTATCTCACAGTCTATTTCCTATGAGACCATTATTCTGGGTGATGTTAACACTGACTGGAATTCTCTGTCCTCTCCCTCTCCCATTGCCAAAATTAACCCTTTTGGGTTCTTCCAACTTGTCACTACCTCCAGTCAACATATTTTACTCTTTAACTCAAGCACCATACTTGATCGGATCCTCACTTCACACCCCAACCTCTATCACAACCCCACTGCACTCCCTGACTCCCTTAGTGACCACCTCCCTATCTCTATCCAGCAATTCTCCCCCCAGTGGTCCAAAACCCATGACTACAAAGACTGTTGTAAACCATCTAATTTTAACCTTGACACCTTCAGTCAAATACTTTCCACTATCAATTGGTCCTTCCTTCATAATCTCTTCCTAGAAGAAGCTGTCCTAAAATTTAATTCCATCTTTCTTAACACTCTAAACTCCTTGGCACCTGTCAGAAAAACTAGAATTTAAATTTAACTTTGCACCTTGGATAACCCAGGACACTCGCACCCTCCTGCAAAAGAGAGATAATACCTGGAAAAAAACTGGAATAAACACAAATCATCATGCAATTATCAGCACTACAGAGAACTTCACAACTTAAATAAACAAAACAAATCAACCTTGATAAAAATAATTACTTTCTTAACCAACAAATACTCCCCACTCTAACCCCATGAAATTCTGGAATTATGTCAATAAGTTACTACACCCTGGTAAACCCTCTGCCCCTAATCCATAACCTAACAGCTCTGCCTTACAAACTGCTACTCTTCTTAACACTTTCTTCATTGACTCTGTCACAAAAGGAAATATTGCCAGCCCAGCTCGCTGGAATTTTGTAAATAACTGTATGTCATTTTTGAATATTAATATGATTTATATAGAAATGTGACAAAAGGCGATACTGCCAGCCCAGCTATATTGAATTTTGTAAATGGTTATATGTCACTTGAGAATAGCAACATAATTCATATGCCTGTGTTACAAATGTATTAGAACTGTATGTCGTATTGTATAGATGTGTGATAAAGGGATATTTTTATACACTATTGTAATTGTTTAGATGTATGTATTTTAACAGGAGATTGACTTGCAAAACTTAAGAATAGTTGAGATTGACATACTTTATTGCTGGGCCATAAACAAAAGATGTTATCTTTCTGTTTCAGTCAACAGGTGACAGGATGTCTACACTAGGGGACTCTCTGTGTTGCCTTGAAAGAGAGAGAATTATTAGGCTTGAGATGTAGAAGTGTTTTATTGTTTTATGTCTTCTAGCAGTTGCAAACATCGGAAGGCTATGTATTTTAACAGGGAGATGCTAAATGCTAGCAGTTTTTAGCTATGGTTGTTGAGCCTGGGAACTAAAGACAGGTGACAAAAAGTGATGCCGCAAGTATCCCAGGCAGTAATATTTGATATTACTTGAAGAACTTTCTGATATATATATATATATATATATATATATATATATATATATATATATATATATAGAGAGAGAGAGAGAGAGGGAGAGAGAGACAGTGCATTTTGCATTTTGTCTTTGTCCTGGCAGCATCAGTTGGAAACACCCACTCACCACATCTGTCTTGCCTTGCTGTAAGTAAGTTAACTAGGGCAAAGTAATTTCTTTTATATTCAGTAATTAATATAGTAAAGATTAATTTAGATGTTTACTGTATTTATTTGAGACTGTCCTGCAATGTTGTTTTAAATAGTTCCTGTGATTTTGAACTCTGATGTCAATGTGAAGACATATTTAGTATTGTCTTTTCTTTTACTATTAATTATTAAAAATATTTGAACCTATCTTTGTCACTGATATTTGTGAGACTTGTTTAATCTCTGAGAATACTTGTATATTTATTTGGTGAGTTTGTGCAGGCCACTCTTAATAGCCTTGCTGTTGGTCAAACTACCATTTAGATTAATACTAACATTACACAGTAAGATTGGACACCCTTTGTTAAGGGCCTTAAGGTAGCTGATAAGGGGTTCTGGTGGCATTGGTTACTACCTTATAGTCTGGGCAGAAGGGGGCATAGGTAGTAAACTTGCGCCAGCCTTTCCCAGGTGTGTGTGTGTGTGTGTGTGTGTGTGTGTGTGTGTGTGTGTGTGTGTGTGTGTGTGTGTGTGTGTGTGTGTGCGTCTGTGTAAAACAAATCTTCAAGAGTGTGTGTGTGTCAGCTACTTGGGCAGGGACACAAAGCACTGGTTGGACAGAGAGAGTGTTGGAGGACTTGGCTTGGAACCCTGGCTAAGGACTCAACTCTATAGCTGTGCTAGCGTGGATTCTTATTGGGAATCTGGAGAAAGAGGTTGAAACCAGCCCCAGACTGACTGTGGTCTCTGTGTGCTTCTAAGGGAAATTGCACTTTACTGTGTGTGTACTTGTCATCCTCCCAGTATGTACATTCCACACTGTTGCTTGTTGAGACTCCTTGATTACTGGGCCAGTGTTAGGGTGTCACAGACTTCATAAAGAAATTAACTAAAAAAGACACAAACAGCAACCCTTCTACCCCACCCCCCCAGCACCCACTCAGCCTCCTTTACTCTTAAGCATATCCTCACTGCTTATAACAGATCTTTACTTAGTAAACTCAAACTTTGTTCCACTTCTGCTGATAACTTACCTCTTCTCTACTTTTGATTAGCTACAAAAATGATTGCCGATCCCATCTCCATACTTATCAACAGATAAATCCAAGAAAGCACTGCCCCTAATATTTGGAAAAAAAATTCTATGTCACTCCTCTACATAAAGGTGGTAATTCCACTGAACCCACTAACCTCAGATCTATTGCTATCTTGTCTTCCTTTTCTAAGATTCTTGAAAAATGCATCCATAAACAGCTCATTGATCATCTATTAGAAGAAAACCTCCTAACCCCTACCCAGCATAGCTTTCACTCAAACCACAGTACAGCCACAGGTCTAGTATCTTTTATACATATTATCTCTTCATCTCAGGAGAAGAATAAACTAGTCCCATGTCTATTTTTTGACCTCTCTAAACCCTTTGATACTCTCTCCCACAACCTATTTCTATCTAAACTATCTAGCCTTAATCTCACCAACTCTTCCCTCTCCTGGTTCTCCAGCTACCTCTCCAATAGACATCAGGCTGTGAAATGGCTCTCTGCATCCTCCCCCTTCCTTCCAATACACAATGGGGTTCCTCAAGGCTCCATCCTTTGGCCCTTTCTATTCAACATTTTCACTAACAATCTTTATCAAGCCTGTCCTCACTCCTCTCTAATGCAATATGCTGATGACTCCACAATAATCTCCACCTCTGACAATCTACCACGCCTACTCTCTCTTATCCAAGAATCTCTTCACTCAGTTGAAAAACGGTTAACTTCTAACCAACTTCTTCTCAACCCAAACAAAACTAAACCTTTCCTCTTCCTCCTTAAATCTCTCCAACACCTCAAATCTACCTAAACTCTCACCTCACTAAATAACACAGCTATCAAAGTCAAACCCCAGACTAAACTTTTAGGGGTTACAATAGACAATCAACTTAAATTTGATCTCCATACCCACAATTGCATTAAAACGACTAACCAAAAACTTGGCCTACTTTACAGAAATAAAAAAATTCCTGATGAATCCAAATGCACCTTGGCTCAAGCTTTATTACTACCCACCCTTCTATATGCTGCCCCTATCCTAACTGACCTTCAAGCTAACCTACTAACTAAGCTGGAACTTACATATAATAAAATTGCTAGATTTGCTGCCAATTTACCATATTGCTCACACCACTGCCTTTCACTAAACAACTTAACAGTAGCTTGAATTTTGATGATCGACTCCTTCTGCCTCAACTTCACCTCAGTCACTTCATTCTTTACCAGCCCTACTCCTGCCCAGCTCTCTCTTCACTCATCACTCCCTATGTTTCTAACCATAACCTTTGCAGCTCAGACCAACACCTCCTCAGCATTCACAAACCTAGAAAAGCCATTGGCAAACTTTTCTATAGCTACTCAGTGGCAACTGCCTGGGCAAACGTCCCCAGCAGGTAAGATTGATTTCTAACACAAATTGTTTAAAAAAAAACACTAAAAGACAATCTACTAAACTCTTGGACTTGCTCCCACTCTGACCCAGCTTAATCTTCCCCGTCTCCCCTACTCTCTTATCCACTACGCCTCCTTCTAAATGCTCCCCTTTTCTCACTACTAAACCTCCTCTTATACTTCAGATTATCTCAGTACAAAAATAAACAATTGAACTTTATATAGGAAGACATCTATATGTGCCTAGTATTTTACACTATGTGTTATTTTCTGTCAGTTTCTCCCTGTATGCATTGTAACTGTATGAAATTTCTATTTAACTGAATTGTGGTTTTAAAATATGACGTACTTATGTTGTCTAATTTCTGGAGCTTTTCTCCTCAGGTCTCTGCTGAAAATGGGCACATGCCCTGTCAGACCAATCCGGTCAACAAATGTCAAATAAATAAATGATTGTTCCCTGTGAATATTTCAATGAAGTTCAGTAAATTTCCTTTATCCTTAAAATTGAAATTGAGAAGAAAATTATACCAGTACCACCTTTTACCATTCTATTACAGGTTATTTTTAAAAATGTATTATTTTTTCCATTACATATGGAAGCCATATAGTTGCTAACACAGGCTGTTGCCGTTTGAAATACCATCCGTCTATTGTACAGGAAGTTTATTGAAGGTTTAACATATGCCATATCTCTAGGTACACATGGCTCAGTGGATACAGCATAGACTTTTCATACATTAACATTAGCTTGATCATACTGCTTATCATGATAACCTAGTAACCATCAAGATTACAATCATATGGAATTGATTTTCTCATGTAAATGCAGTAAGTGAATACAACGCTATTTGTTTATTGAACTGCAACAAATTATCCTTCCTGTTGCATTCAGACACTGTGGCCAGTGCCTGTGAGTGTATGTAAAAACTGAGAAGACACTGGATACTGTGAAAGTGATGCATATTTATCCATGTTTTAAACAGTAATTTGCCATTTACATTGCCACATCTGTACTGTTATAAAATGAAACAAGTGTAGTTTATCAACTGCATGTGGAATCACAGTGACATCTCTATCGTTTTGTCATGTTGGTTGCTAAAATCGTGTGCCAACAAATTAAAGTATTAATCTTAACAACTGACAAATGCTGTTTGCTGTAAATTTGGAATGAAAGTGATGTTTTGCCTATGGTTGTAATAGACTACAGAAATGCAGTTTATTTCTTTATTGGCTTTTGTTTTCAGGGAAATTCTAACTGGGAACAATAGACATTTTCAGTAGAGGCCCAGGACCAAAATCAAGAAATAGTACAGTATAAGAAATTCTAAACAAGGTTTAAAGAAATGTACACATACTGAAACACATTAAAACTGAATAAACAGGAAAGATCACATAAAGATACAAAGTGTAGTGTCTAAGATGTGTCATTGGTGCATATTACAGAACATAGTAGGAAACTATGAGACAAAGATTAAAGCTAAATGCAGGTGAGAACACACACACAAATAAATAAAATAAAACTTCTAAAAGCCTTTGATGTCCTCATTTTATTATCCCATGCAATTTGTATACCATGGTTTGCAGGTTTACTTCAAGTATGTTATGAACTGAAGAGATTAAGGATTCGAATAATCATGTTTTGCTGTACCATAATGTTTTCCTTCTCTTTCTCCTAGCATAGCTCTGAAGAGTATTCGGAATACAAATTAACATCTGGCACTCAGAAATGCTTGCAAAAGAAATAATTTCTGAATTTCTGTAATGATGAGGTAAAATTAAGTGCTTGTAATACAAATAATTACAGAATGTCTATGATGCCGAGGATTCAGGGGTGTAGCCAGTGAATTCCATTTTGTACTCACACATGCTTATTGCTACCACCCATTTACCTGGCATTTAAAATGTGGTCATGTCACTTGAGCTGTTCCCTCACCCAGATGTAATGTTTGCAGCATTTTCAGCTGCTCAGTCAAAAACTATTATAGAGATTGTCCTTAGATTTGCAATGCTGTCTGTAAGCAGGCTATATACATGTTTTAGAAACATTAATCTACATGGTTATAAACATCACAGGGCTTGATAAAGCCCTAGTGTTTCTAACAGGTTCAGAAAAAAATTCTACTGTTTAGATTACAAAGAGTATGCCTGGCTAAACCCTTGGTTATGGTAATATTCATTAGGTCTATAGTTTTTGCAGTATCTACTTTGCTCCCTTTTTAATAATAAGGAAAACATCTCTCAGCTTACAGTCCACACCTTTCCTTAAAGATTTATAAACTGTTAGAAATGTTGCTAACCCTTATCTTTCATTCAGAATGCTGTTTAGAGTCCTAGAAGCCATATATTTGTATATCCATGTTGAATTTCTGGAGGCATTTTTATAACACTTACTCTGTGAATGAACTTGCACTAAGCACAGTGTTCAAGAAGGTATTAGTATTAATGGATGTCTCAATCCCTTCAGTCCATATGTAAGTGTAAATAGGAGAAGAGAAATAAGAAATAACACAAGAATTGGGGTGATTCATACATCTGGAAGTAGCATGTTGAAATGGCAAAGCTGGTAATGAAATTTACCAAAGTTTGTCTTTTCGGCTTTTCCCGATAAGGGGTCGCCACAGCAGAACTCCGGTCCACTAATGATTGGCAGTAGATTTTTATGGTGCCGAGTTGTCAGCCCGACGCCCAACCTTCAGCGAAGGCACACCCATTTACGCATGTCTTTCGGAGGCCACTTGACTGCAGGGAGGACATGCAGACTCTACACAGGAGGCACTCCCCGCACACTAACTGAGAATCGAACAGGAGAACCTCTTGCTGTGAGGCAACAACGCAACCGCTGTATTACCAAAGAAAAGATGAAAATGTATGATAATATTTTAGATAAAACACATACTGAAACAGTAACACTTAAATAAATGCAGCTGGAGAGTATATGAATTTTCATACTTATCAACAATATGTACACTGTGCATGGTCAATAGGCAATGTGATCACAGTGTGGAAAAATGTATGATTTGTAAATAAGTTATATTTTTTTATTACTTTCCTTCAAGCAAGCAGAGATCAATGGTTCTCTTTGTGATTAGTCTGCATGTGGGGGTAGGGAAGTGATGCTTCCAAATGGAGTTCCCAGAAGAAAGAAATTAAATACTGGGGCTTGCCTTGGCTCAGTAAAGATGGAACAGAAAGCCAGCAACTGTGTCTGAAGTAAAATGTTAAATTTATAAAAATACATTACCTCAAAGTGCATTCCAAAACAAAATCCCATGTCGCTTGTTAATGTTTCTCACCTGTTGCTTATGGAACATGAAATTAAATAAATGACAGTATGCAAACTAAACAAAGCATAATATTTTCCCACTCAGAGGGATTCATAGGTTAGTACTAGGCTAACTGCCTTGTGAGCCAATTTAAGCCTAGTCAATTATCCCTTGTGAGACTCAAACCCTGCACCTTGTGTGCGTAAGGCAAACACCTTAACCATTAGGCCACCCTCCCAACCCTTATGTATAGCTTTTAACATTAGACTGCTGACACTGTAGTGTAGCATTATGGGGGTGCTAAATTTCTGAGTGCGTGTCCTTCAGATAAGTTGTTAAGATGAGGTGGCAGACCAGATGGATATAAAAGATCCTATGACACCTATTGAAAAGGGTAGTGTAAGTTTCTGATGCCCTGGCCAAAATTCCTTTAGTAGTATAAATACCAACTTGGGTCTCTCCTGAAAAGAGGCCACTAACCAAGTAGAACTAATCATAAAAGGATAAAGAAAACATATAAAAAATAGCAGCAAACCAAATATGCCTGTTATAGGGTAGAGAACAGTTAAGCCCTCTGACTCCATTTCATGAAAAATTCCTATCAGTAACATTATTTATCACATCTCATTTCCTGAATGGAAGCTTCTCCTGCCAAAAGTAATGTTACTTTCCATCATTTTCTAACTTTTGTTAAATGAATGTCACAGAATTCTTAGCTGTATAACTTTTAACATTGCCTGAGATTATGACTGCTCATGGTTTTATTTACTTGGTGCATGGCAGGGTTCCCTTTCCTCACAGTACTAATGAATTACCATATTTAAAGGAGTCATCCATGTTCTTCACTTTGCTTCCATCAAACAACATATGTTCAGGAGTTCTATCCTGTCTTCGTGGTCATTTGCATTTAATCTTTACTTCCACGGAAATTGCTTGCTATACAAATTCTAACAATTTTGTGCCACTTGCTACAGACACTGATACATGCACAATATCTGCACTGGTCTTCATAATGTCAATATGTTGTCATATTCTCATCACTCTTAATCTGTTTTTTAATGCAATCTAACTAGCCTTTAGTTAGAGGAATCTACCTGAATTGCCAGATAAAGTTTGAAAATCATCATTTTGAATATTGATGGTATATTGAAATGTGAGATGTTTGTTTATGCATGTGTAGATGTGGATATGTGACTGTGATTAGTGTTATGTGTTTAAGGTAGGCTTAGTAAATTACAACTGGTTTGATGTCCTGCTGTGCACTGACTGAAATATGTTTATTTTGGGACATTTGTTTTTCCTTTCTCATGTCTATATTATCATGGATAAAATATATACAAATTTAGTGGGTGTGGGGCCTTGTCTCCCACACAAACTGAGAGCATTAGGGGCTTGCTTCCCACCAGAAAGGCTTAGTTGGGCTTTTGCTTTGGGTTGTTGTTGTGTATGTGTGTGTTTGTTGGAGTTTCTAGTTTTGGCAGTTTTTCTGTTCAGGAATATGTGATTTCACTGTTTTTTTTTTTTTTTGAGTTGATGGCTTATGATGCTTGGGTGTTGGTGTTGTTTGAGTTTACAAAATATAATTATATATGTTTGTGAGTGTGTGTGGGTGTGTGTGTGTGTGTGTGTGTGTGTGTGTGTGTGTGTGTGTGTGTGTGTGTGTGTGTGTGTGTGTGTGTGCTTGCCAGCAGCGCGTGTGTGTGTGTGTGTGTGTGCTGGCAGCAGTGTGTGTGTGTGTATCTATATCTATCTATCTGCAGATAGACAGATAGATACAGATAGATCAGTACACACACACATACATATCTATGTATATACATATATGCAGTATATATATATATATAGATATATATATATATATATATATATATATATATATATATATATATATATATGGATGTAGGACTATTGAAGAAAGTTCAATAGTCAGAATCCACAATACCCGAATGCACTTTAATGAAAGCACTTTCACAGAAAAAGCACTTTCATTAAAGTCCGTGCCCCCCACACACACCCCTACTTTTATATTCTCACTCTGTGGTCGCACTACAGTTGGGAAAAGGGAATTCTCCCTTAACCGCACCATAGTGCGACAGGCACAACCAGCATACATAACTGAAAGTGCTGCTTTGCTGAACAGCACTTTCGGTTATGTACGTTTGGTGATTTCTGCTTCAGTAAAAAGTGCTGTCGGGGATCTGTACGGATATCATATATATATATATATATATATATATATATATATATATATATATATATATATATATATATGCAGTACACACACACACACACACACACACATATATATATATATATATATATATATATACACAGTTGCACTTTAAACTGTAAAAAGTTTGAGCGCTTGAATTATCAGAAAATAGAGTTTGAGAATTTGAAAATCAACATTTTGAATGTTGCTGGTGTTTAAAAATGCGAGATCTCGGTACAGTGGGGAACAGGAATTTGCCCTTTCCCCTTGGAGTTAGTACATATTATTTAGCAAGGGGTAAGGGGACATTGCCCTTCATGTGAGGAAAGGTGCAGGGGGGCTTCCCCCCTGTAAAAACATAAGTCTGGATTCATTAATGTGCCTACACTTCATGTTAAGAGAGTGTGTGAGGTACACAGCAACAAACATGCTAATTGTTATTCACTGAGCAGCTTTGCACATTGTGCCAAGCTTCAAAACAGGGGTAAGTGGCAGAATATAGTCATGAAGCCATAAGTAGGTAAAATACATGCTAACAAAGCAATTCAACATGGTGAAGTGATTCAGGAATATATAAAACCCACATGGACATGCTACACTCCCTTTTGGCCTCAATCCCAATACTGTTTGGAATACATCAAAGAACACATTTGGAAAAAATGTTAGTGGTTGCAGATGCTATCATAAACCTTTGTGCATAACTGGTTGTAATGCAAGATGCTTCTGCTGCCATGCCCCAGCATAGAAGAAGAAAAGTGTTCAGACCATTTTTGACATATCTTGGACTTCATGATACAGAAATAGTAAAGCACTACAAGGTAGACAGGGATACCTTTTAGGAAAAAGTGAATCTCTGCCACCATCAAATGAGGCCTGGGGAAAATCGTGGAGACCTCATCCCAGTGGAAACCAAAGTATATGCAGTATTAAGTATACTAGCTACAAGCACTTTTCAGAAACTCACGGGTAATATATTAGGAGTGTCATAGGCCTCAGCCTGCAGAATATTACACCAGTTTCTAAATGCAGTTCTGTAACATATAAAGGATCATACCTGGTTTCCATGTACCCATAGGAGAGAGCTACCACTATTCAACATTTCTATGCCATAACACATTTCTCTGAGGTTCTGAGGGCTATAGATTGTACACACACTGAAATAAAAAAAACATCAGGTGAACAGGGAAGAAGGTATATCAACAAAAAAGAATATTGCTCTATCAGCTGTCATGTCAGGTAGTCTGTAATGCCCAAGGGATTAGCTACAATGTGTATGTGTGCAGGTAACCCTGGCCGTTTTCATGATTCACACATATGGCACACCTGTGATCTGTATGTAAGATTTTCTAGGAGTGACTTTCAACATGGGCATCTACAGGGGGATGCAGGTTATGCACTAGAACCTTGGCTCATGACAGTCAAGAGAAACCCATACAACCCTAGTGAGCAAAGTTGCAATCATGTACGTGCTTGAACAAGGACTATTATTATTGAGCATGGATTTGGCTTGTTCAAATTAAGGTTTTGATGTCTAGACTCATTTGGTGGTACTCTGCAGTTGTACCCAGACACCTCAGTCAAACTACTCACAGTGTGTGCCATGTTGCACAGTATAAATGTCAGGAAACAACCACACCAAGGACAACAAGGCCAAAGACCACAGCTCCCAGCACCATAGGCAAGACCAGCAGACACAGATGAGGAGTCTTGAGGAAAAGCCATCACAGTAGTATATGATTCTGGCAAAAGTAGGTATGCACAATATGCTATGGCCCTGTCTAAGAGTCAGGAAACAGCACACACTCACTACCTAGGTGAAAACCTAAGAGGCTAAGAACATACAGACAGTATCAGTGGTGCATGCAAAATTTGCAGCCTTTACGTACAGTGTAATGGTTGTGCTCCATGAGCATCAGACAGAGTCAACCCAGAAAAGACAACCTTGTAACAGCAGGATTAACCTAGGTAAGAGATGAAACTATAACGAAGAGATAGAAATGATTACCCTCATCTGCAAGTATTGTAAATCAGTAAGATAAACATGGTTCAGCTGTCCACGAATGTCAGCAGAAGATCATGAGTAATATATGCAACATAAGTATTAATCATTCCAGTACTGTACATCATGCATTAATGCTGAAGAACATAGACACCCCAACAGTGACCAGGGCAAACTTAGCATCATTTGCATAAAGTGCTGAGCAACACTAATTATTAACTCATATAACTACAGTATTAAGAATACTCCTATAAATGCCACTATACCACAATGCTACTATAAATACAATAAGGATCACAAAATACATAACAATTATCTGAACTTGAGCAGGAAAAAAATAAAAGAAATCAGTACAATACTTTTGATTAAAGCAAAAATTCAGATGCATCAGGCATTAGCTGTCCACACTGTGCATCTGACATAGGCAAACCTAAGTCACAAAGAAATTTGCAAGTGGTTGGGCGCAGTCATAATTAATTGCACTGGGTGGTGGTAGTAGGGCACAGTCATAATTGCTTGCACAGGGTGGTGGGGGTGAGGTTACAGCAGGGTAAGCCTGACACCAGAGAAGTGTGTGTGTGTGTGTGTGTGTGTGTGTGTGTGTGTGTGTGTGTGTGTGTGTGTGTGTGTGTGTGTGTGTGTGTGTGTGTGTGTGAGACAGAGACAGAGAGAAAATTAGGTTAGCAGCAAAGATCCCTTGTCAGGAAAAGTAGCAACTAATGTAAATCATCCAATAGTAATGTTTATATACATACATGTGTGAGGTGGTATGGCCAAGATAAGTTTTACCATCTGTGGGTCTGAACATAATTAAAGCACTTGTGCTAGCACTATGCCTTATTATCCTGGACAGGTGTGAGCCATGGATAGTAGAAGTTCAATTTCTATGTCACTGCTCCTGACCACAAGATCTGCCTCTGCCAGGAGTTGCACTGCTAGTTCCATGATCCTGGTTAGCAGTTAGGGTGCTTCCTGAATGTGAACGATGTCTGCTGGATGAGCTCCCATCATGAGCATGTCCACACCCATGACCACATGGTCTACCATGTCTGGGTGTGGACAACTAAATCAATGACAGAGCAGTAGAAATAGTGCCACTATGGTTGCAGAATTTGTCTTGGCCATATCAGCTAACATCTAATGATATAGCAGCTATCTGGTGACTTAGATGCTGACTCTCTCTCAGCAGATGCTCCATTACAGACACTGCATGATCCAGTGTATCACTCATCTGGTCCAAGGAGTCACCCACACAGTTCAGGCAGTCTCACGTGTCAGAATGTATAACATCCAGTACTCTGACTATCTCTTCCAAGGCTCAGGTGGGACATGCCTGTGTCTTCATGATGGCTCTACACATACATTGTGTAGCACCTACTGATACACCAACATCAGTAGGATGGCAGAAAGCATGCCTCCTCTGAACACTTCTACCAGCAGCCCTGTGTGGCACTTTACTCTCATGATGGCTAGGGAGAGACTCTTCCAACTCTAGAACAGGAGTAATGAAATTTCCCCAATCAACCCTCACCCTGTCCTATCTCAGATGTCTCGTACTATGGGTATGCGTAGGCATACTGACTGTGTCCAAGCTTTGGGCAGAGGGGATGTGGGAGCCACAACCACAGTGTCAGACTAACTCTCAGAAAATACAGACTGTGCATCTTCATCACTGTCATCATCATCAGAGGCTACCAATACTCCAAAATAAGGAGACAGCAGCCCCACAGTGCCGATGGCATGCTCACCTGTGATTATAGCAATAAAGCACAAAAAAAAAGAGAAATAAAAAAAAATTGACCAGAATTATGCTATATAACCCTGAGTTAAGCAATAATAGATGCAAATGCAATTAAACAACTTATTAAGGTAAACTTCAAGATACATTTCTATAAATTACTACTGGTAAAAAAAAGGTATGACTATACCATTTGCAGGTGGTTGTAAAACCTCATTAACAGATGTGCCTAGACAGATAAAATGGAGATGGAAAGAGTGATGATAGGCATTTAAATGAAAATGACATATGAAAGACAAACCATACCTAGTGATAAATCTAAAAAATCTTATACACTTATAACTCTATCCTCTCTCTCTCTCTCTCTCTCTGTATATATATATATATATATATATATATATATATATATATATAAAAGATAACTAATAGCATAACTATAGCATCTAAAGTAGACACCCTTTAGTCATTGTCCACCACTGCGCTACAATAATAACACCCAATGAGCTGCCTGGATCCCTTACTGTGAACAGGAACTTCTCCATCTCAGTGAGTGGTGTTTCAGTAGCAGGACCACTGCCAGCCCGCTTTTTCCTGTGGTACAGCACTGGCTCTTTTCTTGGTCTTGGTGATCATGTCACTGTCCCAATGTCTGATGTGTCTGTGATCAAGTCTATGGCCAGCCACAGCATTGAAATTATTGGCCACTTGCCACCATATATGGTCACAGAAGGGCTTGTCAGCTAAGGCTTTTTTGCAAGAGGTGTGATCCACGTTGACAGAAGGCTTGAACTATTACCTCATTTTCAGTATCTGAGAATGTATGTTTATGGTGGGTAGATACTCTTAAGGCCATATCCCTGTATGGACGTAAAAAAACAAACATAAGAAAGTACATATATCAAAAAAGAAGCAGTGACTAGTAAGAACAGAAATATGCATTTATGAAGGCATTATTATGAAAAAATACTTAACTGATCTATATGAATGGGATCCGTACTGATCCCCAAATGACAACATCACCGAATCACTATCGGCTGGGCATACTTACGTGAAAGTGCTTTTCACCAAAAGCACTTTCGTGTAAGTATGCCTGTTGCGGAGATCGTACTATGGTGCGGATAAGGTAATATTTCCTTTTCCTCACTGTAGTGCTATCTCGGAATGGGAATACTAAAGTAGGGGGTGGTGGAGCACAGCCCCCCACATGGGGGTGCAGGGAGGGCATGCCCCCTGCATAAAAATAGATTTATTGTTTTTTTTTTTTTTTTTTTAACACACTTTAACGAAAGTGCTTTTTTGGTGAAAGTGCTTTCGTTAAAGTGTGTTTGGTGATTGTGGATTCGGACTATTGAACTTTCGTTCAATAGTCCTAGATCCATATGAATACATACATGTAATATAAAACTGTAACCCACCCCCAACAAACAACACAATGAAAACCTCTCTAAGGATGAAGAAATGTGTACCTCCAGAAAGAAAAACAATTTTTACAATGAATGAAGTATACAAAATGAAAAATGTTACCATTTGGGATAACCTTTGCTTATATCAGGCATACACAACAGGCTTAACAAAGTTTTTGTTTGAAGTTTAACTTTCACATTATTATTATTAATATAAAATGTTATCATGTGTGTTCACATCCCCAGAAAAATGTTGATATTAAGACATGTAATGCTAGATGAGGATCCTTTAAATAACAACTGCTATACCTTTTGTACCAACACAAATGGACAAACTACAGACATCATGTAATGTTATCTGAAAAATAATCATCACAACTGTTTAACTATCAATTGTAAAGAAACATCACATATCTTCACAGGATTTGTATTAAGGTTTGGCAAAAGTGATGCAGGTTTCTGTACCATACAGTAGTACTTGTCACACCATTGTTTTGTACACCTTACTTTCCATCTTCTTGAATAACTCCAGCTGTAATACAGTCAGCCCATCACAAATTGCTCTTAGAACTAGCTGAGAGCCCTAATTGATAACTATTTGCTTGACATTACTGTGGTAAAGTGCATTTGAAAGTCCTGCATTTTTGCCACTTACCTTTGCACAAATAGTTCTTTTCTACATTGCTCACCCAGGGACCAGGTTCTACTCAGTCCTTTTGCCCTCACTATGCTTGGGATCAACTGCTTCTTTAAACAATGCAACTGGTCCCCACTAAAATACCTCCAATTAGATAATGTAACTCAATTCTTTAACAACACATTCATAGAAATCCTAGATAAAGTAGCCCCTGTCAGGAAAATCCATGTAAAAACTAAACCTACCCCACAGCTAACAGAACACACTAAACTCCTTATGAAACAAACAGACAGGGCATGGTCCCATTACCTGACTACCAATAGCCAAACATCATCCAAAACTTAAAAGAAGAAAACCAGCAAGAAAGAGGGGAAAAATAAACCATAAAGAAAAAAAACTCAGTTTGAGACCTTCACACGTGTGAGTTCAAAATGCAGAGTAGTCATAAAATCCAAGAACATTTATTGTAATCCATTCCATCAAGCACTTTTGTCCCTCTACACTTAATACTGGGACTGCATTAGAATAAACATAGTATAAATACAACTTTCTTATAAACCCTACCCAATTAACTATTGTCAACTCAAAGAGATATGCTACTATAAAAACTTTAAAATAAGATTGTCATGTTACTTTTATATACCCAAAACATTTCCTGAATCTCATGCCAATAGAATTATGTATACATACATACAGAAAATACAAATGTATGTTAATTTGAATACTGAATACATTCTAAAATATATGATTTACACATGTACCATTAATATAAGGCTCAGTTTCAAACAGAAACAATAAATTTTAAAACCATGTCAGGGAATCAAAAAATGGTAGAGAAATATTACCATACCCTCCAATTCTATTTCTATTTCCTGCAGGCAACTAGACCCTGTTAGAAGGATTAATCCCTCAGTAATTTAACCACATGACAAATCAAGCTGTAATCCAAAAATGTGACTTGTTCTACCACTACATCACTGGCCATAACGTCCAGTTAGAATAAGTTCAATGTATATCTATATGTATGCATGGAAGAAATAACAACCTGAGCAAGCATGAATCTTTCATATCAAAGAATTCTTTACAACATCCCTGAACTCCTTGTCTACCCTAATGTTAAAAGTTATCATGAACTAGCCTGCTGAAAGATGTCAAGGACAAGGAGACAAGGTCTTCAGTGAGCTCATAAAGGCACAGTTTTCACACTACATGGTAGATGGTAGATTAAGAGGTACCCAGAGTTTTGTACTGTGCCCATGGCACATTCAAAGGAGATGTTAACACCTAGCTTAAGATTTTTTTATTTCTGGGGTTGAATACTGGAAGATAGCAATACAGCTCCCTAGCTGAACCAGTCTATACTGCTATAAAATTATATACTTGGGTGCACTATCACAGAAAGAGTTGGACTGTAATTGGTATCAATCCAGAGGTCAGTAATAAATGCCAAAACAATAGTTCACGACAAGTAGGATATAATTCTAGACTTATTTCCCATGGATTTGGTGTTGTAATATAACACCACAACCACAGCAACAGGACTGAAGGTCTCACCTACTAGTCCCAGAAAAAGAGAAACTATATAGTGCAGGAATGCATCACGTTTATGAAGACTATGTGTCATCCTAACAGAGAAGCCACTTATCTATATAATGGGACAGCTCCTGAGGATCCATGACATCAGCAATTATGAGTCTGAGCTCTGTGTTTTTTTTTAAACACCAAGGAATCTGCAGTCCTGAACAGTGCCAGCATAAAGCAGTATAAATACAATAGCACCAGCAAGCAATATTGTAAAAACAGATAGCTTCATAGTAAATAATTCATCTGCATTATAGATAAGAATAAAATCTATACCTCATCAAAATGAGATATATCTATTTCTTGTGTAATACAAATGAAAAATCAGTTTAATGTTGAAATAACAGTTGTACTCTGATGAAGCCCTGTTTGTGGTAAGGGCAAAAGCATTAAATCTGTTGAAGTTTTTTTTTTTTTTGGAATAAAAAACTTTTTGATTCTGCAACAGAGTTTGTATGGACAAAGTGGTTATCAGTTTTTGCTTAGATCCATGATTGCCATCATTCTTTTGGGTTAACAATATGGTGACAACTCGAACACCATCACACTAATACACATGTACCAAGAAGCAACCTTGATGCATGAAAAACTTAAAAGAAAAAAACATCGGAAACCATTGTTTTTTTTCTGCAGGGGCAAAACTCCCCCTCTCTCACATACCCCTGCTAATTATATATATTAACTCCGTGATTGCACAAAATCAGGGAAAGGGAATATTCTTCAACCACTAGAATTGTGCTGTCTCTCGCACCTTTGAACCATCTGCTTAACTAAGCACAAGCGGTCAACTAAACAGATGTTTTTGAAACACACGACAAAAAAAGAGTACACTATATGGTTATAATAAAGTTCTCAGCCGTACATTTTGCTGACAATTTTTTTCCTGGCACAATTGGTGGAGTGATGGAATGATCAAAGGCATCATTTGTCTGTGCGGTATATTGGATATATGATAATTAGGACTGGGTAGTAATAAAGAAAGTCTCATTTGCAAAAAAGAAAAAGTAAAGACATTCAGGCTAATGTGTGTGTGTGTGTGTGTGTGTGTGTGTGTGTGTGTGTGTGTGTGTGTGTGTGTGTGTGTGTGTGTGTGCGAGTGTGTGTGTGTGTGTGTGTGTGTGTGTGTGTGTGTGTGTGTGTGTGTGTGTGTGTGTAGGATTATGGTTATGGTTAGCACATATGAGTAAGTCTTCATGCATACCCTTACTCATATGTGCTAACACTAACACTATCCCTACTCCTGCCTCTAACTCCAGCCCTACATATTAGGTTACAAAACACCCTTCCCATAATAGCATCAAATCACAGTCAGATTCTGTCTGTAAGGTAATGGTGTTATATTTTTTGGTTTAATTGATCAGATAAGGAAATTGCTTTCCTTTGTCAGTTGGTTAATTGCTCATTGAAGTACTGGTTCAATGAAAGGAAAGTTTGATGTAAATTTTCAAAGAATCATGATTTGTTGTATAATGATTCGTTATTTCTTTACTACATATTCATATATATTTATATCCTCATGTAACAGAAGCAGCAGCCACAGCAGGACACCAAATGATATAAATGTACTGTCTTAATACCCATAACCCAACAGGGCAGTGCTTCATAGCAACAACACATCAGGAACAGATCCATCCAGAGTCCAATCAGGCAATAGCAACAGCACAGAAATCTGGTCACAATCAACACTACTAGCAGCTGCAGGAAAGCAAAACTAAATGAATGATCTTTTCCAGTTTAGGTAGTCCCACAGCAGTATACTCTGAAAATAACTGAAGGACTATCAGGAGATCAGCAGCACAGTTCAGCCAAGATCCAGTTAGACAGCAGAAATTCTCTGCTAAAATGAGCAGAATAGCAGAGAACTCCTTTGACTTGTGGCTGTACTATCAGCCACTCTTTGATGATGTTCTAACTCATAGAAGCAAAAAAAAGTGCTCTTACAAGAATGTGCTAGCATTATGCATACATTCCAACTATTGAAAGCAACAGAAAAATGCATCCAGTCTTGCTTGAAACCAAAACTTAAATTATACAGAACTAATGCTGGTATTCAAAGTCTTGTAGACAGCAAAATGTAGCATCATAACTGTATAACTGCTGTTCCTTAACAGACCTAGGTGAAAAACTAGGTTTGAGTTCAACAAACACTACCAGCAATATGAAAAAACAGGTAGATGGCTAACTATGCAGGCAGGCAGTATGCCTTCCTAATGTACTTTTACTCAAACACACATCACATAAAACATTCAAGACCAATACCTCTAAAGCAAGCTTATCATGACTGTGGCCATACAGCTTAGGCTGTGAGCTGGGTGACTAAGATGGAGGTGCACTTGCATATTGTGCACATGTTGCTGATCACATGTCATCTTTTAATATCCACTTTGAACTGCACAGTGGTTTATAATTGGGTTACTGGTTTAACGTTGTTCTGTGTTTACACATGCACATTCTGTTAGGGTGTTATTTGCACCATAACTCTTACATCTGTATGACTCCCCTGAGACACTCATAATGCCTGAATTTGTTGTCTGTTGTGTAATGTGGTACAGCATTACACTGTGCACCATACACTATCATCATCATTACTGCCCACCTTGTTATCTCTAGTTGATTAGGTATGACCCCCATATCACTGCATAGCTATGCATCAGCACTACACACAATCTGATGTGTCATGCTCTGCTGCACAGATGATCTTTTTACATGCATGGCTTGACAGCATGATGTATACTATGACATCTAAGTGGCACATGGGTACCAGTGTGCCAAGTGACCACAAAGAGACATATCTTCAGAAACTGTCAAATAATTTTATGTTGTATGCTAATGGTTATACAACCTTTTCTCTCTCGGTAGAATTGTCTGTATAGTGCCTATCATGCTTCTACATCTGTGCTGCAGATGAAGAACACATATTGAGCAGTAGCAGACATGTATGACTGTTTGCTACCGTTGCTTTATATTATAATGACTGTTGTAAATGATGCATGTAACAGTCCTTTCCATGTTCAGTTGTGATATCTATAAATGGGTTAGAGTTTGATGGTATTTGTTACCATGTACATCATTCAGATTGCCATAAGAAAGAGTGTGATCAGTGGAATAAGAAGGCAAAGAAGGACACGGTGACAGCCATTTACTATGTGATCAGGTAAGTCACTCAGCAAGTCACTTGGTAGATGATCAGAGCAGTTCTGAACAAAAGAGCACCACTGTGACAGCAGGGGTAGCACTAAGAGGACATAAAAATGTAGGCCTCATAACACTTGAATGACATAACTTCATAAGTTTATAGGTAAATACTAGGTTAGCTGCCCTGACAGGCCATTTTAAGCCTAGCCAGTTTCCCTTCTGGTGCTTGAATTAATCTATCCCATTTGGTGTTAGGTTGGCTTCACACATCCCATGGACAATAATTATATATTACTATATTGAGAATAACTGGGATCATACCTTAAATAATTTGAGGGGACTCATTCATGGGATAAAGCATTTAGGAGCTGTCTCTGTCCAATAGTATTTTCTTTTCCCATCCATAGATCCTAGTTGCACTTGAATATGGGCAGGAATGAGCTTTGTCTTATGTGGATGGGGAGTCTACTCCAGAGAAGCAGTATATACAGCAATTTAAACCTAGCCTTCCAAACCATTCCGCTGATGTTGCAGAACAGCTTTAGATCCCTAGACCTAGTACTTGTAATGATATTTGACTTACTGATGTGCAGTAAATCCTTCATTAATGGGTTGGACGATGCTGTGAATGCCAAACAGAGCTCACCTCTTAACAAGCTGTGGAATATCGAGTACAGGTACAGGGCTTTGAGTCGGTCTATGTATGACATAAACAGATAAGTGCACTTCGTGGAAAAATTCCAGAAAGAATCAAAGGGATGATGCCATGTAAATTCAATCAAGCATATAGTTTAATGCACAGCTCCAAAAAATTATTAAAACATGTTGAGCATGGTAATAAAGTCAGAACATTAAAAAAAAAAATCACACTTTTCTCCATTTTAAAAAAATTCTTCAAGAACTTCATCAGAACTGGTTGCATAACAAGTGCACAATGACCAAATACGTTTATATGTCATGTTGAAAAATCATGTGATTAGAAAATAATCAATAAATGAATTTAAAAAAAAAGTCACTATTTATAATATATCAGATATTCATGCCCCTAACTAAATGTTTTTTATATATATTTATATATATATATATATATATATATATATATAAATGTAGGTCCCCTTCACATGGTCAGCATTTCAGAATGTCAAAGAACATATGGCCGAGACTATATGATTGACATTCGAAATGTCGATAATGCAGAACAGGCATCTGCAAACAATCAGAATAGAAAGATTTCCATCTTTCACACTGTAGTGCGATCTCAGAGTTGGTATATTTAAGTTCCGGGGGTGTGGATGTTGGAGTCCCCCACAGGGGCGGTGCAGGGGGGAGTAGCCCCCCTGCTTGCAGCATGAAGGTAAGACTTTGTTGTGTTTTTTTATTTATTTTTATATGGTCGACATTTTGAATGTCGATCATATGGTCTCGACCATATGGTTTTCGATATTCTGAAATGTCGGCCATATCCAGTAGACATATATATATATATATATATATATATATATATATATATATATATATATATATATATATATATATATATATATATATATATATATATATATATATATATATATATATATAGTACAAGTATAAGCTATATATAATACAGGTATAAGTATAAATACATAAATTTAAAAATTAATGTTGTGTGTGCATAAATATGTATATAAATATGTTATAAATTGTTAAAATGACTGTTTAACAAACAAGTAAAAACATAATAATGTAAGTGATCAAAGTTGATAAAGTATAACATAAATATAAATACATATATGCTTTATAAGATACTCAGCTATACAAGATATACATATCACTGCTCTCAGTTTAAGCACTGGATTGATGGACACATAATCCAGGTGGTGTGGTGGTGTTAAGTTTAAGCTTAAGTTGCCAAATTAATTCTTTATACTCTGTCCTTTTCTCCCATTCCCCAACTCTTGAGTCAGTAGCCTCTTTTTCTAATATACCAATTTAATTTTTTAAATCTTCAGAAGTAACTGATTTACTATATAAAGTATGATTGGGAATACATTTTGTTATATCACAGTGGTGTTCATATATTCTCTTTTTTAATAGCCTTTCCATTTTTCCAGCATAGAAGCTTGGACATGAGATACATTTGGCAATACAGACTAAGTCCATGGTATTGCAGTCACCATCTTGTAAGACCACATTAATATATGGATAGTGGTGTAAAACAAAATGGCCACCTTTGTAAATATATGTGCGCACTGTTTACACCTATGGTATGCTTTAGTTCCCTTAGAGTGACTATTTTTTGTTCAGCTGGTTGCTCTTTTCAGCATTTCCAAACAGAGACTTTGGATTATTTGCTGTTTTGAAAACAAACTGCAGCTCATCAGCTAATCTCTTAATCAGTTCATCTTTGCCTCTTAAAATCATTCATTTTTTTTAACAATCTTTTTTACTTGGTTCAAGTCTATGGTATATTGTAAAATCAGGGCTCTCTTGTATTGCTTGCCTGTTCCCTCTCTGTATATAGTTTAAAAATGTTTTCCACTACCAGGGTCACAAAGACCAGTTCCTAAAAGTGCCTTATATTTGCCACTCTATTTTCTACTAACCTTGTTTGTAACCTCATCTACTAGTTCACTAGGGTAGCTCATTTAGAGAAACATAGCAAATAATTTGTGAATTTCAGTCTCATAAAGTTCCCTGCTAGAGACCAGCAGTGGGTATTCTGTGTGTATCAGTTCATAGTGGTTGTGTTTTTTCCTCTGGATCTCAGTTCCTGAAACTGCCCATTTACCAAATTCCTTTTGAGTAAAGGTGGATGAAAACTATAATGTATGCAATAATTTCAGCAAGCTGGATTATGGTACACTATAGAAGCAAAATCATTATTTATTTGCATTAGCACAGTATTCAAACAGTTACTTTTGTCACCACAATGTTCATATATTAAACCTTAAAAACTGCGTGGTGTTTTAATATAATCAGTAAAATCAACCACACTTTGATCATTTCCATCCCAGATGATAAAAATACAATCCTGGTATTGAAGGTACAGTCTACAAAGGGGGTAAACTTTTGAAGTGAATATATATTTTTTCTTCCAAGTTAACATCACCACGTTGGTAAATACAGGTATACATGCAGCACCCATTTCCAGTCCTTGATCTGCCTGTAAACTTCAGCTTCAAAATATAAACAGTTGTTTGACAAACCCAACTCCATAAATCCAAACTAGGTATGATGCCTTGGGTGCACAAGAAACTAAAACTAACCAAAGCTTCTCTGAATAACTGCATGTGTTCATATTGCAGAATGCAAGAAAAAAGGTCTGCTACAAACACTTAAAGAACTGATTCATTCCTCATAGAATCCGGTGCTAAGGCTCCCCAAGAAGTCCCAAAAGTCCTTAATCATATAGGTGGTTTCCCTAAAAGTAGGTCTCAGCATCTTGTCCACGTAAACTTCTAATGGATATGTTTGAGCCATGAGCAACCACTATAGGTCTGAAAGGTGGTCTTACTGCAATTTTATGGACCTTGGGGATAACAAAAATAATGGCTGTAATGTTTTGTTTATTTTTTTAATGGAATACAGAGTCTGATATTATCCCCTGGTATAAATGATCTTGTAAAAGTAGATCATTATTCCTGTATGCCAGGTTCACCTCATGTCTGGATACCACTGAATATGCATCATTGTTTTGTAAAATATGAAACATGTCACATAGGATGTAATCAAAAAGCACTATTCCTCCTCCTCTGTTTGGTTTCATAATACAGAGGGTTCTTTCTGTGGAAAGAGTCCGAAACAGATATTTTTTCTTTCTTAATAAGACTGCTAATATTGTTTTCTACATATAGAGGCTAACTGATATATTTCTTACTCACATGCATGTTTGGAAGGCCATAACAGTGGGGTTCAAGTTGGGGTACAATGTACTTTTAGGTTCATAGGTTCATAGGTAGGTACTAGGCTACCGGCCCAAGGACCTACGTAAGCCAAGCCAGCAAGATACCATAGCTTACACCACCCAAGAAAGTTATTTTCATGTGCCACTGACCAGCAGGGACACAGAAGTGATTCCTTGGGTGTATTTCCTATTTCCCATCCACTCATCAAGATTTTTCTTGACGAGTGCTAATGAAGAACTTTGCTTGACATAGATGGGTAGCTTTTTCCAGAGTATAGGAAGTCTTCCTTCTGAAAGGTTCTGTTATTAAATTTGCCCCTACATCAAGCATTTTAAAATAGAAGACACACCTCAGCTTTCTGATGACTAGTTTTAGCTTAATTAATACTTCTGCTACATCAGTTTTTTTACAGTGTATAAACATAAACAGATTTTAAATAGCAAGACATGGTTAAGTGTAATACTCAAATGTCTGTAGTTACAAATATTGTAACCATTATGCTGCTTTAACAAAATCCATTAATGTTCTGCCACAATAATATCGAGTGAGGTTAATAGAATCTCATGCCATTCTTTGGCCTATCCCCCTACCTCTTCCTCTGTTTTCTTATCCTTCCTTTTTCTCCTCCTCCTGCCTTCTGATACATTCAGTAATAGTTCTGTTGATGTACAAAGGTCTGCTGATCTGATTTGTTAATCTCTTGGATCTCCAGAAAATTCTAAAGGGTCATTAATGTTGAAGGGTTTCCTGGAGTAGTTATCTCCAGGATAGTTAGTAAGTTCACCATAATGGTCATAATGAATATCTATATGTATATTACCATCATTCAGTTCATCAAGTATAGTCTTTGAACCCCTATCCACAGTAACTCTCATCCAGAGTTGCTACCTTGTATAAGATAAGCCATGTTGGTCTCATATTGTTTTGCATCCATAGATAGTTTCTTAAAATTTCATATTTCTAGAAATGCTGACTCATTTGTCTAACTGACCAAATGCCAAGTTATATCTACTTTTGTAATTGTCAAAAAAAATAGAAGTGATTTTGTCATTTAGTAACTGTAACTCATGAAATTACTTATTAATCTGTATTTTATTATGTTTTAAAATCAGTTCCATAAGCTGTAGACCTTGTTTGTTAAATAAATTGATAAAATCCACAAAAAAGCCTTACGGACTCAACCCCATTTGGGAACTTTGAGTATCTAAGTCACATATGTACCATTTTATATTTAACAACTTCCAGCCAAATATTTGTTGTCAAGTTAAAAACCCCTTAGTCTATAATGTTTTTTTTTTTTTTTTTTCAAAAATCAAAATAGTCTGTTCAAGTGTTTCAAACTTTGTTCTCAGAAGGAAGAGTTAGAAAGACTAACCCTCTTGTGTAACCAGCCAGAAAAGTATTTCTGGTTATTATAATTGTTAGTTAGTCTATTATTTTCATTGGATTTACTGGAAAATTACTGCTGTCTGTCCCTTTGATTACATCTGCTGTGGTACCATTAAATGATATAGGTTGATTCTAGTTATTGCAGCTGTTCTCCAAAATAGAAGAATGTTTTTCTAGCCTTCCATAAATGTCCACCAATAATGGTAGAGAATGAGAGAAATGATTGCTGAGACATGTTAAGTTCCTCTTTTAAAACTTCCATTGTTGTATTGCTGCTTAGGCCTCCACAGTCAGCAAACAACGAAGCAATCAAGACTCGGCCCCTGCCCTGGGAATCCATTAACAGAAAAAACATGTAGGACATATTGCTTAGACCTTGTGTTCTTTTAGTAAGGTATCGCTGTAGGTGCTCCAACTGGGCAAATACATGCCAAAGAGGGTATTATACTCAATGATTGGCCTAATGAGGGCTGAGTAAAGGGGACAATGGCATCCATAGATCTAGACACAATCACTTTGTTTATAACCTGTGCGATATAGGAGTTTCTTACAAAAATGTACACATGTTGGTTGAAAGTTATGTCACTAACCCCATAAGTTCCAAAATCCTGAACAACTGATTCACCTCTTAGGGTGTATTGGCAATCCTCATGATAGACACATTCCAAAGGATGCAATAATGCATTTTTTTGACATTTAGTTTCAGTCCATGATTTTGGCACAAGTTGTTTGGGACAAACCTTCCTGCTGGATGGCTAAGTCATTTGGGTATTCAATGACTGCTGACAGTCATCTACAATCATTTCCAGCTGGAAAGCTTTGCTATTAGCTTTTACTTCAAAAAAATAAACGCCAAAGCAGGAGAGGTTCCAGCACAGAACACTGGGGGACTACACTGGTGACTTGTCTTTTTGTAGAAGTAACTTCCCCTATTTTGATTTCCTGTATCCTAACTGTATGACAGTTCGCATAGGGTCACCCATGAAAAAAAATCATGAAATGATTTTTCTGGTCTTCTTTATCAGTTTTAGCCAACTGATTCTTTTCATGATTAAATATTTTACTGTATTACTATTTACATTGTTCAGGTTTTGCACGGAGTGCACTTGCTAAAAAAATCTTTCACAACTTACAATTTTCTTTGCATATTCATTATATAATGTTCACACATTTTAATTTAGGTATTAAGCAGTCAATAAATCTGAAACTCAAACTGAAGAAAGAAACATAGCATGTTGGATGCACAGCTTTAAATGATAATCTGCCTGCAGGGAATCTGCATGTCATGTGTTATACATGCTTACTAGAAGACCATACCTTATAAACACCTCAAAGAGACTAGGAGATTTTTCTCAATGTCTCTCTATTGTATTCTGAGTACTTTGACAAAGGCATGAATTTTACAGTTTTAGCATACTCCTGTGACTGCATTTTGTTTTGACTGTGTAGCTGTCTTGGATACTGCCTACTTTTTTATTCTTTGTTTCCCAAATACAGTAAACTCTCAGTTAACTGGCACCCATGGGGATTGGTAGATGCAGGATAACTGTAGTTTCTGGTTGCTTGAGAGTTACTATTAAAATAGGCCTGACTAATACTGTACCCTAAACTATTTGTTTGGTTTGACTTGTTCTCAGGTTGGGGAGACAGGGTATTTATTCCTATCTTCCTTTCTAAATCTCTAAAACTTAAGGTTATGTTTCTGAGGTTGGGGTGGGGGGCAGAAGGTGCAACACATGAAAATTGTACTGTATTTCTTCCATATTTGTTTGCCGGTTGCTTGAGTTCTGGTTAGCTGAGAGTTTATTGTAGTTGCTGCTAAACTACTAAGAACACGATTCAGAGACTTGGCAAACAATGCACAGGAGATGTCTACAAAATGCATAGGAAAAAATCATGAAAGACAGTATCCCATATCCAGTATACATTATAGTTCATAATGTGTGCCTGTGGTACTCACAATTTATGCAAATTGGCAACAGTGTATGAACAGCAACACAATGTACAGTTAACTATTCTGAGTACCTAAGCTGTCATCTAACATGTTTCTGTATTGTAAGTGCAGCAGTCTACTGATAATTATCCCTTTCCCCATCCAGAATAGAAGAAGGGGCACCCCTTCTTTCTGTGTCAGTAACATGATACCCCAACCACAAAGTAGTCCTCAGAAAACAAACAGCTTCACAAAAGATGCAGTCACATACATAATTGTATACATATAAAGTTATAGCCAAATGTGTACACTCATTATGTATCTGGTCACAGACCACATTGAAAAGATAGCAAAAGTAGAAAAAATATCCCCAAAGCCCACTGCCCTTTATTTTAGAAGTATATCTGTTCTCACGGTAGCAAATGCCAAGGCAGTCCTGGAATTCAGCAGCACACTGAAGTCACGCACAGTGAATCAGCTCATGGTGAGGTACAAATGGTGCCTAGAAAACATGAATGGGTAATGAGCTGCACATGGGATCTAAATGTTATGAACTGCATGGCTCACCCCTGGGCACTAGGGAACCCACTGTGGTGTAGCACTTGCAAACACACACACACTGCAAGATGTATCCAAGTGAATGTATATGGGTGACAGTGTGCATAAGCATACCTGTATGTGGAATGCACTGAGCAGAAGTGTACACTTGCAGCAAATGTACATATGCTGCCATTCAGTTCACCATACACCTATATCCATTTGTCTCCTCCAAACTCCTTACAATGCAGGCAGTACTGACTGCATAACATGGCAGTCTGTGTGCACTCCTCTCCTCTGCTCTCCACAACCCTCTAACACACACACATACACACACACACACACACACACACACACACACACACACACACACACACACACACACACACACACATGCAAACACACAGTTCACAGTGCACCTGTTCTATGCATTCTCTTGATCTGCACTCAGTGTTTCTGAACACATCTTGCAAAAGCACAAGTAGAGCCACTGACGTAATGCAACCAGCCTGCTCAGGCCATGCACCCTGTTAATCTTGACACTAATGAAGCTTGCATAGCACAGTTGAAATGCAATACATTCAGACTGCTGTCATGTGCATTCTGCTGCCATGTTTCAGCCTTCAGAGTCCAAAAAGGTTTAGCTCCCCTTTCATCTAAAATCCCGCAAGTAATAAACCCTAATGTGTATATTGCATGCAAAGGCTGTTGTACTGTTAACCCCTCAAGTTTTAACTGCTAGTTTGGATTGGGCAGTGCTCTGTGCATGGTAGGAATATATGATGCACTGAACATGTTCAGTAAGCCTCACACTTTCCAGAACTGGCAACATGCTTCTTAACATCATATGTGTCACTCTAGTCATGAATCACATAAACATCAGCAGCATATTCTAGACAGGAGCTGCACAGTTAGTTGCATATATGAATACCCTTGCAAATGAACAAAACAGCATTTATTTGTGGGCTGCAACATCTCAAACCTAAGGTGAATATGAATGTCGCTAATCCTGAATTAATGAACTCTGTGTGTGTATTGGTTTTACCACTGAACCTTCTGCTACTCTGCTTGGCAATTACTAACTTATTAGGACTAAATGATAACTCCAAGTGCAAGCCAGTTTTTAGAGTAAATTTACTAGAAAGTTTCAGTGCTGTTATTTTACAAAATTTAAAGTACTGAAATATAGCTTTCTACCCTGACATCATTTATATCTGTAGAATATTCTGTTAAAAACAGGCAAAACTTTAAAACGATTATGAGGCTTAGTTGCCATTTTTTTACATAGCTTAGTTTGCCCAACTTTAAGCTGTTCAGTATTTTATGTTATTCGGGTTCATAGTTTTCAAGCCATCCTACTTTAAAAGATAATGATGCATTAATCTAATTAACACGCTTTATTTTTATAATTCTCATCTCCTGTACTATCAATCTGCTTTTTATGGAGAGTGTAACTTTTTTAATCACCTGTATTAAATTATCACTTAAGACATAGGCATACATACACTAATACAAAATAAAACAAATCATTAACATTTTTTTCTTTTATATACATTATATTTTGCTTATATGTTTTCTTTCTTTATAACAACTGTCATTCAGTCCAACATTATACACATTGCTCAATTCCTGCCTTCTCTTAAACCTCAATATTCTTCCTGAATATTATTCTGTATGTTTTGTTCCCACAAATTCTGTTTATTTCTATGTAATTTGCTCCTTCCCTTTTCTAAATATCCCATTTGTAGTTCTTTTATCTCTTTTACAGTATTCAATACTTAAAATATAATTGGTTTAAATAAATGATTTCCATTTTATGGCAGCCAATAGAATTAAATTTATTAAAGCCTTACAATTCAGATCATGTGTCCCAGCTTTAAAGAATGGTTTCCTTAGTTACAGACACTGTTCCCCAAAGGTAAAAAAATAGGGACAGGTTTTAAATATTGCTCTTACAAACTTAAACAGCTGCTAGAATAACAGGATTTGTGTTCACGTGCATTTTCTAAAGGATTTGCCAGAAATCCATACATTTTTTGAGGAACAGACCAAACATTTGAGGCAAAAATCTGGACATTCTGTGAAAATCTGGAGAGTTGAGAAACATGTTCTGTAGGATTTTTTTTATCTGCAACTCATTACACCCTACACTATCATTCTGCTTGGCTTCAGGAGTCATTTCCTTATTTTTGTAGACTTGTTTTGATTTTGCCTGCTACTGTGGTAATAATTATTTTAATGATAGTGTGCATCTAATTTTTGATATCTATTTGCCTACAGTAAATACTGCAAGTACCCACACATCCACCACCCCAAGATCTTCTGATGTCACTGTCCCTTTTTACAGTTTACCTCTTACCTCTCATGACATCATGATCCCACAGTTAATATATTCATGAACCCCCTTCCTCCTATGTTTAAATGAAATTTAAGAAAATACTCTGACATGAACTGTCAAAATGCATCACTTTCTTGACAACTCATTACAAATGTCTATACAGATCTACATATATGGTAGTTTGACTAAAATAATTCAATGAAAATATGCATTCACCATATAAAAACAGCAAACAATAGTTTTGGATTTCTTTCTTTAAAAAAAGCAAACACAAACAAAAAAGATTTATAGAGTTTGTTGGAATGCATATTTAATCTTCTTTTGGCTGCTTATTTTTATTAAGCCATCTAATGATTAGCAGCTAAACTATCTTGCTTTTTTAGATGCACCTAACCATGGTGAATTTAAAGTCAATTGACAAATTTTAAAAATGAGTTGGAAAGAGCAAGTATTTTTGGAAATGTCTGTATTAACAATCATATAGTTTAAGTTAACTGTGGATCACAATCTAATTATGTAATGAAGATGTGGTTATTGCCATCCTTCATGTATCTTTAACATATTAGTAGTTATAATCTGATTCCATACACTTAGTAGGTATAATCTGATTCTTAGTAATTATAATATGGAGGATGCGATCTGCCACACTGTGCATGAAGCTGAGCATTTACCTGGGGATGGCACATAAGGTTGTCTCTACATGAGTAATACAAATTCTGGCCAGCAGATGATAGCACAAAACATTCTGACTTCCCAGAGGCATGCATGCTTGAACCAATGCTTTATAATGAGGATCATGTGTTACCAGGGAAGTCTGCCTGCCCCTTTACTTTTTCCCTGTCTTTGGCAACCATGTAAGGTCATGCTATAGGTCCTCTAATCCACTAGTGGAGATGGCCCCTCCCCCAATTGATAATCTTGGCCTGATTTATTCCATGCATTCCTGTCCCATCTATACTCATGCCAGGAGAATTTGGCTTTCTGCTTGTTCCTGCAGTTTCACCTCCTGCTGAACCATGCTGTTCACAGCCTTCATTTTCATTTGCTCTTCCTTCACAAGATTCTTTACCAACTTCTGCATGAAGGGCTGTATAGACACATACAGTACAACAGACAGTCTGAAAGGGAATATCCAGAGGCTATTGGGATTCATAAAGAAGTGGAGAACTCTGGGGAGATGAGTTTTAAAACCTGACACAGGCATATTTATTTGAATATAGTTTTAACACAGAGTACAGCCTGAGAAGATGTTTTTTAAAACCTGACAGGAGCATATTCATTTGAATATTGTTTTGTTTCATATCACAAATTGTATCTATTTATCCCTACAGTGTTATTTCATATATTTCTTGCACTGAGTTTGTTAGTTTTAGTTTTGGATGTATGATATATAGGTTGTATGTGAGTTTGCCAATCGTCTTTAGTGGTATTGATATATTTACAACTGTCGTGCTCCCTGATGTTCTAATAAGACCTTTGCAAATCACTCTGCATGTGTGGCAGTTTGTGCTATTCAAAATGCTGGTTCTGAGGTTGGATGGAACATTTATTGTATTGGTAGATGCCAGTAAATGAATGTGATAAAAACACATGGTATATGGATAAAATGTTGTATTCTTTGTGAGCTAGATGGTACAGGCATAATCTCAGGCAAATGAAGTTCAGAAGGCATTCCTAACCAATGGTGTAAAGTGTGTTCCTTGTAAAGAAGAGAGGAATGTTGATGTTTGTGGAGCTTGACTCAAAAACTCATTGTTAGAGGCCATCCTGCTTCTCTGTTGTTGGATGTCAAAACGGACCTCTCAACTGTCCCTATTTTGTAGGGGCACCCCTTGATGGTTCTCAAAATTTTACTCTATTCCTCTTTAAATTGGAAACCATTTTAGAATTTTTAAGATAATATTGCCAGCATTTAAAGTTGAAGAGGGCAGAGTGCAGTTCTGTCCCTTTGATCATTGTTAAGCATGTTGATATATGTTTCCCAGGATATATTAATAACTCTGTGTCCCAA
This sequence comes from Protopterus annectens, assembly GCF_019279795.1. Taxonomy (NCBI): domain Eukaryota; kingdom Metazoa; phylum Chordata; order Ceratodontiformes; family Protopteridae; genus Protopterus; species Protopterus annectens. The sequence goes on from NC_056731.1 coordinate 230,590,662, forward strand.
GGTGTAAACGTAATTTAGTGAAAGAAAGAGGGCAGGTGATTCCGGTTTGAACCCAGATTGCAGCCTTGCTGGTAAACATACATATTTGTACTTTCACCATAACCAGGAACCTTATATATAGAAAAAAAAAGAAGGGTGGTGATTCAGTGAACCGAAGCCATAGCAGGGTGCAAGGCTGCTGGTGGGAGAGGCATGTGGACCAGCTGCTTTAAAGAGTTTTGTTTATTACACTTGCTGTAATCTTAATTTTGTTAGGCTGGGGTTTAGCTGTGCTCTAGACCCCCCTTAGTACCACTCCCCACCTTTTTTGGCTTAATAAGATAGTTGTTAGGAAGGGGCTTACTACATATGGAAGTTACTGTTTGACTCACAATTTTCATTCTTTCTTTCCCCAGGTGCTTCAGACATGCAGCACTTAAAGATCAGATGGGCTGCGATTACTGCACAGGCAGATGAGCTGTTTCAAGAGTTGGGGAGCAAGGAAGCCATTTTTCATCCACTCCAAAAAGAGGTCGACCATTTGCAAGGCCAGATGTGGAGCAGACAGCTGAGATACCAGCAATGAGAACTAGGAAGAGGACCAAGAACATGGTGGTTGTTGCTGTGGCAGAGTTGAAAGTGACAGCAGGGAAAATGCAGGCACAGTGGAGGTACCAGCAGGTAATGGGGGTATTGTTAACAATAATGCAGTTGTTAATGTGATACTACTGAACCAGAGCCAGGATGAGTATTTAAATGACTTTATTGAGTCCCTGCCAGAAAGTAGCAAAGGGAAATTACTTGTCCTTGTGCTGGGGGTATAGCTGCAGCTAGTAACATAGAATGTGCATCTGGTTTGATTAGCAATGACATTAATGCACTAAACATAACAGCAGAGCATTTGAACTCTTCTGCTCAAACTGCGGGTGAGCGGTTAGGTCACAGCGGTGAGGGTTTCAGACTTTCTCACATTATTATACCTTGGTTAGCAGAGGGTAATCATGCAATTACAAGTACAGCTGGTATCCTGCTTGGAGACAGCCTAATAACTGCACATATAGGTTCATAAGTTCATAGGTTGGTACTAGGCTATCAGCCCTAGGGCCTATGCAAGCCTAGCCATAAAATTCTCTGGCTATTTCTTCCCACACTATTTACTTCCCTGGACCCATGTCTAGCAGGGCGACTGACGTGATCCCTGGGGTGAATTTCCCTTCTCCCATCCAATCATCAAGTTTCCTTTTGAAGAGGGCCAAAGAAGCACTCTGCTTGACATGTATGGGCAATCTATTCCACAGTCTGGGGAGTCTCTGGGTCAGGAACCTATCCCTCCAGCATGTTTTGTTTATTGTGATGACAAGGTTTCGATCCCTGGAGAGTGTGGCTCTGAGGGATTGGGATTTCTTTAAGTGTAGCATGTCCAACAGCCTAATTTAATCAAAGACAATATACTAAAAGTGAAGTACATAGATGTTTTTGAATTAATAGACACTGATGGCATTCAGAGGATGTTGGAAGCTGAGAAGACTGGAGCAAAAGACCTAACAGCAGGCTAGTTGTGCTGCAGAAGGTTAGCAACCACAAGGCAACAATTAAATCTTAGGATAACTGCTTGGTGGGCTTCCTATTATATACAGCAGTATGGTTAGAGAAGGACCCTTTGTTAGCTCTGCCTCTCATTTCTTATATGCTGATGATCAAGGAGGGTCATCATATTGAGGGAGGGGCACAGCCTGGCTAGTTTATGATCAAAAAGTTTATGAGGCTTAAAGCAAGGAACTTAAGTGGAACCAGCGACACACAGATCAGCATCATATTGGGGAGGGAAGGCAGTCTTAGGCCTAGATCGAGGTTGATAACCCAAGATATGTTTGGTGTATGACACTGGCCCCAATTTCTGGTTGAACTATTTGTTTTTTCAGCTTTTCCCAGTTAGGGGTCACCACAGTGGAACTCCAGTCCACTAATGATTGGCAGTAGATTTTTATGGTGCCAAGTTGCCAGCTTGACACCCACCCTTCAATGAAGGCACACCCATTCACACATGTCTTTCAAACAACACTTGACAGTGGGGAGGACATGCAGATTCCACACAGAAAGCACTCCAGCCGAGAATCGAACAGGAGAACCTCTTGCTGTGAGGCAACAACACTACCGCTGAACCACCGGGGCTTTATTTCTGATTGAGCTGTAGATTTACTAATTCATGCTCACTTTGATATAAGCCTGCCCGGCTTTCAATTGTTTGCAAAAAATAAGCCAAACCAAGCCGTCAGTCGCTAGACCAAGCCTTGATGGCAAAAATAATCCCCTGCAGTATGTTATGGGAAGTGGGTCCTTTTGAGGATTCAGAGCTTTTAGACATAGTTGTTCCATCAGGGGCAACACAATCCCCCATTAACCTCAGCACATTAGTTAGGGAGCTATAGAATTATTCTGATAAGAAGGTGGCTACAAATCTAAGGCAGGGTTTTCAGATGGGTTTTCCTTTGCATTCTTCTTTCCCTTTCATCAATAAATCAAACATTTGTAATCTACACTTCACTTGGAGGAATTTATCAAGAAGACAATCAATGAGGAAATTAAGCTAGGAAGGGTTATCAGCCTTGTTTAAATGGCCACCCTGAGACCTCTTCATGACTTCATCGCTAGGTTTAGTACCCAAGATCCATCACCTGTCCTACCCACCAGGTCCTTCTATAAATGACTTTGTAGCAAAAGATCATTCAAGAGTTGAATGAAGCTGCCAAGATAATTAGATCATTCCAAGATCCTTGTCTGGCTAAGCTGGACATAAAGCCAACTTTCAGACTCCTCACCATCATAAGGAGAAATTGGCCCAGATTAGGATTTTCACTTAATGGGCTCTTGTGTTTTGACACTGTGATGCTTATAAGGTGTGCCTCTGCCTGTGCCACTTTTGAGTTGTTCAGCTCCACAATACCAGTGTGTTGGGTGAGCAGAGTGACAAAAGAAGCTGCAGTACATTTCTTGGATGATTTCTTAATTGCACGGGAAGGAAAACATAACACTCAATGGGCTTTAGAAGTTTTCATGAAGCTGCACTCAGAACTAGGGATCCCACTAGCAGAAGACAAGCTATTGGGTCCTGCAAGACATGACTTATTCTAGGTATAGAAATTGACATTGCTTCTAAAGTATTAAGGTTGCCAGAGGAGAAAATCAGGAAGTTATTGGGTGAGACTGAAGCCTTTTCAGGTAGCAGAAAGTTTTGAGTGAGCCAAGTCATATCCCTACTTGGTACACTCAGTTTTGCTTGCTGGGTGGTCCACTCAGGCAGGACCTTTACAAGGGGTCTAGCAGACTTATTTAAAGGTGCAAAAAGAAAGCATTACTGGGTTTGCCCTTCTAGGCAGTTAAAAGTGTTTTAAGGCTGTGGAGTTTTTTCTGAGACAGTTCAATGGGGTAGGCCTGTGGCAGGATGAATGGTTCTCTGCAGATGCACTGAATCTAGTCACTGATGCAGCAGCTTTTAATGGGTATGGGGGGGGGGCTTCTTTGCAGGAAGATGGTTTGCAGCACCTTGGCCCTCTTTGTGGCCTTCAGTAATATTAAAGGATATCACCTTCTTAGAGATGTTTAATCTGCGGTGGTGGTGCTGTGGTAGCATTGCCGCCTCACAGTAAGTCACTGTCTGGTTCGATTCTCAGCTAGAGTGTCTTCTGCGTGGAGACATGCGTGAATGGGCATACCTTCATTGAAAGTTGTGCATCAGGGCTGGTAACTCAGCATGTAAAAATCAACTACCAATCATTAGCAGACCGGAGATCCGCTGTGGTGACCCCTAACCGGGAAAAGCCGAAAGACACAACAACAACCTTCTTAGAGATGTTTCCCATTTGGGTGGCCATTTATATTTTCAAATCTGACAATAAGACAGTGGTACATATCTTGAATAAGAAATTAGCTCAGCCATTCAGAATTCAAACCATTGTTAGACAGCTCATTTTACTCTGTTTAAGTATGAATCTATCTTTTAACTGTAGACATGTTCTTGGCAAAGAGAACTGTATAGCTGACAGCCTTTCATGCATGCAGTTTCACAGCTTCCATTCCTTGGCTCTGGAGGCATAGCAACAGCCCACTCGATACCACAACAGTTATGGTACCTGGGAGAATACTGATGACTTTCATCATGCTAATGCTTGGGTGAACAACAGAAAGACAGCCTATTCCTCAGCTATCCAGAACTTTATAAAATTTTACAGATCACTAGACAAAGCTGACAGAAACTGGTCACCCAATTATCCCTCATCCATAAAGCTTCAAACAGCTGCTTTACAATGGTTGGCTCATTGTTTAAATATAGCCCTGGTTACTAAACAATGGTCTATTGAATTGTTGTTAATGGGTTGGGCTTACCTGAATGTTGGTTCAAAAGAGGCTAGAAAACTGCTGGGGCTACATTGGGTCCCAATTTTAATCAAAGGTTTAACAGTCTTGGTCAATGATTATCATTCACTATGTTTTTGGGCTTCCTTATTTACATGGATGTATGCAGGTGCACTCAGGTTCAATGAGGTGGCCCACAACTTGCATTGTGGGGAAATGATGATCCGTGTGTTATTACATGACTTTCCAAGTCTTTTTCTGATCAAAGGGGTAGGGGGCAAATGATTTTCTTAGACAGAGTCAGTTCATTCGTAGCTTGCCCCATCCATTGGGCCTTGGTGTTAATAAGAACAACCAAGGTTGCTGACTTTTCTTAACCCATTTTTCAATTTTGGAACAGCAGTCAACATCCTTACAGGTAGCCAACAGCATGATTAGGAGAGCTTTAAGCAGTCAAGACATTTTGGCTTTTGGCTTCTCTCGGCCTAGCCAGAGAGAGTTACTTAGCAGAGGTTCTGAAATGGGTGGGCAGGTGGAACTCTATGGCTTTCTTGAGTTATATAAGATAATTTCCTTTTTGTCCTTCCAGATACTTCATTAATTTGGATATTTGGTTATTCCTTCATCTGCAAAATGGAAACCAAATCCCGAGCAAGAATGAATAGTCCAAATCTTGGTTTACCTCTTCTGATTGCTCTGTGGAATGGAAAGGCATTCCAGAACCTTCCTGGCTGCAGATTTTACCTCTTTTGCAAAATTTAGTTGACAGAAGACTTTCACTGGATATTCGTATCATTCACCTGGAGGATGATGACCTAAAAGTCATAAATATGAAATTATTAATCATCTTACAGAACAATTTAGCAGACATGAGAGTATGATGTAAAGAACACTGATGGATTCGGCAACCAGGAAACAAGAACCACTTCAAAATGCCATACACGAACTCTTTATTTGTTAAAATACCAGACAGATAAGCGCTTTCACGCACCTGAAGTGCGCTTCCTCAGATCTTCACAATTAAGCAACAAATATGGAGAGTATATATACCCAGCAAAATTCAATTAAATCATAACGATTTCAATTAATCATTCAATTAATTAGTTTAAAGTGATAGGTAATGCTCACTATTTACGTAGAGAGGCAGTGCAAAGCAAGCTCAAGTAACTTTTTTTACATTGTCATTTTGATCTTAAAAATGCAACCATGACTGTAATAATGTTATGTTTCTCTGAGACAATAAAATAAATCGAGTGTTGAAGCCATTCAATAAAAAACATTCAATAAAAATATATATAAATAAGTGTGTAGGAAATAAATGTATAAGAAATACATAAGGATGCATAAAATGCAGGAAGCATAAAATTCAAAACTCTCAGATGGACACATATATATAAGAATGTTCCTATATTATTAGGCATCGTGAACCATAGTTAAAGACATCCTGTTCTAAGGTGTATTAATCTGGGCACACTAGAAACTATGTAAACATATGTCTATTCAGATTTCATAGCAAAAATGTATTGCTTATGTAAGTATAGCTAATTATGTGTACATTTATATCAAATATTGAGTGAATAAATATGTGTGTAAAATCTTCAAGTATAAATAAATAAATAAATATTATATTGATTATGAAACACCTATATATATAAAATTGGATAAATAAATATATATATGAATATATAAATAATTGTATATATATATAAATATATAAATATATGAATGTATAAATAAACAAATGAATAACTAGGCATTAAATATAATGTTATAAATCAATATAATCAATTATTTAATCATATTAAAAATGTGGCATCATGATAAAATCTTTCATGTGTTGCTTGCATAAAATCAATAACTTTATAGAATAATATCATATTCATGTGTAAATGTAGTATATGTCAATGAGTAGCAAATTCATGACAGCATTTCAATGAAAATGAACGAATATATATATATATATATATATATATATATATATATATATATACCAGCGTTAAAATACATTATTTGTATTATTTGAATATTATTTTTCAGACATGAGAGTAGTTTGGTAGGTCATTATTCCTAGATTTCATTGGACAGAAGACGTGTGCCCATTGCCACTGAGATTTAATGCAGTTTTTGTGAACTGTATGATTGTCAAGGCTTCAACATTTTCATTGTTTACTATTAGTGAACATGCCAATATTACTTTCCTGGACCCATATTTTTATTTGCCTAACGGTATTATCCTAAATGAGTTGGGTTGTGATCTGTTTAATTTGGAATTGTCTCTTTTCTTAAGGGAATGCTGTGGCATTGGTATTCAGGCAATGACAGAGTAGCTGAGTGAACCTGAACATCGAATGATGGGGGGAACACTCATGCTGGTGGGCATAAGGCATAGGCCATAATGGCCTAAGAAGATTTTCCCCCTGTACCCCACTATCTCTTTTTCAAATGCTCAGGAGGGTTAAGATAAAAGGGAAGACAGGAGGCAGTCAGTCAGCACAGAGGAGGCAATGGATGTGCCCCCTGCATCAGAAAAGCTGATATGGAAAAAGCAGTGGGTGCACTAAGCGGCAACTAAGTAGGCATTGATCAAATGACTGTTTCCTCATATGATATGGTTTTGATTGATGCTGACATGTCATGCTGTTTTTTTAATTAAAGAGTATTCAAAGCTAATGAATTATCTTATTAATGTATCATAATAAATGGTCACATCTGAGCATGACTCAGTCTTTATTTTGTTTTGAGGGGTATTGTGGTTCTTAATGACAGTGTCCGATTTCAGTGTCAATCTCATTTGAATTACATCCAGATCATGAACATGAGACACAGATTTCATTGTATTTATTTTGTATATAATGAAGTGTGAAAACAATGGAAAATGTAATGGGTGAACAGAAAAATAAATCAACAAGGCCTCTGCCTTTGTTGAGTTAAGCTTAAGGTAATCTCACCTCAGTCAGTGTGTAACTAAATCCATGCACTGCTCAAAAATGGTAAAACCTGGCACTTGATCCTGAATTCCCAAGAAAAGGGAAGGCAAACCTGGATATAATCAGCATATGCTTGATAATGTGTACTTCTCACATAATGACCTCTCTTAGTGGAAACTTGCATGTTATAAACAACAAGGAGCCAAGAGGAGACACTGAGACTACAATGAACTGTAGAGGAAAGTGGATGGAAGAATTAATCCCCATCACCACCTTCTGAAAGTGAATGAAAATGTAGGAAGAAACCGATTTCTTCATCATGCCAGTAAAGCTTCAATGTTTTTTAAACAGCCTGAAAGAACCCATGGTCCATTGTATCAAATGTTCACAAAGAGATCAAATAGGACCATGAGAGAATGCATCCATCAATTTCTCATCATAAAGAAGTAATTTAATATTCAGCCAAAGGCAGCCTTGATCTAAATCCAGACAGATAAGGTTTTAGCCATTCATCTGTGCATATATTCATCTTCCTTCTCAAAAACCTTCCCTATAAATGGGAGTTTTGAGTCTGGGCCATAAGTCTGTAGATTGTTCAGATGAAGCAAATGTTCCTTCAAAAGAGGGGTAACCAAAGCATCCTTTACCCCCTTGCCAGTACAAATCTCATGACCTCGAAAACAACTTGACCCAAGGACTTTAGTAAGATAAGTCCAAACCAGACTTGTAGATCCAAGGTTCATACTGCAGTATGCAAAGGGCAGAAAATAAACAATCAAATTGCCCTTATCATAGACCTCTATAAAAAAAAATCCTGGGTAATCTGCACGTAAATTATGAATGCATAATCTTGGAAACCTTATCTGTGAAGAACTGTGCAGTTTTCCCTAAATGATCTGATGAAATAAAAAACTGGGAGTAGCAAGACAGACTAGGATGTACTGCCTGTCAGCCACCCAGAAGAGTTTGTCTGGGCAATTCTAAGTGGCACATATTTCAGTTGCCACAAACACTGCCATTTTATGTGAAATCTCTGCTTAGCATAATGCTGCTTATCAAGAATAAGCTTAACCTTGAGATAGCTCATCCACCACCACTTGTGCTCCATCCTTCATCTCAGTTTGCACAATGAGCACAGCTCATGGTCAAACCATGGTGCCTTGTATTCAGTTGGCCTGCGTTGTACACTGACAAATGTGAGTATATCTACAGGACAAGTAATTGCCACAGGATATGTCACCTTAAGTAAATCAGGATACTCAGTGCTTCTTCTGAAGCTGGTCAGTCAAGAATACAGAGTTAAGTTCCTGACACTCTTCAGAACATGACATGTAACCCACTATGTTTCTGGAAGTGAAAACGTAGGGAGGCCTAATTTGAAATGAACCAAATAAATGTCACACAAAGAGTGTGGTTCCATTATCATGTCACTGGCTTCTAGACTAAACTGGATTATAAAGTTTATGAAGTAACTGCATGGTTGGCAGCAGAAACAACCTGAATGAAGATAAAGGTTCTCCATGAAATTGTGTAACTCCATGTCACTGTTGCATGTCTTGTCATTGAACCAAGCTTTAAATGCTCCATGAATTTATCTCTTTGGTGAACCTTGAATTAGGTTAAGTAAAATATCAGAACTCTTGTGGAAAATCCCAACATGGTCTATGGTAAATCAAAAAAACATAAGAAAATGGAGGTAAATCTCATTATTACCGTATAATAAACATATATATTTAAACAAAAATCATGTACTGTGAACCATGCAAAACTTTATTTCACTACAAAATTTAAAGTTCAGAAGTACTTTAGCTCCACTCAGAGTACTTTCTCAAGTAATGGTGGATGGTGAGCCAAAGGGAATCTGCCTTTCACTCTTGCCATTATAACTCACTCAAACCTAAAATGCTTTTTTATATTCTTCGAGTTTGCACCCATACCACCTTATGGAGTCCAGAACTTTTTGGGGTTTAGCTTCTTTAACTAAGTGACTTGCCAGTTAATAATAGGCTATATTGGAAAAGGCAAAGCATTATTAACAAAATGACACTAGGATTTTTAGTCTATGATGTCCTGTAGTGAAGGATTATTCATATTTTCATATTTATGTTCATATTTTCATAACTAAGAGACCTAAATGTTATTGAGGTGTGAAACACCAGTGAGAGACAGGTCAACTCACTGGGAATGCTGGTTTTATTATATCACACTATACTGGAAATATACTGGAAATATTGCTAGCTGTTTGCTAGTAATTATGAAAATAAACAATATTTCCATATATACTTAATAGTTCAAAAAAGAAGTGACTTACAAACTGTTAAATGGTATTAGGTGAAACCGTACTTGTCAACCTGGAAACATCAAACATCTGGACAAAGGCCCATGAAAAGTAGGTGCAACTGGTCAAAAATCTGTATGGTGATTAACTAAAAATGAATCAATAACAGTAAATAAACATGTGTAGCATATAAATCTGTACGAGGCAAAATCAGGTATGTGAATTGTTAAAAATTAAAGCAAGTCCAAAAGGCACATTTTATAAACCCCATAAAGTTGTACAGTATAAAAAAAAATCCGCTATGTTTTCTGAATACCATATGCCTCAGATCACAACTGCCTAACAAAATTTGCATGAAAAACAGTCTGAGTATAGAAAACCTTGAGCAGACAAAGCTTAGCAAACAGCTCTGCCAACTTGCACTTTTGTTTACATTTCTTTTAAATTGTCATTGAAGCAGATAGCCTTCCTGTAATTTCCTCCAATCTCCCCTCCTACAATCCACCATTCTCACCCAGCTTCCTACAGTCCCTACCCACTCCCCTGTCTCTGGTTATTCCTGCACTGCAATACTTTGTCCCCTCATTTGCAGCATCTGTAATAATACTAGTTAAACTAAATGAAAAAAGAGACAATGACTGTTACTCCTCTGTTTTTTTTTTTTTTTTTTACATGGAAGGAGCCAAAGGAAGTTGACCGAGTTGCCGGAGAGCGATTTTATCATCCTGAGATTCCTGATCCTGAGTGCTGTACAGTACTGTTCTGACTCTGAATCTGGTTCTATGGGGCCTCCTCTGGGATGTGATTCCTGGAGTTGCAGGGCTGCCGACTGCAGGCACTTGCTCCTTCTTCGCTTGGCTGTTGGCTGCACACTGGCAGAAGTTGAAGCAGAACACAGAAGCTTAACTTAACTTTACTTAATAAATATTAAAAGAAAAAAACAGCTTTCAAGTCCCTGTCCTGCTCCACTTGCTATGTGCTGTGCTGCATACGAAACTATGAGTCCCATTATTCTGCAAATGTACCAGATAACATACATAAAAAAAAAAAAAAAGTAAACAAACAGTCCGAGCCGGGTGAGCCCTATTCTAATAGGTTGACAGTCACCATCATGAAGCACACACCCTGCACATGATATTCTTCTTCTTTTGGCTTTTCCAGGTTAGGGGATGCCACAGTGGATCACCCGTCCACTCATGATTGGCAGTGGAGTTTTACGGTGTTGAGTTGCCAGCCTGGCACACAACCTTCCACAGAAGGCACGTATATGCACACACTCACACCTAGGCCCAATTTAAAGTGTCCAATTCACCTACAGCAGGCCTTTGGGATGTGGGAGGAAACCAGAGCACCCGGAAGAAACCCACGTGACCACAGGGAGGACATACAGACTCCGCACAGTAGGCACCCCAGCCAAGGACCAAACCGGAGAACCTCTTGCTGTGAAGTGGCAACGCTAACCGCTGCACCACCGTGGCCACCCACACCCTGCACATGATGATGTCAGCAAAAACTTCCCAAAAAAAAATGTAAAAAAAAAACCCTGGAATTAAAGTGGCCACTCGGGAATTTGTGGCACTCCACTATTTAGACCTCAAAACTAGTAATTACAGAGGAATTTGATATAGCTGAAAGGTATGGGTGACACCTTAGATGTTGAAGAAATACATCATTAATATTTGCCTTGTAAGTTGCACATCTTGAGAGATGTCTAGTATTAATTGTTTTGCCAAGTATAAATTAAGCATATATTTTCATATTTCTATAAATATCTCAAATATGTATATATAGAACAATTTATTGTTGTCATGTGAAAACTTATGTCTGGTTAACAAGAATGTTGTAACAATATATGTCTAGGTTGTACTATGTTCAGGATATGAAAATGTGCTTGAGAAACTACAAAAATATAATTTGTGGCTTGTGCACATTTTAATGCTTTCGAATATTTATGGAAAAGGCTATGAATGCACTGCCTATTAACACTGTAAAGACTACGTCTTACTGATAATATTGCTATCTGTACAGTTTTAATAATTTTTATAATTCACAAAATATTTATGTTTGTTTATCTTATGCTTTTTAAGTTTATTTTTCAGAAAATGCTCCAGAATGCAAGATGTATGTAGACTGCTATAGGTGTGACATTGCACACCACATAGGTGTTAATGAGTCAACATACTCAAAGGAGTTAGTTACTCTAGCATCAACCTGTCCCAGATCCAAAAAAGATGAGAAATAAATCACCACCACAACTTCAGAAGACCTCTTTCTACCTTGTCTAAGGACAGTAAATAACATGCATGTCTATAGGGACTGAAGCTCTCACCCAACCATATTTCCTTGTTATAAGCCAGATCATAATCACAAAGCACATCCAAGTCAACTCTCATCTTGTTTTGGACTGATATGGTGTCAAAAAAGGAATGGCCTGGCCAGGGCATTTCTATGGAGGTAGATTCTGCCTGCAAGTTGCAGATCACTATGGAACTGTAGAGGTGCCAGTTTATAAGCATAGAACACCACTGTCCCAATGATGCTTCATCCACTGGTGGCACCGAGAGATCACTGTCCCATCCAGAAATCCCTGGTCAGAGTGAGTGAAAAATTAGTTCCTACTGTATGCATCCTAGCCTAGTGTCTAGTGGATTTACCTAATCCTGTACACATCACAAGACCTGGGAATCCCAAGGACAGGAGGCAAACAAGTGATGGTCAGGGAGGAGGTTGTGACTATAATTAATAGCCATGAAACACCTCCATGCAAAAAAAAAAAAACAATATCAACCAAAACTGGCAAAACTGCCAGAACAAAATGCAAAGGCTATGATTAGCAAAACTCTGACAAAATCAGACAATACCACAAAATAGCCACTTACATGCCAACAAAGACCAAGTTTTAGATCTCAGTCAGTTTCCATAGTTGCAGGATTCTGACATGGACAGGTGGTGTCATCCATTAGCCAATCCAAATCAAGACTCTTTTGCCACATGAGCAAAGTTATACAATCTGTGTTTACCTATCCTATCAATTGAAAACAATGTGCAATTTTTTTGCAATTTTTATATCTGAAAAAATACTGCTGTGATTTATACTTGTACCATTAACAGACTGGAGTCAGATGTCATATGCTTATACAGCAATGCACAAATGAAAATATAATCCCCATGCACAAAAGCTGTCTAAATGCACCAGCACAGAGCTAGCAGTGATAAGCCAGTCATTCCAAGGACTACATGACTGGGCCAGCCTTCAGGGGCAGCCTCAGTGATGCTTTCTACTCACAATACAAAGCTATCAAAATAGCTGAGTAATGTAAATCTCAGCAAAATATACATTTCAAAACAAGAAAAGTGTAAAATTAGCCCAGCTATAAAGAAGTTAGAATTAGGAGGGAAACTTTGTGAAAATGTACAATTAGCTAGGTTCCTTTAATTGCTGCAAGGACACATTTGCCTGGAATCTAGGGGAATAACAATATAGTTAAGGTCTCATATTGTTTACAGTCTACTTTTTTCCTGTTTACTTTGGCTCACTTGAAGTAGGATGTATATGGAATTTACAAATGCACAGATACTGTACTCAGTCTGATAATTTATTTTTGTTATGGGTAATGTTTTTTTTAGGATGCAAAATGTTGTGCTGTGGATTTTCATTATAATATCTTAATTGTAGTTAACATGTTGATAGTAGCTGAGATTAGAATAAATAAGTGAGCTGTTCTCGATGGATTTTGCTTTCATTACCTAATACATGTTCTAAAAGAGTTGGGACTAATCCAGAATGGGTTAGCAGCAATAGTTTTTCATTTTTATTTTCAATTTGGTTACATTATCTTATGTATGTTTCAATACTTGATGTCAGAAAGTACTAAAGAAATGATGGCATGGATATTGTAATGATACGCGTTTTTATCCATGCAACATCTCAGTCTATTTCAGTAACCAATAGTTGGACCATAAGTTGGAGTGCTGAGTTGGCTGCCATAATAAGGATAATGTTGTATCCTATGTAATGATGATTCTACGTGTACTCTATCAAAGTTCATGTTATCAACATAATCCTATGGAAATGCATGTAGTCATAATATTTTGCAATTTTTTTCATGCTATGTATCAGTCACTTCTTAATTCTATCCATTAATGAAGGCTGAATAAAAACTGAATTACAAAAAAGAAATATCCTTTTCCTGCAATCAGCTATAAGAAGTAATTAATAATTTCAAGTCTGACCTAAGGATTCATTCATGTCATGTACATATCACTCTGGAGCTAACACAAAAATCTGTCTTTCCTTGAGAAGCTGCAGCATTAATCAAATATCCAAGAAGCCAAGGCACACAATATGGCAGCAGCGCAGTTCAAGACCATAACAAAGGTTCTTGGCCATGTTGAGGTAAGACAGAGCTTGACTTATGTGTATACATGATATAAGCAGTGGAGTGAACATAAAACACTGAGCTCTAAAAGTGAGTGATGGGTATAGCACAAGAACAGATAGGTATATCAAAAATACATAAAAAGCCTAACAACAAGTCGACAAAGAAGGTCGATGCTGTTGTGCATTGCATTGACCATTAATGGATAAGTGGAACATCACTGTCATTGTCATTCACATTAAGAAAGAAAAACAGTCAAAAATGTTCAGAAGGAAAAACGTGTTGCGGAAAAAGAAGTGCAAGTAAGGAAAGGTTAGAACTTCCCATGAGCATATGTATCAAACTATCATTGCAGGAATACTAGAAAAGCAAATACATAAATTTGTGGAAAATCAAATACAATTAAGGGATGCCTGTACATACTGCTCCTACAAGTATTGCCTGTACATACCGCTCCTGCAAATAACACCTGTACATACTGCTCATACAAGTAACATCTGTACATACTGCTCCTATAAATAACACCTGTACATACTGCTCCTACAAGTAACACCTGTACATACTGCTACTACAGATAAGACCTGTATATACTGCTCCTACAAGTAACACCTGTACATACTGCTCCTACAAATAACACCTGTACATACTGCTCCTACAAGTAACACCTGTACATACTGCTCCTAAAAGTAATGCCTGTACATACTGCTCCTACAAATAACATTTGTACATACTACTCCTACAAATAACACCTGTACATACTGCTCCTAAAAGTAATGCCTGAAAATACTGCTCCTACAAGTAACACCTGTACATACTGCTCTTACAAATAACACCTGTACATACTGCTCCTACAAGTAACACCTGTACATGCTGCTCCTACAAATAACACCTGTATAAACTGCTCCTGCAAGTAACACCTGCACATACTGCTCCTATAAATCACACCTGTACATACTGCTCCTACAAGTAACACCTGTGCATACTGCTCCTACAAATAACACCTGAACATATTGCTCCTACAAGTTACATCTATACATACTGCTCCTACAAGTAACACCTGCACATACTGCTCATACAAATAGCACCTGTACATACTGCTCCTAAAAGTAATGTCTGAACATACTGCTCCTATAAATAACACCTGTACATACTGCTCCTACAAGTAACACCTGTACATACTGCTCCTACAAATAACACCTGTACATACTGCTCCTACAAGTAATACCTGTACATACTTCTCCTACAAATAACACCTGTACATACTGCTCATAAAAGTAATGCCTGCACACACTGGTCCTATAAGTAGCACCTGTACATACTGCTCTTACAAGTAACACCTGTAGATACTGCTTCTACAAATAACACCTGTACATACAGCTCCTACAAGTAACACCTGCACATACTGCTACTACAAGAAACACCTGTACATACTGCTCCTACAAATAACACCTGTACATACTGCTCCTACAAATAACACCTGTACATACTGCTCATAAAAGTAATGCCTGAAAATACTGCTCCTACAAGTAACACCTGTACATACTGCTCTTACAAATAACACCTGTACATACTGCTCCTACAAGTAACACCTGTACATGCTGCTCCTACAAATAACACCTGTATAAACTGCTCCTGCAAGTAACACCTGCACATACTGCTCCTATAAATCACACCTGTACATACTGCTCCTACAAGTAACACCTGTGCATACTGCTCCTACAAATAACACCTGAACATATTGCTCCTACAAGTTACATCTATACATACTGCTCCTACAAGTAACACCTGCACATACTGCTCATACAAA
Organism: Protopterus annectens; assembly: GCF_019279795.1. Classification (NCBI taxonomy): domain Eukaryota; kingdom Metazoa; phylum Chordata; order Ceratodontiformes; family Protopteridae; genus Protopterus; species Protopterus annectens. Next base: position 230,606,385 of record NC_056731.1, read on the forward strand.
TAGCACCTGTACATACTGCTCCTAAAAGTAATGTCTGAACATACTGCTCCTATAAATAACACCTGTACATACTGCTCCTACAAGTAACACCTGTACATACTGCTCCTACAAATAACACCTGTACATACTGCTCCTACAAGTAATACCTGTACATACTTCTCCAACAAATAACACCTGTAAATACTGCTCATAAAAGTAATGCCTGTACATACTGGTCCAATAAGTAACACCTGTACATACTGCTCTTACAAGTAAAACTTGTACATACTGCTCCAACAAATAACAACTGTACATACTGCTCCTACAAGAAACACCTGTACATACGGCTCCTAAAAGTAATGCCTGTACATACTGCTCCTATAAATAACACCTGTACATACTACAAGTAACACCTGTACATACTGCTCCTACAAATCACACCTGTACATACTGCTCCTACAAGTAACACCAGGACATACTGCTCCTACAAATAACACCTGTACATACTGCTCCTAAAAGTAACACCTGTAGATACTGCTCCTACAAATAACACCTGTACATACAGCTCATACAAGTAACACCTGCACATACTGCTCCTAAAAGTAATGCCTGTACATACTGCTCCTATAAATAACACCTGTACATACTACAAGTAACACCTGTACATACTGCTCATAAAAGTAATGCCTGTACATACTGGTCCTATAAGTAGCACCTGTACATACTGCTCTTACAAGTAACACCTGTAGATACTGCTTCTACAGATAACTCCTGTACATACAGTTCCTAGAAGTAACACCTGCACATACTGCTCCTACAAGAAACACCTGCACATACTGCTCCTACAAGTAATACCTGTACATACTTCTCTTACAAATAACACCTGTAAATACTGCTCATAAAAGTAATGCCTGTACATACTGGTCCAATAAGTAACACCTGTACATACTGCTCTTACAAGTAAAACCTGTACATACTGCTCCAACAAATAACACCTGTACATACTGCTCCTACAATAACCCCTGTACATGGTGCTCCTACAAGTAACACCTGTACATACTGCTCTTACATGTTAAACCTGTACATACTTCTCCTGCAAATAACACCTGTACATACTGCTCCTAAAAGTAATGCCTGTACATACTGCTCATACAAATAGCACCTGTACATACTGCTCCTAAAAGTAATGTCTGAACATACTGCTCCTATAAATAACACCTGTACATACTGCTCCTACAAGTAACACCTGTACATACTGCTCCTACAAATAACACCTGTACATACTGCTCCTACAAGTAATACCTGTACATACTTCTCCTACAAATAACACCTGTAAATACTGCTCATAAAAGTAATGCCTGTACATACTGGTCCTATAAGTACCACCTGTACATACTGCTCTTACAAGTAACACCTGTAGATACTGCTTCTACAAATAACACCTGTACATACAGCTCCTACAAGTAACACCTGCACATACTGCTACTACAAGAAACACCTGTACATACTGCTCCTACAAATAACACCTGTACATACTGCCCCTACAAGTAATACCTGTACATACTTCTCCTACAAATAACACCTGTACATACTGCTCATAAAAGTAATGCCTGCACATACTGGTCCTATAAGTAGCACCTGTACATACTGCTCTTACAAGTAACACCTGTAGATACTGCTTCTACAAATAACACCTGTACATACAGCTCCTACAAGTAACACCTGCACATACTGCTACTACAAGAAACACCTGTACATACTGCTCCTACAAATAACACCTGTACATACTGCCCCTACAAGTAATACCTGTACATACTTCTCCTACAAATAACACCTGTACATACTGCTCATAAAAGTAATGCCTGCACATACTGGTCCTATAAGTAGCACCTGTACATACTGCTCTTACAAGTAACACCTGTAGATACTGCTTCTACAAATAACACCTGTACATACAGTTCCTAGAAGTAACACCTGCACATACTGCTCCTACAAGAAACACCTGTACATACTGCCCCTACAAGTAATACCTGTACATACTTCTCCTACAAATAACACCTGTACATACTGCTCATAAAAGTAATGCCTGCACACACTGGTCCTATAAGTAGCACCTGTACATACTGCTCTTACAAGTAACACCTGTAGATACTGCTTCTACAAATAACACCTGTACATACAGCTCCTACAAGTAACACCTGCACATACTGCTACTACAAGAAACACCTGTACATACTGCTCCTACAAATAACACCTGTACATACTGCTCCTACAAATAACACCTGTACATACTGCTCATAAAAGTAATGCCTGTACATACTGGTCCTATAAGTACCACCTGTACATACTGCTCTTACAAGTAACACCTGTAGATACTGCTTCTACAAATAACACCTGTACATACAGTTCCTAGAAGTAACACCTGCACATACTGCTCCTACAAGAAACACCTGTACATACTGCCCCTACAAGTAATACCTGTACATACTTCTACAAATAACACCTGTACATACTGCTCATAAAAGTAATGCCTTCACATACTGGTCCTATAAGTAGCACCTGTACATACTGCTCTTACAAGTAACACCTGTAGATACTGCTTCTACAAATAACACCTGTACATACAGCTCCTACAAGTAACACCTGCACATACTGCTACTACAAGAAACATCTGTACATACTGCTCCTACAAATAACACCTGTACATACTGCTCCTACAAATAACACCTGTACATACTGCTCATAAAAGTAATGCCTGCACATACTGGTCCTATAAGTAGCACCTGTACATACTGCTCTTAAAAGTAATGCCTGCACATACTGGTCCTATAAGTAGCACCTGTACATACTGCTCTTACAAGTAACACCTGTAGATACTGCTTCTACAAATAACACCTGTACATACAGCTCCTACAAGTAACACCTGCACATACTGCTACTACAAGAAACACCTGTACATACTGCTCCTACAAATAACACCTGTACATACTGCTCCTACAAATAACACCTGTACATACTGCTCATAAAAGTAATGCCTGTACATACTGGTCCTATAAGTAGCACCTGTACATACTGCTCTTACAAGTAACACCTGTAGATACTGCTTCTACAAATAACACTTGTACATACAGTTCCTAGAAGTAACACCTGCACATACTGCTCCTACAAGAAACACCTGTACATACTGCCCCTACAAGTAATACCTGTACATACTTCTCCTACAAATAACACCTGTACATACTGCTCATAAAAGTAATGCCTGCACACACTGGTCCTATAAGTAGCACCTGTACATACTGCTCTTACAAGTAACACCTGTAGATACTGCTTCTACAAATAACACCTGTACATACAGCTCCTACAAGTAACACCTGCACATACTGCTACTACAAGAAACACCTGTACATACTGCTCCTACAAATAACACCTGTACATACTGCTCCTACAAATAACACCTGTACATACTGCTCATAAAAGTAATGCCTGTACATACTGGTCCTATAAGTACCACCTGTACATACTGCTCTTACAAGTAACACCTGTAGATACTGCTTCTACAAATAACACCTGTACATACAGTTCCTAGAAGTAACACCTGCACATACTGCTCCTACAAGAAACACCTGTACATACTGCCCCTACAAGTAATACCTGTACATACTTCTCCTACAAATAACACCTGTACATACTGCTCATAAAAGTAATGCCTGCACACACTGGTCCTATAAGTAGCACCTGTACATACTGCTCTTACAAGTAACACCTGTAGATACTGCTTCTACAAATAACACCTGTACATACAGCTCCTACAAGTAACACCTGCACATACTGCTACTACAAGAAACACCTGTACATACTGCTCCTACAAATAACACCTGTACATACTGCTCCTACAAATAACACCTGTACATACTGCTCATAAAAGTAATGCCTGTACATACTGGTCCTATAAGTACCACCTGTACATACTGCTCTTACAAGTAACACCTGTAGATACTGCTTCTACAAATAACACCTGTACATACAGTTCCTAGAAGTAACACCTGCACATACTGCTCCTACAAGAAACACCTGTACATACTGCCCCTACAAGTAATACCTGTACATACTTCTCCTACAAATAACACCTGTACATACTGCTCATAAAAGTAATGCCTTCACATACTGGTCCTATAAGTAGCACCTGTACATACTGCTCTTACAAGTAACACCTGTAGATACTGCTTCTACAAATAACACCTGTACATACAGCTCCTACAAGTAACACCTGCACATACTGCTACTACAAGAAACATCTGTACATACTGCTCCTACAAATAACACCTGTACATACTGCTCCTACAAATAACACCTGTACATACTGCTCATAAAAGTAATGCCTGCACATACTGGTCCTATAAGTAGCACCTGTACATACTGCTCTTAAAAGTAATGCCTGCACATACTGGTCCTATAAGTAGCACCTGTACATACTGCTCTTACAAGTAACACCTATAGATACTGCTTCTACAAATAACACCTGTACATACAGCTCCTACAAGTAACACCTGCACATACTGCTACTACAAGAAACACCTGTACATACTGCTCCTACAAATAACACCTGTACATACTGCTCCTACAAATAACACCTGTACATACTGCTCATAAAAGTAATGCCTGTACATACTGGTCCTATAAGTAGCACCTGTACATACTGCTCTTACAAGTAACACCTGTAGATACTGCTTCTACAAATAACACTTGTACATACAGTTCCTAGAAGTAACACCTGCACATACTGCTCCTACAAGAAACACCTGTACATACTGCCCTACAAGTAATACCTGTACATACTTCTCCTACAAATAACACCTGTACATACTGCTCATAAAAGTAATGCCTGCACACACTGGTCCTATAAGTAGCACCTGTACATACTGCTCTTACAAGTAACACCTGTAGATACTGCTTCTACAAATAACACCTGTACATACAGCTCCTACAAGTAACACCTGCACATACTGCTACTACAAGAAACACCTGTACATACTGCTCCTACAAATAACACCTGTACATACTGCTCCTACAAATAACACCTGTACATACTGCTCATAAAAGTAATGCCTGTACATACTGGTCCTATAAGTACCACCTGTACATACTGCTCTTACAAGTAACACCTGTAGATACTGCTTCTACAAATAACACCTGTACATACAGTTCCTAGAAGTAACACCTGCACATACTGCTCCTACAAGAAACACCTGTACATACTGCCCCTACAAGTAATACCTGTACATACTTCTCCTACAAATAACACCTGTACATACTGCTCATAAAAGTAATGCCTGCACACACTGGTCCTATAAGTAGCACCTGTACATACTGCTCTTACAAGTAACACCTGTAGATACTGCTTCTACAAATAACACCTGTACATACAGCTCCTACAAGTAACACCTGCACATACTGCTACTACAAGAAACACCTGTACATACTGCTCCTACAAATAACACCTGTACATACTGCTCCTACAAATAACACCTGTACATACTGCTCATAAAAGTAATGCCTGTACATACTGGTCCTATAAGTACCACCTGTACATACTGCTCTTACAAGTAACACCTGTAGATACTGCTTCTACAAATAACACCTGTACATACAGTTCCTAGAAGTAACACCTGCACATACTGCTCCTACAAGAAACACCTGTACATACTGCCCTACAAGTAATACCTGTACATACTTCTCCTACAAATAACACCTGTACATACTGCTCATAAAAGTAATGCCTTCACATACTGGTCCTATAAGTAGCACCTGTACATACTGCTCTTACAAGTAACACCTGTAGATACTGCTTCTACAAATAACACCTGTACATACAGCTCCTACAAGTAACACCTGCACATACTGCTACTACAAGAAACATCTGTACATACTGCTCCTACAAATAACACCTGTACATACTGCTCCTACAAATAACACCTGTACATACTGCTCATAAAAGTAATGCCTGCACATACTGGTCCTATAAGTAGCACCTGTACATACTGCTCTTAAAAGTAATGCCTGCACATACTGGTCCTATAAGTAGCACCTGTACATACTGCTCTTACAAGTAACACCTGTAGATACTGCTTCTACAAATAACACCTGTACATACAGCTCCTACAAGTAACACCTGCACATACTGCTACTACAAGAAACACCTGTACATACTGCTCCTACAAATAACACCTGTACATACTGCTCCTACAAATAACACCTGTACATACTGCTCATAAAAGTAATGCCTGTACATACTGGTCCTATAAGTAGCACCTGTACATACTGCTCTTACAAGTAACACCTGTAGATACTGCTTCTACAAATAACACTTGTACATACAGTTCCTAGAAGTAACACCTGCACATACTGCTCCTACAAGAAACACCTGTACATACTGCCCCTACAAGTAATACCTGTACATACTTCTCCTACAAATAACACCTGTACATACTGCTCATAAAAGTAATGCCTGCACACACTGGTCCTATAAGTAGCACCTGTACATACTGCTCTTACAAGTAACACCTGTAGATACTGCTTCTACAAATAACACCTGTACATACAGCTCCTACAAGTAACACCTGCACATACTGCTACTACAAGAAACACCTGTACATACTGCTCCTACAAATAACACCTGTACATACTGCTCCTACAAATAACACCTGTACATACTGCTCATAAAGTAATGCCTGTACATACTGGTCCTATAAGTACCACCTGTACATACTGCTCTTACAAGTAACACCTGTAGATACTGCTTCTACAAATAACACCTGTACATACAGTTCCTAGAAGTAACACCTGCACATACTGCTCCTACAAGAAACACCTGTACATACTGCCCCTACAAGTAATACCTGTACATACTTCTCCTACAAATAACACCTGTACATACTGCTCATAAAAGTAATGCCTGCACATACTGGTCCTATAAGTAGCACCTGTACATACTGCTCTTACAAGTAACACCTGTAGATACTGCTTCTACAAATAACACCTGTACATACAGCTCCTACAAGTAACACCTGCACATACTGCTACTACAAGAAACACCTGTACATACTGCTCCTACAAATAACACCTGTACATACTGCTCCTACAAATAACACCTGTACATACTGCTCATAAAAGTAATGCCTGTACATACTGGTCCTATAAGTAGCACCTGTACATACTGCTCTTACAAGTAACACCTGTAGATACTGCTTCTACAAATAACACCTGTACATACAGTTCCTAGAAGTAACACCTGCACATACTGCTCCTACAAGAAACACCTGTACATACTGCTCCTACAAGTAACACCTGTACATACTGCTCCTACAAATAACACCTGTACATACTGCTCCTACAAGTAACACCTGCACATACTGCTCCTACAAGTAACACCTATATATACTGCTCGTACATACTGCTCCTACAAGTAACACCTGCACATACTGCTCCTACAAGTAACACCTATATATACTGCTCGTACAAGTAACTGCGGTGGTGATGCTGCAGTAGCATTGTCGTCTCACAGTAAGACGTTGTCCTGTTCGATTCTCAGTTAAAGTGTCTTCTGTGTGGAGACATGCGTGAATGGGTGTACCTTCATTAAAGGTTGTGTGTCAGGGCAAGCAACACGGTACGTAAAAATCTACTGCCAATTATTAGCGGATCGGAATTCCGCTGTGGTGAACCCTAACCAGGAAAATCCGAAAGATACAACATACTGCTCCTACAAGTAATGCCTGTACATACTGCTTCTACAAGTAACACATATACATACTGCTCCTACAAGTAACACCTGTACATACTGCTCCTGCAAGTAACACCTATACATACTGCTCCTACAAGTAACACCTATACATACTGCTCCTCCAAATAACACCTGTACATACTGCTCCTACAAGTAACACCTGCACATACTGCTCCTACAAATAGCACCTGTGCATACTGCTCTTACAAATAACACCTGTACATACAGCTCCTACAAGTAATACTTGCACATACTGCTCCTACAAGAAACACCTGTACATACTGCGGTGGTGGTGCTGCGGTAGCATTGTCGCCTCACAGTAAGACGTTGTCCTGTTCGATTCTCAGCTAAAGCGTCTTCTGTGTGGAGACATGCGTGAATGGGCATACCTTCGTTGAAGGTTGTGCACCAGGGCTGGCAGTTCGGTATATACAAATCTACTGCCAATTATTAGTGGACTGGAGTTCCGCTGTGGTGACCCCTAACGGGGAAAAACCGAAAGACACAACATACTGCTCCTACAAGTAATGCCTGTACATACTGCTCCTACAAGTAACACCTGTACCTACTGCTCCTACAAGTAACACCTATACATACTGCTCCTATAAGTAACACCTGTACATACTGCTCCTACAAATAACACCTGTACATACTGCCCCTACAAGTAACACCTGTACATACTGCTCATGCGTGAATGGGCATACCTTCGTTGAAGGTTGTGCACCAGGGCTGGCAGTTCGGTACATACAAATCTACTGCCAATTATTAGTGGACTGGAGTTCCGCTGTGGTGACCCCTAACGGGGAAAAACCGAAAGATACAACATACTGCTCCTACAAGTAATGCCTGTACATACTGCTCCTACAAGTAACACCTGTACCTACTGCTCCTACAAGTAACACCTATACATACTGCTCCTATAAGTAACACCTGTACATACTGCTCCTACAAATAACACCTGTACATACTGCCCCTACAAGTAACACCTGTACATACTGCTCCTACAAGTAACACCTATACATACTGCTCCTACAAGTAACACCTGTACATATTGCTTCTACAAATAACACATGTACATACTGCTCCTACAAGTAATGAAACTGGATCCAATAACAGTTGTGGCAGTAATGTGCATGTTGTGAAGGGTAGGAATTGAGTCACAGAATATAGAAAAACAACCAAGTCAATACAGACAACAATACTTAAGGACAGGCCACTGAAAAAGAACGTCATGTGGAACACAAAAACAATTATTATGAGGCATAAAACAGTAAACCATAAAAGGTGAGATACATTTATAGTGGAGACATAGGACATGAAGAAACCTGTACCAAGATGATAATCTTACCAGAAAACAGTCATTACCGACTTTTGTGTGTATCTGTGTATGAACAGGGACATGATTCAGAGTGTGATAGTGGGACCACTTATGAAAGTTTCTTCCACAGAGAAGCAATCAAAACACACATGCATTAATTCATTACTGTGTATGAATAACTGCTACATGCACTGCTTCAAAGTATTATCTGAGGGAACAGAAAGTGTGTGTACTTATGAAGGAATCACATTACGTGTGTATGTCTAGCTGAAGTGATCATGGTTCAATACCTGCATCACAAGATTTGGTATACCTTGCAAATAGTTGCAACATCACATCAGGTCCATACCTCTGAACAACTTAGAGAAAGAAATGTAAACAAATTCATACATAGTGGGGGGGGGGGACAAAAGCCACAAAATAGGGACAATTTTTAAATATTGTTTTTAAAAGCTTAGAAGGTTGGTAGAATAACAGGTTTTGCATTAGCCTGAATGTTTTGAAGGTTATGAAGTCTGAAACTCAAATGTCTGTCATCATCTTCTTACTTCAGTCCTCAATGATTTGCCAATGATTTGTAAGAAAACCAAAATTTTATGAAGGACAGCCAAAAAATATTGGCCAAAAATCTGGACATTGCAAAACTCTGGAGAGGTGAGAGTTATGCATCAGGTTGTCATTGAACTGTGAAAACTGATAGAGTTGACATACAACATTTTTAGGCAGGCGCATAACACTGTTAATGACATCTGCACATCATCCACAACTTCCATTTGCATGACAATAGAGCCATGCTGCTGGAGCAAATTCTTGTAGTTTTTGTCAGAAAAATGACAAATGACAGTAGCTATTGCCTCATTATTTACTTAAACTGTTCTCTGCTAACTGTTTTGCAACAGAAAATGCAATTGATACATCATTCTACATGGCATACTGACAAGGAAGTATAGTAATCAGCATATTTAGATCACTCAACCATCCAAAATCAATAACAAAATATCAGCTATCACTTGTATTGAGTAAAGCATTGCAGCATGTCACCAGTGTTCTTAATTTTTATATTTTCAACACATTTGCGTAAGGTAGATATGAGCACGTGCCCTTTTAAGTGAAAGAGTCTGTAGACATTTAACGTTGGGGCTGATGCCAAAAAATAATTCATACCACAGTTATAAGAAGAAATACCATTGAAGGTGTGATGGGTCCCTACTCTGGGCCAGCAATCAAGGAGACTCAATCCTCACCACTGACTCCAGTGAGCGATGGTCACTAAGAGAAAAGATGGATTCACACAGTATTTTCAGATGCAGCTCCCTGCACCAAACACAATTTCCCTTGAGAGCACACAATGAGTACACTTCAGACCTGGGGCTGGACTCTCTTTCTCTCTATCTAGGCCCACACAAAACTGTACAGTGACCACTTTGGAGCTATGTGGCCCTGTTCCCAGTAGCTGACACTAGCACCTGGATATTTGAGTTTCACACACAAATACACCCCTGAGAAAAGCAGGCAAAGATTTACTAGCTGTGCCCCTTTCGGCCCAGACTCTGGTGCAATCATGCTGCCACCAGTCAGCTACCTTAAGGCTCTTACAAAGGGTATTGAATTATACTGTGTAAAATTAACTAAAACAAGCATAAGTACTATCAAGATGTTAAAAGTATTCTCTAAAGGACCAACCAGCCACAATGAAAAGTATTAAACTATTTATTGATAAATAATAAAACAGAAAATAGGAGAATACTGAATATAATGAACAACAGAGTTCAACTACAGAGATATAAAAAATAATAAAGTTGACTAGTTTCTCACAGATGCAGAAATAACTACTAAACTATTCACTAAATGTCCCTGACTGATTAAAGAATTACTAAAGAATTACTGTTCCCTGACTACTTACTAAAGCAAGGCAAGTTGATGTGTGCTTAGTGTCTAACAACAGCAAAGGCCAGGTGACATCTCCTTTGTCTGTGTGGATGTGTGAGATATATAGCCTGACAGAAATCTTTCCTTCCAGGTTCCAAAGTGCTGCTGCAAGAGCTCTGAAGAAACCAGATGCTGGTTAGAGGATGACATCACCTCTGGTAACCTGACTCTGGTACAATACACACACAGAGCTTTGCTAAGATCTGTGGCAGCATCTGAAAGCTATAACACAATTTCAAACTTCCCACCCTTCCACAGTTCTCTAATAATCATACACAATTGATCAGTTATAACAATGCAACCTAATATACATGCATACATTCTTTCTGTCCAGCAGGACCTACCGTTGATGCATGTTTAACACAAGGAACTTTATAAAAATATATTTTAACTCAAACATCTGTACAAAGCAGTGTGATAGTCAAATAACATAAAATTCTTTACAAAACTCTAGTTAGCTATGCTAGCATATGTAGACATGTACTGCCCTACTCTCCCTGACAAAGATGGCACTGCCTCATAACATTACAGAAGGGATAACCTGGGAAGTGCATCTGAATACATATGGGCTGCCTTACAAGAAGTGTATCCCCTGGGGGGATCGAAACACAGCTCCTTAACAGTGTTACTGCTATGTAGCATTTCACATAATCAACATCTGTTGAATAAACCATTTTGCCTGTTACCACTTGATTCTGAATAAAATAATACAAGTCACACACTATTGGATTCAAACATCTACCATCAAGATCAACATTCTCTGGACCTGTGCACTAATTAATGATGTCACACAAGACATCGTATCACATTAGTCAGAGATCACACACTTGAAGTGATTACTTGACCAGTGTGTTAGAATGTCAAAAGACACAAAAAAATACCTGAAGAATCAGAATATCAGCTAAGAAAGCCAGTTCTGCTTATTAACATTTGTTATTTTAGACACGCATAGGAGGTACAAATTGATGAATTAAAACACCTGCCTTCATCAATCATGCAGTGTCTACATTGTACACTAACAGATGGCTCCACAGAATAATTCACAGCACAGATGTTATTATGCACACAGCTGAAGTGTTAGCTTGAGCATTGTGTTGAACTACTAAAAAGATACAAGGTCTACATAACTTGTCCTGTATGGACCAACTCAAAATTCTGTCACTATACTCAGCAATCTGCAGACTGTTAAGAGGTGACCTGTGTCTGGCATTAAAAGTATTCTCCAACACAATACTGATGGATTTACTGCACATCAGCAAGTCAAATAGCATCAGGCCTAGGAACCTCTTCCGCAACATCAACAGACTGGTTTTGAGGGACAGGTATATATGATAGATGACACTGCTGCTCTGGAACAGATTTTGCTTCCACATAAAACAATGTTCATCCCTGTCCATATTCAAGCACAATTTGTCCAGGCCCCCTTCAATAAAAACATCACACTGAATGACATTTGACAACCTTTATTAAACTTCCATAAAATTGATTGTTAGCCAATATTCATAAATTCCACCAAATTCATAATTTCAACCAAAACATGGTATAGGTGAAAATAACATCCATGTAACATTAACATAAGACAGCGTCCATGCTCATCCTGATCAATAAGCAGTGTCCAGTCACTTACGTATGAAGCAGCGTACCACTCACTTCAGTTACCATTTATTGAATTACCTCCATCCAAATAAGGAGCTTACCTCCGCTTGCTTATTTACTTATCAAGCAGCGCAACTGCTCACTTGCCTTTCCCAACTTATTAAAATGAACAACCACCATCAGAGGGGGAACAGAAGAGGTCAAGCCTGCCCCTCTTCTCTGCCCACCAGCCTGACCAGGCTGTTTCCCCCTTTCCAAAACTTCCAGCAATGTAACCACAATTAAGGCATTAGACCATACATCATTCGATGTATCCCACCCTGTCTAGACCAAGCTGGATCCGAGTCATCTTGTCCTAAAACCCTATCACATAACTAGAAAAATAGCCAGTTACTTCAAAAGCTGAAAACAAACCTCTGATACCTTTACTATGCTAAGGTAAAAACCCATGACCTGGCATACCCATACTCGGTTACCCAACTAAACAACCAAACAGTTAGCCCACTGCCACTTGCATTCCATGAAAGTACTTCTACAAGGTTGATAATTCTTTCCATGGCCTTGCTAAATTCTGTGTAGTTCCCACAGGAATGCAATATTCATAGTTTCATAGTTTAGTACTAGGCTATCTGCCCTGGGGCATTTGTAAGCCTAGCCATAGTGATGTGGCTTTCGCCACCCCATGAAATGGTACAAAAAATGCACAGAATAGATTTAGAATACTGTGCCTCTGACTAGTAGTGGCACAGTGAAGGTCCCCTTATATAATAGAATTAGTTTACTGTGCCCCTGTCTAGTAGTGACACAGATGTGACCCCTGGGGTATACTTACGATCTCCCATCCACTCATCAAGATTTCTCTTGAAGAGAGTCAGTGAGGGGCTCTGCCTAACATGAACTGGGATCTTGTTCCAGAGCATGGGAAGCCTCTGGGTTATGAATCTATCCCTCCAGCATGTCCTATTCATACTTGTGCCGAGGTTTAAGTCTTTAGCTCTCGTGGTTCTGATGGATTTGGATTTTTTGAGGTGGAGCATGTCCATCAGTTCCTGATTGGACATGGCCTTGTACGTCAGGCAGAGATCACCTCTGAGCAGATGGTATGCTACTGAATAGAGCTGGAGTCTCTTTAGTCTGGCAGAATAAGACATATGTTGGAGACCCTTGATCCTCTTGGTGAGGTACTTTTGTGGTCTCTCCAGCTGTTGCAAATGCCAGGTGAGGTACATACCAAATGGGGCATTGTACTTAATCATGGGTCTGATGAGGGAGGAGTATAGGGGTACAATGACATGCTTGGATCTGGATGGGAATCCCTTCATGATAAGGTGTGCAAGGTAGAATGTTTTTCTAACCACTTTGGCAATGTGGGTGTCAAATGAGAGGTCGCTGTTGACTTGGGTCCCTAGGTCTCTGATTACTTTTTCGGTACTCAGTGGGTTGCTGTCTATGTGATAATTTGTGGGTACTTTGTTTTTCCCAAAGGGGATGACTATACATTTTTTGGCATTTAGTTTAAGGCCATGACTCCGGCACCAGTTGTCCGTTTCTGTGAGGCCTTTTTGTAGGATGTATGTGTCCACTGGTGTATCGACTATGGCACCTAGTTTGCAGTCATCTGCAAACTTTATCAGCCACAACCCTCCCATGTTTGCTTTAACATCTGAGAAATAAATGCCAAACAAGAGGGGTCCCAGGACAGATCCCTGTGGGACACCACTTGTGACTGGCTTTGGGTCTGACATTGCTCCAGCGATTTTAACTTTATGGGTTCTGTCCTTTAGCCAGTTTGCAACCCATCTAGTGACATAAGGGTTTACGTTTAAGCTGTTGAGCTTATCTATGATGCCTGAGTGGGGTATTGTGTCGAAGGCCTTAGCCAAGTCCAGGTAGGCTGTATGGACTGCTTTGCCCTCATCAATGGCTCTAGTGACTGTTTCGAAAAAGTCAACAAGGTTCAAAAGGCAGGATCTGCCCTTTACAAAGCTGAACTGGGTGGGGTCAACTGTCTGTAGGTCCCCAATGTCTCTGTTTATGAGTTCCATAATGATTCTTTCCATAGCTTTGCAGACCAGGCTGGTTAAGCTTATGGGGCGGTAGTTCCCAGGGTCTGTAGAGGTACCCCCTTTGTGGAGTGGGACCACTGTTGCTGTACGCCAGTGTTCAGGTACATATCCTGTAGTAAGGCTAAGGTTAAATAGAATTTTTATGTGCGGGTTTAGCTCCTCTTGGAGTTCACGTAGCACGCAACCCGGGATACCGTCAGGTCCCATTGATGCTGTGTTTTTAGCTTTGTTGAGGGCAGCTCTCACTTGGACATCTGAGATGACAGGGAGATTACTTTCAGCTGGGATAAGTATTTCTTCTTTTGGGGGTGAGGGAGGGGAGAAATTTGCACTGAACCTATCAGCCAGAATGTTGGCAATATCTGTGGGTTCAGTGTATTTTTTGTTGTTGTGAACTAACTCTGAGCATATCTGAGGGTTTCCGCCCAGGTTTCTAACATAGCTGAAGAAGGCTTTGTGGTTATCTTTAGTGTCCTTAGCGATTTTTCTCTCAAAGTTGGCCTTGGATGTTTTTATGAGAGAACGTAGTTTTCTGCTAGTGTTGATCAGAGATGTCTTCCCTTTATGGGAAGCTTCCTTCTTTTGTTATACAATTTGTTAATGGCTGAGGTCCACCAAACAGGATGCTTGCCTTTGGTGGAGAGGGACTTGGATTTATTTGTAATTGCATGATCCATGCATTCTTGGAGATGTCCATAGAAAGCATTTGTGAAGGATTTGGCATTGTGGGATGTGGTATCCACTGGCCCAGTGGGCTTAAAGAATACCATCTCAGTCTTAAGAAGAGTGAAGTCTGCTTTTGAGAAGTTTTTCACTGTGGTCTTTTGTGCTGGGGGTGGAGGTGGGATATGTATATCCGTGGTGATTAGTTTGTGGTCAGATCTCACTAGTGAGGGGTATACCTCCAGTGTGGAGCATTTTGTCCCCATGTTTGTGATGATCAGGTCTAGTATATTATCTCCCCTAGTGGGAGAGGTGACTAGTTGTTCCAGTGCATTTGAATTTATGAATTCCAGGAACCTTTGGGCTAGGGTGTTAGGGCTAGAATAATGTACCCAATCTATGTCTGGGTAGTTGAAGTCTCCCAGTATGATGGTATTTTGTGATACATTCATATCCTCCAATGTCTTCAGGAAGGCTAAGTGGGGTTCCTGAGATTGGGAGGGTGGTCTGTAACATGCTACCGGTTGTATAGCAGTTTTGCCTATGGCTAGTTGCACCTGTATGGTCTCCGATGCTTCATGTGTTGCTACTAACCTGGAGGTGTGGGTGTCCTTGATGAATATGGACACTCCCCCTCCCTTTGTGGTTCGGACCGGGTTTTGGGGCCGAAAAGCATGATACAAGGTATAGCCTGGTAGCACTGGGGTGCTCTCAGGAGCGTTGAACCAGGTTTCAGTTACTGCACAGACGTCGATGTTCTCCATACTGAGGAGTGCATCGAGAGCCTGCATCTTGAGATTTAGACTTCTGACGTTGAGCAGCATTACCCTTAGTTTTTTTCCATTTTTGTTTTCCAAGGAGGTGGGTTTGTCTTTTGAGCCTTGCCTAAAAAAGGCACTATGGGGGTGGCAAGAGCCTTAGCCAATATCCGGAAGCCCAGTGGTGACAGGTGCAAGCCGTCCCTTGCGAAGCAGCGTGGCTTGTCCAACATGTCATCCCAGGCAGACAGACATTGGATCCCCTTAGAATGACACCAGTACTTGAGCCAATTATTAAAGCTGCTCAGGGTCAGGGTCATACCAGCCTGAGCTACATAATCAGAGAGCTCCTCTATGTCTCTTTTCATGTGGTCCAGGGAGGTACGTCTCAGGTCATTCACGCCAGCATGGACAATGATGGAGTCATATTTGTACTTGCTTTGGAGTGCTCTGAGTGGGTGTGTTATGTGGCGGATCCTAGCTCCCGATAGGCAGCTCACAGTCACCCTCTCCTTGTTCAGCCTGGTAAGCGGGACATCAGTGTGTCTGACTATAGAGTCACCTATTACTAGTGTATCAGGCATGGTGTTTGGCCTTAAGGGCTGTGATTGATTGACACACTGATTTATTGAAGTATGTGTTGCATGTGTTTTGTTTTGAGGTGGTGGGTTTTTGGATGCCTGCTTTGGGAGCCTCTGTTGTTTTGGTAAGTTTTTTATTAGAGCCTCCGAGTATGTCTTTGTGTTTTTATGTGTTTGGTTTGCAGTTGTGGTAGGTCTATGTGGGACTGGGTTTGTTGTGTGTGTGGTTACCATCTCCTCCTGTCTGGTCATGCCAGCCCAGAGTTGAAAGAGTTCAGCCCCCAGTTTGGCTATATAGTTGCATCTCTCACATGTATTTGTGTTTGTTGGGAGGAGGAGAGGGTTGTCTGTGTACATGAGACAATTGTAGCATTGTCTCAAGATACCCAGATTTACGAGCTGAACTGGAGTGGACGCCAGAAATCTACCACTCGACATGCTAGAACAGTATAAGGGAGTGCTGTGCCTTTAAGGGAAGTGGATATTCACAGGGGTGGTAGGTGGATGTAGTGCTTACTTAGTACGAGAGTGCTTACTTAGTAGAGAAGTTTTGAGAACAAGTGCTAGGCTTATAATATAGCGAGTAGTCTGATTATACTAAGAGTAGAGCTTCCTTAAGGGAAAATTTGAAGTGCAGACTTGGCGGAGCCAGAAGAAGTTTAACCTTGTTTAACCGGCAACCGCGCAAAGCCGTGCGAACGCGGATTTTAAGCAGGGAACTTCAAAAGAGCTAGAAATGGTCCAAAACAACCAATTACTACAGCTCTTGTGCTGAGGTCACTTCCTGCAGGGACAGGTAGGCTGCTCAAGGCTCCCCACTCCCACTGGTGAGCAAAGAAACTTCCTTCTATCCAAGTAAGGTAATGGACAACACAGGAACTACACCACAGCCCAGAATACAGCAATGCCTGTAAACTGGTCTAAACTAGTCGAGGAGAGGCGGGAAAACAAGGATTATTTTTTTTTTTTTGTTTTAGATAGAAACACACAGAAAATGCAGAGACAGTAATAAATCAGTTACACAGGCTAGCACACTTTAGTGGGCAGCCTCAACAGTTAAATTAAACAAACAAACAAACAAACTTTCGATCAAATTCGACTAAAATGTAACTTTAAGTGCAGATATTAAAATAATGCAGCAAACAGCTAACAAACAGTTTAAGCTTGTTCAGGGTAAGCTAGAGAAGCTATTCCAAGTAAAAAACAGCAAAGATACTTAAATCCAGAAAGAAGTCGCTTTTCTGAGTTCTCTGTAGCTAGGACCACTCTGCAGGACCACGAGGAGCTTGTCTGAGTAGTATAGCCAGAAAAAAATGCCCAGAGGCGGATTTTAAACAGGGAACTTCAAAAGAGCTAGAAATGGTCCAAAACAACCAATTACTACAGCTCTTGTGCTGAGGTCACTTCCTACAGGGACAGGTAGGCTGCTCAAGGCTCCCCACTCCCACTGGTGAGCAAAGAAACTTCCTTCTATCCAAGTAAGGTAATGGACAACACAGGAACTACACCACAGCCCAGAATACAGCAATGCCTGTAAACTGGTCTAAACTAGTCGAGAAGAGGCGAGAAAACAAGGATTATTTTTTTTGTTTTTTTTTTTAGATAGAAACACACAGAAAATGCAGAGACAGTAATAAATCAGTTACACAGGCTAGCACACTTTAGTGGGCAGCCTCAACAGTTAAATTAAACAAACAAACAAACAAACTTTCGATCAAATTTGACTAAAATGTAACTTTAAGTGCAGATATTAAAATAATGCAGCAAACAGCTAAAAAAAAACAGTTTAAGCTTGTTTAGGGTAAGCTAGAGAAGCTATTCCAAGTAAAAAAACAGCAAAGATACTTAAATCCAGAAAGAAGTCGCTTTTCTGAGTTTTCTGTAGCTAGGACCACTCTGCAGGACCAAGAGGAGCTTGTCTGAGTAGTATAGCCAGAAAAAAATGCCCAGAGGCGGATTTTAAACAGGGAACTTCAAAAGAGCTAGAAATGGTCCAAAACAACCAATTACTACAGCTCTTGTGCTGAGGTCACTTCCTACAGGGACAGGTAGGCTGCTCAAGGCTCCCCACTCCCCCTGGTGAGCAAAGAAACTTCCTTCTATCCAAGTAAGGTAATGGACAACACAGGAACTACACCACAGCCCAGAATACAACAATGCCTGTAAACTGGTCTAAACTAGTTGAGGAGAGGCGGGAAAACAAGGATTATTTTTTTGTTTTTTTTGTATATACTATTGGACAGAAAAAATAGAAGTGGCTTTCTCCTTCATATATACTCCTAAAGGCTTACGTAACTGTCATTGCCCCACTAGGTAAATCAACACCAAATATATAGACTCTCAGGGAAAAATAATAAATAATAATATGTATAAATAATAACTTGAATTCATTGCTGCTTCTCTGCAAACCCTTTATCATACTGTAATAGGGTACTTGATGAAATTCTGAGGAGTATAATTACAATCACTGGAACAACAACGACTGATTAAAGAGAATGCATACTAAATCCAAAGTTGGTTTCTAAAAATCACAGGGTTATGGGGTAAGAGGTTGTGAAGCAGACCTGCACATATGCTAGAAAGACATAACAGTGAGTTTCAGAATTTTGTTTTTTCCACGTATTTTTCAAAGTGATGGGATACACAGTTGGGTCTGCATGCCGCCCTCCCACCATAAACTTGCAGGAGTATAAGATTTAAGGCATCAGAAAGTAAATTTCTTTCCCTCTCTTTATGGTAATGAAATCAAACAATGTTTCAGTAAGTCAGTGGATACTGAATAAGAGGGAAGAATGTGCACAGTATGCAAAACATGCTTGTGTGGTTTGCAGACGCGCAGAGTGCTAGCAATCCAAAGACAAGTGTTCCGCAGGAAATATTTGTAAGTTTGCCATGCATGCAAAGGGGAAGCTCATGTATGAAATATGCAGCTAAACACATGTATAAACATCAGTAATTTCTGCTTAAGAGTCCCTTCCACTGTCTTTTCCTGGGACCTTTCCTATTGACTCCTTGTAGCAGCTTGGTATCCCTCACTTTATTTGACCTCCAGAGCTAGACATGTTATTTGAAGTGTAGACTAAGCAGGTCACAATATAGCTGAATGTCTAGTTATGTTGTAAATGAACATACTGAAGAGTATAAGATCCAGGATGACCCTGCAGTACCCTGTTAGACACTTTTCTTTTCCCTTAATGTTTCCCTCTCCATAACCCTATCTGTTGAACCATGGAACAATCCACTTCTTTAGTGTTAATCCTATCCCAAACTCTTCAGTCTTCCTAGTAGCCTCAGATGGAGGACTGGGTCAAAGGCCTTACCAAAGTGTTCATAGAGTACATGTACTGGAATTCCCTTGTCAAGTTCTTCTGTAACACAGTCACAAAACTGGGTAAAGTTTAGCTGACAGTACCTTCTAGCTGTAAATCCAATCTGTTTCTTTCATGGAGGTTGTCGTCCTTCAAGAAAGCAACCAGCCTTTTCCTCGGGATTTTCTCCATGACTTTTCCTGTCAATATTATTAGATTAAGAGGTCTGTTGTTCCCTGGACTTTTCCTACTCATTCTCCACAGTTACTGGCTTCCAGTTCTAAGGCAGTTCTGAAATTCTTCATCAGGGTATCTGCTGTTACACTGTTCACATTCCTGTAGACCCTTAGACACAGCCAATGTTTTTCTCTGTTCTTTATCTTCTCTTCAGGGATATCATTCCTTTAAAACTCTCTCCATCCCTCTATCTCTCTCCCTGTCTTTATCTTGTTGTCTGTCCTCAGGTCTCCCCACTCTGTCCTAATCACTCCCAGCAAGGTACCCTGTACCCTTGTCTTTCTTTATAAAGTCTGCTAAAGCAAAGTATTCACTCAGTACTTCTATTTTTTCTCAGATTTATATGGCATCTTTCAAATCTTTGCTCATCCAGGCCAGCTCTGTGTCTCTCTCTTCCTTCATCCTGCTGTATACCTAAAGAGACCCTTGCTTTTCCTCTTAACCTTTTTAGTGAACACACTTTCAACATGTTTCTTTGTTGCCTTTATCTCTTGTGTTGCCCTTCTTGTTGACTTCTTGTACCATGTCTCCTCTATCTCCCACCACCTTCAACCTTTTAAATGTCCTTTCTTTAGGCCTGCTCACTTGTCTTACCTTACTTTAGAGTCATCCTGGCCTTCTCCTATTTCACCTGTTCCTTAAAGCATTTTCATTATTTTTGAGAATTGCATTCCTGACCCATTTTTTTAGTGTGATTATACCTTTAGTTTGTCTCCAGTGCCTTAACTCATCTTCCTTGCATCATTTAGAAGAATCATCATATAAAGGTAGGCAAGAGGCCTCCTGTTTATACAGTCTGCAATATGTAATAAAATACATGTAAACTATTAGATAGGGGAATCAAGGCAAGGGTTTACAATGCACAATGCATCTAATCCCCCAAAACTTGATATCTGTAGGGCACTGCAAACAAGATCTGCTCTGACAGCTTGGAGATTATTTAGCTGGAAATGTTCCAAATAATTTTACACCATACAGACTTCACAAGATGTTTAAAACTGCTAATTCTCACTGTCATATGTCTCAATAGCTAAGATTTAGACATAGGACTATCACCTACTGATCTTAGATTTAGCCTTGGTTTTCTCAGATATATTTGATTTTTTTAAGTATGTTAGACCCATTTAAGGGTACATACATTATTAAATAACTGACAAATCTATAGAAAGATTTTCTTTCATTAATTATATGTGCACTAGTATCTAAGGGTCTTTTGTGTTGAAAATAAGAATGTTCTGCACTTTCTAGCCCTCTGCTATGATTTCTAGTGATGAGGGCTATTTTAATGCTCACATGTAGAGTGATATGTTCACTACTAGAGATGCAGGCTGGAAACTGGAACAGGGAAATATTTGTAAGAAAGTACAGATCTGTTTATGTACTGGAATGTGTCACATAGTGAGCTTTAAAGAATTTGAGAAAATTGTTTTATTCTAAATATTATTAGGTGGTGCAGCGGTAGCATTGTGGCCTCACAGCAAGATGTTCTCCCATTTGATTCCTGGCTGGAGCACCTTCTGTGTGGAGTCTGCATGTCCTCCCTGTGGTCGAGTGGCATTCGAAAGGTTGAAGGTTGGGCATCACGCTGGCACCTTGGCACCGCAAAATTCTACTGCCAATCATTAGCAGACCAGAGTTCCGCTGTGGCAACCCCTAACCGGGAAAAGCTGAAAGAAGAACATTAACAAGGTTGCTGAACCAACAATCAAATGAAACTGCTTCATTTTGGACTTTGCTAACAATTGTCAGAAAAAAGTCAACAAAGCTCTAGTATAGATGGAAAATGAAGATTTATTGGAGATGTGGTTTATGAGTATGAGATCAGAATGAGAAGAAGTTTACAGAAAGTTCATTTTAGGTAATTAAGTTGTACATTAACTAGAAAGTTTGGAAAATAACTTACACAACTTCCTGATATTACGCTAACATATTGAATAATGTGTCAGAAATATAACATGAACATCCAAATTAAACCTGTTCTTTGGTTAAATTGTTATAAAATGTTAACATATTTCTTCTTCTTCTTCTTTCCTCTTTTTCCTGGTTAGGCTGGTTAGGGGTCGCCACAGCGGATCACCTTGTCCGCTCATGATTGGCAGTGGAGTTTTACGGTGTTGAGTTGCCAGCCTGGCGCCCAACCTTCCACAGAAGGCACACACATGCACACACTCACACCTAGGGCCAATTTAGAGTGTCCAATCCACCTACAGCATGTCTTTGGGATGCGGGAGGAAACCGGAGCACCCGGAGGAAACCCATGTGACCACAGGGAGGACATGCAGACTCCGCACAGAAGGCACCCCAGCCGAGGATCGAACCGGAGAACCTCTTAAAATGTTAACATATTTACAGAGTTTATATAGCACTGAGGGAAGATGCATGTGATCTCTGTGTGTTTGATGTTGCATTACTACTGACTCACAGCCTTGTACTAATTGCACAGCATTATACAAACTGGGCCAAAGGTTCATGGCTGATTTTTTAGTCTTATCATCAGACTTTAGGGCATATTTTTTGCATACTTATTTCAAGAAGGATCAGCTGTTCAACACTTAGTGGTGAGTTGTGTCACATTTCCTGTTCAGTGGTTAGATAGTCCCAGAACCCCAGAGGTTCCTACATAAGAAAGCCTGTCACATGCTTTTGCATGGAATAAGTTTGTATTCCTCCTCCAGAACAGTTAAATACAACAGTCTTGCCACATTATTGTTTTTTTTTAATATACAGCCCCTCAGAGCTTATCACACCCAGCAACGAGATGTGTAACTGATTCCAGTTCTGTTTTACAGCACAACTGTCCTTATACTCAGTAGGCCTAGCAACTGCTCTGTGATGGCCTGTGTCTCACTTTTTAAGCCACGAAAGACCCAGTCCTATTTGAACTAATGTTTCTTCATAAAATCAGTGCCCCTGCAAATACATGTAGTAGGACGTCAAATCCACACTAACAAATAAACATGAAAAAAATACTTCTTCTTTACCACATAGTTCAGCAACATATACCTTTAAATACTTGTGAGACTTAGAACTCTAAAAATAAAACTGACTGTGGTGTTGACTGATGATGTCACTAGGCAGAAGGAAATTCCTTTAATGGGAAACTCCATCTTAGAACTCAAAAAACATATTTTTTCATTGTATCTTTGTTTTTGAGCTATTTTAATGCCTCAAAGTCACTTCAAGTACTTATTTTACAATTGTAATGGCTTTCTCTCACATCGCCACAACAGTCAGGAAATCCTTCTATGTGGCACACCTCATCACTAAGGGCTTTTCATCCAAAAAAAAAGGAGGTCATTGTCCCACTGTACTCATCCCTCATTAGACCCATTATAGAATACAACGCCCTGTTTGGTATGTACCTCTCAAGACATCTGCAACAACTGGAAAGGACACAGAAAAACCCGACTAAAAGAATCACAGGCCTAAAGCAGATGACCTATGCTGACTGCCTTAAAAAACTCCAGATACACTCTGTCACATATCGTCTACTCAGAGGCGATCTGTGCTTAACATACAAGGCCATGTCAAACCCAGAGCTGTTGGACATGCTACACTTAAAGAAATCCCAATCCCTCAAAGCCACATGATCCAGGGATCTAAACCATGTCATCACAATAAACAAAACCTGCTGGAGGGATAGGTTCCTGACCCAGAGACTCCCTAGACTCTGGAATAGACTGCCCATAAATGTCAAGCAGAGCGCCTCTTTGGGCCTCTTCAAAAGGAGCCTTGACGATTGGATGGGAGAAAGGAAATTCACCCTGGGGATCACATCAGTCGCCCTGCTAGACAGGGGTCCAGGGAAGTAAATAGTGTGGGAAGAAATAGCCAGGGAATTGTTATGGCTAGGCTTATATAGGCCCTAAGGCCAACATTTATTTATTTATTTATTTTACATTTGTTGACTGGGCTAGTCTAACTGGATATATGTCCATTTTCAGTAGAGGCCCGGGGAGAAAAACTCCAAGCATGAACAGTAACAAAGTTAACAATATATAACAAAGACATTAGAGTATAGAGGTAGCATTGGTTAAAAGAAGAATATAGTATTATAATTATAGACTATAGACATTATACTAAAAGTTAAACTAAAAAAAAAACAATTATACTAGACACAAAAGTGGGTATGAGCAAAACAGAATAAAGTCCTTATATTTTATCCTCTTACTATGAAAAAAAAAAAAGAGAAGTAACTAGATTTGGAGGCCTAGGTTAGGGGAGTGGGGAAAGGGGTATGAACAGGAGCCTAGTATAGCCTAGTACCAACCTATAAACCTGTGGCGGATGATGGGGCCTGCCTTGGTAACATGATCTTATTTTCTTGTTTTCCTTCCTTCTTCCCACAATGCATTTCAAGTCCTCTTTATATGACTCATGCCAGACATAAGGAAGTGGTCCTGTTTTCTCATGCCATTAAAATATAATGGCAGGACTGTGAAGCACTGTCATCTAAACACACCTTCTGTAAAAGGGCTGCTTCTCTGTTTACCTGACTGAGACTCATTTATCTGTCTGCCAGAGCTTGTTCTATGCTATAAATAGCTGTTAGCTACTTGCAGCAAAAGAAAGCAGATAAAAACAGTCTTTGTAAGAGGAGTCTTTTGTAGCCCTAACAAACTTGATAAACCCTCCCCCATACTCTCATGCTGAGGTGTGAAAACTCTCACTGCAGTAAATAATCCTTGCTGTACATTTACAAGTGACAAGTAGTAGAACTCTAAGCTTAGTCTGTCTGCTACTTCCTAATGCCTTCAGTGGGAGGATTTTTCTCTCTCATGGGTGATGCAGACTTAAAATGTGCTTTACTAGTTTCTCAATTATTTCTGTCAAGTTCACGCTCCTTTTTTCTATTTCATATTCTTTTATACTTTGGTAACCAGGAAAGTGAACTGGTCCCAGGAGCCTTTTCAGCCACAACATAAGCTACATTGGCAAAGATAACAATTATGTAATGCACTTATCAATACAAATAAAAAAACACTGACAGAAAAATATTGACCAAGTCTGTATGTGAACACATAGCCAATGTGTGACAGTGACCAAGTAAATCATTGAGCAACATTTACTAGAATGTATACATTAATGATGCTTAACTATATACTATGTTATTTATTCTAAGTAATTTATTGTATGCACACATATTGCACACACACACACAAATACAAGTGTGTGTGCGTGTGTGTGTGTGTATAAAGTACATGTATACAAAAGTGGTGTGTGTGTGTGGTTAAACACAGTTAAGTACTTCGGATTTCCTTTTCTTAGTGTTTTTAATGGAAGGGCACATTGTAAATGTATGTTAAAGTAAATTCAGCTGTATATTATGGTTGCTCTCTGTCAAAGCAAGGACTGACTCAAAGTCAGTGGGAATCTCTTACAATGGATCTGCATGTACTAGATATGCACCCTTCTCTGGAAGGATGTCACACAAAGCATAAAAGCACTTTCATATGAACAGTATCAGTGCACCTAGTTGATAGGGTTGCCACCTGGCTCTCTTTCTGCAGTTCTGGCCTATGTGTGTGTCTGTGTGTGTGTTGGGGGGGGGTCTTGAAAATGGTAAATGCATTTATACTTTACAAGAAAAAATATTTACTGAGTTTCATCTAAATGTCACAGAAATCTTTGCTATTACTCAAGTTATCTTAACACAAACTATTATAAATAACATTTAAAGCTTAGAATTTCAATACTGTGTTGCTGCTTATGTAAATTTGTCAGAAGAGTTGACAATTCCCTTTAAACCCCTGACTGATCTAATTGCTTTGTTTTGCTATGAAAGGGGAGTGTTAAGTTCTCCTCCCCTCTGCAATAAAAACAGTGGAAACAATTCACAGCTGTCATTTTTTATATCAGCTACTGTGTTCCTGACATTAGCAGGATTAATTACCCATCTAAGATTAACAGCAGTACCTGACAGGGTAAACTACAGATTTAACTGTGTCTATGATATGTCATGCAGGTGGTGACGATTTTCTCTGCAAAGTATGTGAGAAGTTGAGTTTAAAAAAAAAATAGGTGGGCTTTTCCTTCCTTTGACTCCAATGCAAGGAAATAAAAGTTTTAAAAACTACAAGCAGGCTTCTGGTACATACACAATGCTGGAACCCATACTGTAGGGAGAAAAGAAACCTAATAATTGAGTTAAACTGTATGAGAGGGTGGAGTTTTCCTTTAATTGGGACATCAATAAAAGTTCCCCAGAGGTCCACTGGCAGTAATGGTACATACCATGTATACCCTTTTAAAGAGGGGAACCCAAGAAGATTGCATTTAAATAAAACAGCAAATGATTGTAGTAAGTTAAAGAAATTAGCTTCCGGTTAACCAACAAACAGCAGTAAAGCAACTTTGATACTGCAACTACTCTGAAAACATTGCAGTTTATGGAGTTACTTTGTCTGCTAGCCTCACCCTCCCATGACACTCCAGATGCTACCAACTTATGCAGTAGGTTTAAGCAGCCCACAAACAAAGCTCTACACATAAAGAGAAATAGATCATTTTCATTTGCTGAGCTGACGTCTTAACCATCAGACACTCCCTTACAATCAGAAACCACAGTTAGTGCAAATCTAACAGGAAGGTACTTGTTATCTAAACTGTTGCTGCTGCATGTGAAATCAACCCTAAATGGCTTACCAAACTTGGGGATTGGCTTCCTGTTCCCATGGCAAACGAAGACAAAGAAGCACATAGGCTGAATTAGTCCCTTCCTCTTTTCAGCACCAGCAGTCATTTCTCAGGCTGAAGAACAGCAGGTGGTGGTCACTGAAACTATTTGCATTAAGGCAGCCTTCTCCCTTTATTGGTAAATTTATTGTAGCTCCCTGACCCATGGCTCAGGAGTAATGAAGCCCATGTCACCTTTCTGCCTTTGTTCCTCATTCCAATTGGCAATTGCTGAAAATGATTCTAAACTCTAGGGAAAACATCCAGCTGTTATTGTACTGAAGATCTTTGATTCTTTAATTCCTTTACTTCCACACGATATTCTTCCCCCTACAGCTTCTTTTTCCTGGATGACTTAAAGGACATAGACAGGGGTTAGTTTAGGTTTAATTTAAAGTTATAACGCTCACCCTTTACAATACCAGTATAATGGTTTCTAGAAAAGTGTCTTTAGAGGAATGCTTTGCCTTCTGTAAGAATTAGGATTGCTGACTATTATTCTGAACCTGTAGAGAAGCAGGGTCACAGAGCTGAGCCATATACCACATCTCTTTAAACTTATTCAGAAAAAGAATAAACATATTTTTTATTAGAAAGTTCTGGCATTGCAGTCATGAGAGATGCACACAGTTGTATGACTAGCACCTGCCCTGCAGGATCTACCTAGATCTTGGGCAATATTTCAGGTCTTCTCGTGATTTCTGTATTTTAAAAATAATTGATAGTACACTGCCTATGAAGACTTTTAGCTGTTCTCATATTCATACAACATTTTCTGTCTGCGGTAGGGGTGGTTCTTAAGCAGTAGGCTTAGTTATTTCCTTAAAATTTTGAAGGGATCCATGCCTTCCATTCTTTCCATTTAACCAGTTATTTCTAGGTTGCTATAACTGGTCTTGCTCTTGACATCATCTGTTCAGTTACAGTTTCTTGTTTGAGAATGAAAGCTTCTTAATGTAAATGCTGTACGAGATCATAATGTCATGATGTTGCAGTAATTCTGTATGTTGCAGTTCAAGCTTCCTTTTTATCTTCTGCCATTCTTTGAGGCTTTTCATATCTCAGAACCAAGGGCGCCCGCAGGCAGGTGCAAGGGGGTGCACTTGCACCCCCCTGGATTTTCTTAGCGCTATATACGCTACACACTTTTTTTTTTTTTACAATTACTTCCCCCCCCCCCCATTTTCCCCATAGCCTGCATTGTTATTTTTCAGTTTTTCAGAAGTAGAGAACTGTTACTGGAGATGGCGTGGCAGGCAGTCACATGACCGACACGAGTCTGACATCATGATTGACAAGTTAACTGTACAAGCCTCAAACTCCCAAGTAATCGCGTGATTTGCGTTCGCGTAGTTCGTTGTAACTTGAGGGAAGAAGAAGACTGCGGTGGACATCGGAAAAGTCAAAATTTGATGATTTCATGCTCAGGACGGAGCAATTTCAAACCAAAACCATCGTGTTTCGTGTGGTGAGTGGTGCGTATGGTGTTGGTGTATTATTAGAAGAAGAGAGAAGGTAGGTTGACTGTTTTTTTATACTTTTGAAGGTTAGGTGACGAGACTGACTGAACACTTGGCACCAAAATGGAAATATATATATATCTATATATATATATATATATATATATATATATATATATATATATACACTAACACACACACACGTTTTTTTCTTATGTTGAACTTGTGAACAAACTCCTTTGGTTGCTACAAATTCTGGCAGTGGCATTACAGTCTTAAATCCTCACACACACTGTCTGGGCCCGAGCAAAGAGCGAGAAAAAAATCAAGGACAACGGTCGGATCCAAATCCTCCTCAGCTAGTAAAATACTGTTGTTTTTCCAGTCTCCCAGTTTTTTTTTTGTTTATTTTATTTGATTACATGCTTGCTTGTGTAATATTAAGTTTATTTGTGGTATTAATTTGTAACTGATGGGCTCTGCCTCTGACAGAGCCACACACTGACCTGTTAATCTGAAAGGATGAGTTTGCTTGCTCAGTAAACAAATGGAGCATTCAGAATGACTGCTGGGATTCAAAACTTCATCTAAAGCAAAAGAATTATATCTAATTTTGTTTGTAATGGATGAAATACCTGCTTAAGAAAAAGTGGTTAACATTTTTAATTCATTCTGAAAAGTGCATTTGTTAAAAAAAATCCTTCTAACATTGAGCTACTGCAATTTACTCTCTGGTAAAGTCACTTTGTAGTGATTGGTTGATTGATTTATTTATTTTTATCTTGGAGATGAACTCAGTTCAGCTTGCTGTCTCCAAGGAGATAATGTTTCTTTACAGTACCTGGAGGTGAGGAGTCTTGCTTTGATTAGTGGTGTCACTCTCATTTTCACCACTTAAGTCAGCTAGCTCTTTCTCAAATCATGAAGGACAATACAATTAAGCCTTTTATTTTGTAATACCTGCAGGTTAACTTCATTCTGAAACTGTGTTTCAGCAGAAGAGGATCTTCTACATGTGGATGTAGTATATTCCTAACACTGTGTGTTTGCATAGTATTAGATTCCCAAAGGAGAAGGATCTTAACAGGTGACTTTTCTATGCATTTACATATGTTGCAACTTTAAACGTGCTTTAACACAGGATGGTATGTTACGTATCTGGAGTACTGAGAAAGAAATATTTAATCATTTTAGAACTAATGTATAACTTTTCAAATAATAACCACTAATTTGTCAAGTATATGACTTGGCTGAGGTCCTTACTTATGGCAATATGATACGTGGGTATATCAGGATAACTATGTAATCTGCACAGAGTCTGATGCCCATATCTTGGTGGTCCTAGGGCAGCATGTTTATAATGAGAGAAATAAAGACAGACAAAATACTGAGCTTTGTGAGCCACAAAGCATTAAGATGAAATGGTTAAAGGGAATACCTGATATTCACAGAACATGATTTATTTGCAAGCTGGCTTTCAAACAAGGATGTTACTTGATGAATGAAGATAGTCTGTTGTATCTACAGCAAAGGGAAATCATTCACTTTGACAGAGGTTTTCTTCAGGTGTTTGAACAGGCCCCTAAGAGGTGTGTGTGTGTGTGTGTGTGTGTGTGTGTGTGTGTGTGTGTGTGTGTGTGTGTGTGTGTGTGTGTGTGTGTGTGTGTGTGTGTGTGTGTGTGTGTGTGTGTGTGTATATATATATATATATATATATATATATATATATATATATATATATATGTGTGTGTATATATATATATATATATATATATATATATATATATATATGTATATACTATATATCTTTAGATACTTGTTATTAGTACAAGTTTTAAAGATCTTGAACTGAGCGGTAGTACTATGATATGTCTGCTGAATTTGGAGTCAGAAATGTTGGCATTTATGGCTTGCAGGTATGTATACTATTTTGAGGATGACTGGAACCATTCACATTATTCATGATCTATTGATAATATAATGTGGAAGTGCATTATAATGCACATCACTGCAGACATTCTCACAGGGATGCATTTGCCTGAGGTGACCTATGATTGTCCACATTTATTAAATAATTTGAAGACTTGCCCCTATTGTTATCTGAGGTACAGGAGTGGTGTAACATATTCAAATATCAGTAAATGGTTTTCAGTATCATTGCTAATTAGCTGAAAAGGGAGTACTGGTAGTGTAAGAAAACTAACAGACACTGGCCATTACTGTGTGACAAAAGAAAGATGTGCCATTCACAGTGATGCTTTGAGTGTACTTAATATGTATATTCTGGGATATAATTAAACGTATGCTACAACTGCCTGAATTTTTAAGTAGGTACTGCATAGTAAACCTCAACAATCTAAAAGTCCATCAGTTCTCAGAATCAGAATTTTTTTAAGTAGGTACTGCATAGTAAACCTCAACAATCTAAAAGTCCGCCAGTTCTGACTCAAAAATAAAACAATTGCCAATGTAGAGAATGCCAGTTATGTACTCAACAGAAGACATACTTTTATTAAAAAGAATCTAGAGTTTTTAATAAATAGCAAATTCAGGACTTCATCAGAACTCAGAAACTTGCTGTAAACTGAATATTTATTAGTTAGAAAGTGATAAAAAATATCTGACAGTCACATGACAAATATCACATGAATAAAATCCTGTGACACTATAATATCACACAATAAATAGATTGCTAAAAATTTGTAATAAATGCCAGTAAGTAACAGAGCTTTATAATTTAACTGGTCTAAGTTTCAAAACACTTTAGATTGAAACATTTAAATTAAAACTTCAGGGTTCAGTGATGAGATTTCTAAACCTCTCATGAGAAGACATGCTTAATTCACAAAGAGCTACAAAGAGATGTGACCATGACAGGGGTGGATATTATTTGACATTAATACCCCTTTTTATCATGAACTTTGAAAAACAAACTCAAATCCTATTTCCACTTTTAACAAGGGTAACATTAACACTTTTAATTATAGGCATTTCTATAACTGATAATTGTTACCCTGTTTAAAAGGGAGGTTTACTTTTGTACCTGCGAAAGGGTGAATATTGCACTTATTGTGAATGATTTAGAATTATTTACTTGCAACTTGAATTTTAAATATTTTTGTAATGACAATATTACAATTTTTGATTCTAAAGGGTAGTTTAAAGACAGATGTGTATGAAATTCCTCTTGCACTATATTATTGAATGTCTTTCTGAATCTGACCTAAGAGAACTATGTAGTATGAAAATCTTGCTTTTTGAGTAATGCGAGGCTGACACTCAAACATGATTTTTTTTTTCATAGAGGAGTTGTGGATGTAAAGCATATAGTACTAAGAATGGCATTCATTGATTAATTGTTTAATGGCATTCATTGATTAATTGTTTAATGGCATTCATTGATTAATTAATTGTTTAATGGCATTCATTGATTAATTATTTTAGTATATATGTGGGTACAGTTTCTTGTGTTATTTGTACTTCTTGAAGGCTGTGGCCGAGACGTCAGTTTTAATAAATCATATTTTTTGGTGGATCTTCTTTGTTGTTGCTGCTTTCATATAGTACTAAGAAGTCTGAAAAATTATTTAGTGATTTCAATTCTCAAATAATCTAAGTTGTTTGCCAGGCAACTATCAATTTTATGAGGGACAGACCAAAATATGAGGTAAACATCTGGGCATTCTGCGACAAAATGGACAGTTGAGAGGTCTGAAACCATGAATAATCAAGCGTAAAGGCTGTTATCACCCTCACTAACACTCTTCAAGAGGAACCTTGACGGGTGAAATTTACCCCAGGGATCACTGCAGTGGCTCTGCTGGACAGTGGTGCAGGGAACTAATGGCTCTGCTGGACAGAGGCACAGGGAACTAATCTAAGGGTGTGGCGAAAGCCGACACATTCAGGCTAGGTTTATAAATGCCCTTGGGCAAATAGCCTAGTACTTACCTATGTATGGAATTTTGGTGGAGGAAGGGCTCAGTAATATGTAAGTGTTATGCTATTTTACTATTTTACTGAATTACTCATGTGTTCTCTTTACTGATAATGAGTCTGTGTTACACAACAGCTGCCCAAGTTAATGTAATGAATTCCTAGTCAACAGGTTATGTGCAGCAATTATCACCTTTGTCTGAGCCTGCATAAATTTGGAGTACTGAAACAAAGGTCATTATCACATTAGCATTAAGCGCAGTTGCAATATAGCAGTGAGTCATTATCACTGTCTGGTAAAAGTCTCAGCTGCTGTAATTGTTATTCACATAAGCAGAAGCAATTATCACTTTGATGAATGCACAATGCAGATTTTGTTTTTTCTGTGCTTGTAGTCAAGCCACCCACTCATTCTTCATCAACTACTTGTCCTCCAAAACCGCTGATGTTTGTTTTCCTATGTATGTATATGCATGTATATGTGTGTGCGCGTGTGTGTGTGTGTGTGTGTGTGTGTGTGTATGTGTGTATATATATATATATATATATATATATATATATATATATATATATATATATATAGTGTGTGTCTGTGCATATATGTGTATATCGATATATATGTATGTACACAATGTATTTGCACATATATACATATACACATTAATATCAGTTTGACAGTGGCCTCTCTTGTGAGATAGGGTGATGCATCTGTAGTTCATTTAGAGGGGATTTACATGTGCCCTTTCTGTGCCCCCCTTGTCAGCTACCAGCCAAGCCCTTATGCATCAAGGCCAGGAAGGTGCCTCCTCAGAGATTTGTGCCAACTGCTCTTGTGTATAATAGTTTTTTTTAGATACAAACCGAAGGATTCAGAAAAATTATCACCACCGGTGCTATTTGGCAATGTGGGATTCTACCTAGTAGAGCATCATGACTGCACACATCTTCATGAGTCCTCCACACACACACACACACACACACACACACACACACACACACACACACACACACACACACACACACACACACACATTTTAGGTTTAAATAGAGTGCGGAACTGTGTTTTTATCATTCTGATGACGTGTTTTACGAAAATTAAAACTTTTTATGCTAGTTCAGTTTTAATCTTTTCTGTAGCACTGGTATATAGCGAGTGGTTAACTGTTTTGTTTATCAAATGGCAGTTACTGTTTGCATTGTAGAATTTGAAAGCAGGGTTAGCATAGCAGCATAATTGCCTTTGGTGCAGAAGGCTGAGGCTTTTACTCCCACACCATGTAGATGAAGTGCTGATATTGCAGTGCCATTTTGACTGTGGATTATTTGGTGCATTTTAAGAAAGTATAGGGGGGGTTCTACACTCCTGTGTGTCCTCCTTTGTATAAGATTCCTAGTAACTTGTTGGATTGTCAGTTGTTCCCTATTGCAGTATTATCAGCTTACCATTTTTAATGTAACATAGACAGTTTATTCTTCAAAGGCAGCAGGCACTGAATTTGTATATGAAACATTGAAATGTAAAGTTTTCTTAGTTACAGAGCTCTTTAAGGTAGAAATATCTGGATGACTTTTACTTCTGAAAAGATTGTGCTTTTTAAGTAGTATTGCTGTATTAATGATGGAAGTATGAGTGGCATTTTATGGTCAACATTTTTTGAAATGGGTAGCTTTATCATTATCTCATACATTTTGTTTCATTGCTTTCTAGAAAAATGTTCATTGCTTTCTAGAAAAATGTTCATGACTACAGAATTAAAATACCATTCTAACAAATTGTGATGTATTATATAAAAAATATAATTTATCATGAGGGTGAATCAAATAATACATACATGTGTGCATGGTCCTATAAATGTGTGCAAGGAGCTTATGGTTTGAAAACAGCTCAAAGGTTAACTTAATCCTCCACTGTCAGATGCATTTTCTTTTAATGTGGGTTTTCATGCCATGTCAATGAGTGTGAGTTTCAAGGGCAGAGAAGTTTACTGCTCATGCTGAGTCTGTTTTCATTGTGAGACTATATTTAGCAAATGGCTATCAGTGCTTGTGCTATTTTATTTCAATATCTGTAATAGTTGTAGAAGTAAATAAGAAAATTGGTTCCCTGTGTCTTTATTTAAAATATCTATGATTCTTTCCATGCATTTACGTACAAGAACAGTCAAACTTATGGTCTATGGTTATCCATGTCAGTAGAAGGCCAAACCTTGTGCTAAGGATTAAGTCCTGCAGTCCGCCATTCACTAATCATGAAGCAAATTAGTTGGCTAATGTTGAACATTGATTTTAGAGTGCCTGATACCTCATGTTTCATGCTATCCAAGAGGTATCCCAAGATATTCTCAGGGTCTATTGAGGTAGTATTCTTTGACTTGGAGAGTGCATTGAAGACTTGCTTGCTAGTGATAGCCAGAAGATTTATGGTCAAGGGTGTCTTCTTCAGATTCACAGAATGTAAGCAAGGTAGTAAGGATGTAAATTTCAAATGCTTTTCTTTTTGCTTGATTGACTCCCATGGGTACACATCTTCATTAATTGTCATAGGAAGTATGACGTAGCACAGCTAAAATGTATTTGCTGTTGGAAATGTAAGGTTTACCATTCCAAAAGGCTTAGTGTGACTGTAGTCCATAGGAGTGATCATGCATTGCCAGGTGACCCATGCTGGTGAAAAGGAGTTAGTTGTGGCTCATAGCTTGGGTGTTACGTAGGGAGAGCACAATATGTTGTACCTACAGACCACAACACTGCGGAGCATGTGATGCCTAGACCCTGACAGTCATTTAATCAGCAGCATTACTGGAGGTGTAATGAGCCACTACAAGGGTTATGGGCTGCAAGGGGAAGAAGAGTAATCTTGGGTGGGGGGGGTCAAACTGATCTGTCGTACTGTAAATGGAAAGGTATTTTGTTTTTTGACTTATGGAAGATATACTTTTGGAATGAAAATGTTCATGCATCGTGTAATTACTACCGTGGCATATACTTCTGTTCCGAGATCAGCAATATAAAGGGGCGCATGGTTTGGTCAGCAGTGTTAATGTGGATGTGGCTTGTTAAGGGGGAAGCAGCAGTCTGGGAGTTGAGTACAAATTTGAAAATCCTGGCTACACCCCTGCTGTAGAGCATATCTCCATCTCTGCAGGGTCTCATCAAACACCTGTTCCCTAATCTCACTACAGATCACAATGTCATCTACAAACATCATAGTCTACAGGGACTATTTATTTGCTTTATTTGGGAAAACTGCAAAGACTGTGCATAAAGTATGTATTTCTGTCCAGATAGTACTTACTGCAGTATTAAGTTTTCCTTGCATAAATATGTACAAAAGCAAACATCAACTAGTTTTATGTATTTATTTTCTGTTGTTGTCCAGGTTAGCATGAGAAACTTGTTAATCATTGGTGATGTTGAAACACATCAAACATTTTTTAATCCCATATCTGACAGTTTTTTTTTTTCTTTTGTTCAGTAACATCATTGATAGAGCTGCAATATACGTACTACAAAGGTAGCACTAGCCCATCATCGGATGCTTTAAGTTGTCTATTATTGAATAAGTAGGGTATGTGATGGCACACAGTGAGGACATTAGAAAATTTTTCAAACAGATTAGTAAGAAAGCAAGGTACGAGCAACATGAAGTAACAGAACTAGCTGGGTCTGTTGATGAATGTATAGAGAAAGGTGCTGTCTCTGCAGTGTTTGGGGAGCAGCGAGAGACCCCACAAAGTGTATGTGCAGAAACTGATATTGGTTGTTACATTCGATCAGACAGAATTGATGACTTCATGAAATTCAGGTTAATGACACAACCATACATCCCTCCAGAGAATTACAACTTCAAAGCTGATGCATCAGACAAAAGCGAGCATTCCGATATAGTTGGCTGTCTCAGTATTCACCGTGGCTTGATTCTCCTCTCTTGAAAGGCCCACTCTGCTTAACTTGTGTATTATTTCCTCAGTCAGTTCACCGTGGGTTGCAAGGCAGCTTCATCACTAGTGTGTGCACAAAATATAATGCCTTCAATGAGTCTGCAAGAAATCACATGCAGTCATCATGGCACAAAGGTTCTACTGAAGATGCTGCCAATTTTTCTTGTACGCGACAGAAGCCAGAAACAGCTGTTATTCCACAGCTAGATGCAGCAGTAGCAAAACAAATTGCAGAGAACCGAAAGAAATTGGAACCAATTTTATCTACCATTATTTACTGTGCAACCCATGACATTCCTCTTCATGGAAAAGAAGGCTCTGGTGGAAATTTCTGTGACTTATTAGATTTTCGTATTGAAGCTGGGGACACAATATTAAAGCAGCACAGTGAAACAGCTGCAGGAAATGCTCGGTACACATCCCATAGGGTGCAAAATGAGTTGTTGGCAGAATGCGAACACGTACTTCGAAATGAGATTGTTTGTGCAGCGCGTAGGACAATTGGATTTAGTGTATGGGCAGATGAAACTGCAGATATCTCGGGCATTGAGTAGTTGTCATTGGGCATTCGGTTTGTTGATGGTGATTGTATTAGAGAAGAGTTTCTGGGTTTTGTTCCCATTGTTGCGAGAGATGCACAGTCTGTATCAAATGTCATTGTCAGTGAATGCATAAAGTACGGTCTAGACTTGGAAAAATTACTCGGACAAGGCTATGATGGCTGCTCCATAATGGCAAGCATCCAGAATGGTGTTCAGGCAAAGATTCGTGAAAAGTATCCAAAAGCAGCCTCACAGACTAAACCTTGTAGTCAATGATCTGAATGATGTTCCTGAAATAAGTAGTGCTGTTGGTGTTATCAAGAAGATTATTAATTTTTTTCGTGACAGTCCAAAACGACGAGCATTGGTACCAAATATACCTCTTCTGTGTGAGACACGATGGACTGAGAAATATAAATCCATTCGTGTGTTTAGTCAAAACCTTGAGAAAATATTTGACTGCCTCGCTGATCTTCAGAAGATCACTGCTGGTGAAACCCGACAGAATGCACATATATTGCTCAGTGCTTGCTCTTCATGCACGTTTCTTATTTCTCTCTTCATTATTGCAAATTACTCATCAGTTCTTAAGCCCGTTGCCCAGATGTTGCAGTCTGTTCAACTTGATATAATAAAGGCTCAACAGCACATCAACAGACTCATTGAAATATTCAAGGAGCACCGTAACCATGCTGAAGAGCACTTTAGGAATGACATTCTCAGTAAGGCAAGATCAATAGCAGATAAACTTGGTATCGAGTTAGTGTTGCCAAGGATTTGCAGTCGACAAACACACCGAGCAAATACAGTAGCCGGGGATTTTGAGAGTTATTACAGAACAGTATTTATATTCCCTATCTTGACTCATTAGTTTCTTCACTGACGTCTCGCTTTTCCAGCAGTAACACTGCTCATTTCAACTTATTTTATCTGCATCCTAAAATGATGCAAAACCTAGAACGTGAAGAATTCAAACGAATTGCAGTCAGTAACGAACTATATCATATCGACAATTTGGAATTAGAGATGATGAACTGGTTCGACTATTGGCATACGAAGGTTCCAGATATAGCCAAAACAGTGGACTTTGCTGACTTGTTGCAACACTGTGATTTCTTTCCTGCTGTTAAGCAAGCAGTTCTGATTGTGTTGACCTTACCAGCCACTACCTGCACCATTGAACGATCGTTCAGCACTCTGAGACGGGTCAAGACCTGGCTAAAGTGTACAATGACTGATGATAGACTTTCAGCACTGTGCATGATTAGTGCTCATCGTGAACGTGTCATTCGTGAAAAGAAACAGTTCATCAGTAAAGTTATTGACGCTTTTGGCACCCACAGCAGACGCTTACAATTTATATTTGCGCCACAGGAGTCATAGGCCTAAACTGACCATGTAGTTCATTCAGTGTTTTTTTTTTTTCTTTTTAATTGCAGTTACCTACAAAATGTATGATTTCTAAACAAATGAGTTTGATACTACAGTTCCATTGGTCTTATTTCATACTAGAAATCCACAGGCGATGAGGTGATTTCAAGCAGCACAAGCAAAGGATACTGTCAGTGGTTACTGAAAAATCTGAAAATTAAACATGGAATCACATGTACAGAGCAGCAGCAGCATAAAGACAGTAAATAAAACAGAGTCAGTGAAATATTTTTAAGGCTGTTACACGGAGAAAGGTGCTGTCTCTGCAGTGTTTGGGGAGCAGCGAGAGACCCCACAAAGTGTATGTGCAGAAACTGATATTGGTTGTTACATTCGATCAGACAGAATTGATGACTTCATGAAATTCAGGTTACTGACACAACCATACATCCCTCCAGAGAATTACAACTTCAAAGCTGATGCATCAGACAAGAAGCGAGCATTCCGATATAGTTGGCTGTCTCAGTATTCACCGTGGCTTGCGTATTCTCCTCTCTTGAAAGGCCCACTCTGCTTAACTTGTGTATTATTTCCTCAGTCAGTTCACCATGGGTTGCAAGGCAGCTTCATCACTAGTGTGTGCACAAAATATAATGCCTTCAATGAGTCTGCAAGAAATCACATGCAGTCATCATGGCACAAAGGTTCTACTGAAGATGCTGCCAATTTTTCTTGTACGCAACAGAAGCCAGAAACAGCTGTTATTCCACAGCTAGATGCAGCAGTAGCAAAACAAATTGCAGAGAACCGAAAGAAATTGGAACCAGTTTTATCTACCATTATTTACTGTGCAACCCATGACATTCCTCTTCGTGGAAAAGAAGGCTCTGGTGGAAATTTCTGAGACTTATTAGATTTTCGTATTGAAGCTG
This sequence comes from Protopterus annectens, assembly GCF_019279795.1. NCBI lineage: Eukaryota > Metazoa > Chordata > Ceratodontiformes > Protopteridae > Protopterus > Protopterus annectens. The sequence continues at coordinate 230,645,457 of NC_056731.1, forward strand.
GGGACACAATATTAAAGCAGCACAGTGAAACAGCTGCAGGAAATGCTCGGTACACATCCCATGGGGTGCAAAATGAGTTGTTGGCAGAATGCGAACACGTACTTCGAAATGAGATTGTTTGTGCAGTCTGTATCAAATGTCATTGTCATTGTCAGTGAATGCATAAAGTACGGTCTAGACTTGGAAAAATTACTCGGACAAGGCTATGATGGCTGCTCCATAATGGCAAGCATCCAGAATGGTGTTCAGGCAAAGATTTGTGAAAAGTATCCAAAAGCAGCCTTTATCCACTGCACTCTTCATGCACGTTTCTTATTTCTCTCTTCATTATTGCAAATTACTCATCAAACAATAAGGTGATTTCAAGCAGCACAAGCAAAAGATACTGTCTGCAGTACCCATGGTTAATGAAAATTCTGAAAATTAAACATGGAATCACGCATGTACAGAGCAGCAGCAGCATAAAGACAGTAAATAAAAAAGAGTTACTGAAATCTTTATAAGGCTGTTAGCGCAGGGAGATTTTTAGTGAAAATTGACAAATCCTTGTTCTGATGCACTATCTTAGAGCCGGATCCACACAATACAGGTAGAAGCAGATGAAACCATGATATCCACTTAAGCAGCAAAGGTTAAGTGGAGTGATAAGAGGAAGGAGTTTAGTATGGCCAAGAGTGGTGACTCCCTGGACTTCTGAAGTATTACACACTGCAATAAAAGGATTTGTAATTATTAAAAGTTTATGATGGTTCACCAAGAAGTTTACCTGGGCCCTTTTTGTTGTCACAAAGGTCAAAGGCATATACAAAAATATGTTCGAAAATTAAAAGTATAGCACAATAACAAGTTCACATAGGTGCTTGCTAGTCTGTTGAGCCGTAAGGATCATTCGAAATCTATAACAGCATTCCCCTTGTATAGCTCACATTTTATTAACCCTGAGGCAAGCTGAATATTAACATGATGTTTCTGTGTAAGAGGGACAAGGCTACTAAAATCTGGAATGAAATTAGGCTTATCCATCCAGATTATGGTTAAATACAGTAAGAGGTCTACTTTGCTTTATGTGGAGAAGAAGATCATTCCAAAGAAGTGGGAGTCTAGTTGATAAACATCTGTCCTTCCCACATTTATGTTGCAGTACAGATTGACACCTGTTGAGCGACTGTTTATACCCTCATTGCAATTATGAATGTGCAGGAGTTTTGACAGGACTATGAGGTTATGCACGTGTAGCACAAATCTGTCCTCAGTAGCTTTTGAGACCAAGAAGAGTGGCAAGGCTTGGAGGTGGTCCACATAGTTTTTGGATTTATGCACTTGATGGATGTTGACATTTAAAATATGCCTTTAGGTGGTAAAATTATATCCAGAATGTGGAACAAATGCACAAAGCAAGGAGGATGGCCTCCCTGTTGTAGAAGTAGCAGACCACAAAAATCACAAAAACAGATAGGCCAAAGAAGAGCCATAAAGACGATACAGTGAACTATTGAGGATAAGAAAGAAATGATGTATTGTTACTATTATGTAAACAGCCCAGAATTTCCAGACACAAGGTATATAAAAAGATTGAGAGACATTACAGGAATGAAACTGTCAGAAGCTTCAAATAAAAATGTGCCTTAATTACAACAGATGCATGAAAAAACTGTATGTATAGACCAAGAAACTTTGATCCGTTTGAAAAAAGGAGCATCCGAGGAGGTATGAATATATAAATAACAAAACCTAGAACTTTTGTAAAGTGTAAAATAAAGAAATATAGACATGGGGAAAAAGATTTGATATGGTGCAATATTCATGCAAAGGGGAAAGCCAAATTAATCAGTATAAAGAAGGCAGCCCCAAAGATACTCAACGATAAATACAGACAAAGGCATCCAGATATGCAACATTTCACAAGTCACAGAGGGAATGTAGAAAATAAGATTAATAAAGTAGAATTAAAAAAGCAAAACAGAAGTATAAGTTATGGAGTGCCTGGAAAGTGAAGGATTTGGTGTAGGTACCGTGTAACACACAACACAGGTTACCTCACAGCATGATGTAATGAGTTCCCAAAGTAAGGAGAAACAGGAAGATCAGGAGACATCTGAACAACAAATGTGGACATGGGAAAGAAAAGAGATTTAATATAGTGTGATTTCTATGCAAAGGAGAAAGCAAAACTAATCAATACAAAAAGAACAGCAGCAATGATATTTGAAGACACATACAGACAAAGGAATCTGGAGATCGAAAACTTGACAACAGAGAAAATACAAAGACAAATAGAAAAAGTAGAAAAGGAGACAGTAGCGGAAAAGTTATACTAGTAGAAACTGAGGTTATGGAGTACTCCAATGCCATATGAATATATTAGTAATTTTCACAGGAAACCCGTCTAAGTGTTCACTTGAAGCTGGGCAGCAACAGAAGGAACAGGAAACTGTAACTGTGCAAAGTGTGCAGTCAATGTTGAGGAGTGATACTGATAGGCCAATGAGTTCCCTTATGTCAGAGCAATGGATGACATGGGATGAAACAGTGTGCCACAGGAAGATGCTACAGAACTTTGTATAGAATGCTCACTGCAAATGGAAAACAAAAAATGTGTCCTCAGTTTAGAAGAAAATGAGCTAAGAGTTGCTTGATTTGGCAGAGAGAGACATTATTAAGATAAATTATAAAAACAGACTTCAGAAGGTCAGTAAAACCCAGAAAGTTTGTTTGATAAAACAAGTGAAACAAGTAATTAGGACTGTCCATAGAGATTCATGCGATATAACAGACGTAAACAGGCTATATTACTATGAAGATAATTTGATAACTGATAACGCTTTTGAGCCATAAGAACACAGGGTAGTGAGAGAAAAAGAAACCAATGGAACGGGAAGCAATTGGTCACACATGCCAATGCCATATGAATATATTAGTAATTTTCACAGGAAACCCGTCTAAGTGTTCACTTGAAGCTGGGCAGCAACAGAAGGAACAGGAAACTGTAACTGTGCAAAGTGTGCAGTCAATGTTGAGGAGTGATACTGATAGGCCAATGAGTTCCCTTATGTCAGAGCAATGGATGACATGGGATGAAACAGTGTGCCACAGGAAGATGCTACAGAACTTTGTATAGAATGCTCACTGCAAATGGAAAACAAAAATGTGTCCTCAGTTTAGAAGAAAATGAGCTAAGAGTTGCTTGATTTGGCAGAGAGAGACATTATTAAGATAAATTATGAAAACAGACTTCAGAAGGTCAGTAAAACCCAGAAAGTTTGTTTGATAAAACAAGTGAAACAAGTAATTAGGACTGTCCATAGAAATTCATGCGATATAACAGACGTAAACAGGCTATATTACTATGAAGATAATTTGATAACTGATAACGCTTTTGAGCCATAAGAACACAGGGTAGTGAGAGAAAAGAAACCAATGGAACGGGAAGCAATTGGTCACACATGCCAATGCCATATGAATATATTAGTAATTTTCACAGGAAACCCGTCTAAGTGTTCACTTGAAGCTGGGCAGCAACAGAAGGAACAGGAAACTGTAACTGTGCAAAGTGTGCAGTCAATGTTGAGGAGTGATACTGATAGGCCAATGAGTTCCCTTATGTCAGAGCAATGGATGACATGGGATGAAACAGTGTGCCACAGGAAGATGCTACAGAACTTTGTATAGAATGCTCACTGCAAATGGAAAACAAAAAATGTGTCCTCAGTTTAGAAGAAAATGAGCTAAGAGTTGCTTGATTTGGCAGAGAGAGACATTATTAAGATAAATTATGAAAACAGACTTCAGAAGGTCAGTAAAACCCAGAAAGTTTGTTTGATTAAACAAGTGAAACAAGTAATTAGGACTGTCCATAGAGATTCATGCGATATAACAGACGTAAACAGGCTATATTACTATGAAGATAATTTGATAACTGATAACGCTTTTGAGCCATAAGAACACAGGGTAGTGAGAGAAAAGAAGGTGAGAAAGTTAATGCCATCATGGAAACAAATATCTATAAAGCAATTGAGACAGGTGTTGTCACTGTGTCACAGAAGAGGAACAGATTTACAAAAATACTTACAAAGATAGATGTGATAAAGGTAGTGCAGTATTAGAACAGCTTAGGATGTATCATGTACTATCGCAAATAAAGTACAAATCTCAGCACAGGAAGAATAAATTAGTAGATACACAAATAAATATAAGGGAAAAGTACAAAATAAGCAATTTATTGATGACCCAACAATTTTTTCGAGAATTTGGAAATGAGCTAAAAGGAACTGACAAAAAGATACATTTTGGAGAAGTACTTACGAAGATCATGCGCAACATAACAAAGATGCTAAATGGATAGAAGTAAAATAATAACAAGTTTAAAGGGACAATTTATAAAATGGGATGACTTAACAGCCAGAGATTAACACAAAGTCAAATCCTATAATTGGAAAACCCCAGGCTCAGATGCAGTACGTAACATCTTCCTAAAAGTATTAACATCTTTGCACGAAGATTTATCCACAAGTAATAACTATGTATATACGCACACCGAACAGGCACCAACCGAACTAAGAGGAGGAAAAACAATGCTCCTACTTAACAGTGAACTTGCATGCTACCCTAAACCAGTAACTTGCCTCGTTTCTGACGATGTATAAACTCTGCACTGGAACTGATGCTGACAGAGTTTATAGTCATTTAGAAGAAAACTCAATCATGGCAGTAGAACAAATGGGCAATACAGAAGGTCATATGGAACAAAGGATCATTTGTTAAAGTCATACTAGTTTACTGTAAAAGAGGCGAGAATCTAAGTAGGGCATGGACTAACTTCAAAAAAAGAATTTGATAGTATCCCACACATTCAAGGACAAGAGTGCTTAAAAATGTAACATACACTTTACATACACTTTACACTGATCGACTACATTACAGTGATGTTGATGAGGAAACAGTGGCAGACCTCTTTGTAATTAAGCTATGATAAAGGACAAATTATTATTCCAGGGATAAAAATTAAATGGGGGAAATTCTGGGGTGACTGTCAGTGACACCACTGCTATTTTTTCTTGCCCTATAATTTGGCTCCTAGAAACAAACGGTGTAAAGACCTCTCATCTTCTCTTTGTCGATTGATGCAAAACTGTAGAGCTAATCATAGGAAGACCTGAAAGCACAACGACAAGTTGTCAAAACGTTTTCAGATGATAACAGAATGACATGACCATTTGGTCTTGATACATGTGCAAAAGCAACCTTCAAAGCAGGACAATTGCAGCGTCAAGAAAACAATTTGGGACAAGAATGTGATATGAAAAAACTTGAGCAAGAGGGAGTATATAACTATTTGACAATAGATTAAGGATCAAAGCAACAGCGTGTAAAGACCTCTCATCTTCTCTTTGTCAATGATTTAAAACTGTACAGCTCAGAGGAGGAACTGAAAGCACAACTGCACGTCAGACGATATAAGAGAGTGTCATTTAGTCTTGATAAATGTGCAAAACAAACCTTTAAAGCAGGAAAACTGCAGCACCAAGAAAACATCAGTTTGGTACAAGAATGTGATATAAAACAACTTCATCAAGAGTACAAATATTTGGGAATGGGAACTGATAAAACAATCAACAATAAAACATGAGCAAATTAAAATCAAAATTACTAAGGAATACTTTAGATGACTTAAATGAATCCTGAAAACAGCATTTACATCTAGGGGAACACAATCCAAGCTATAAACCAATTTGTTCTTCCTGTCCTAAATTAATTTTGTGTGTTTGACTGACCTCAGTGTTGCATAGATTATATAGGAAAACAAGGATGCTTCTTACTCACCAAATGATTTATAAAAAATCAGTGCATTAGCATACCAAGATTATATGTTTTCCACATTCTGAAGAAGGGATATTCCTCCTTTGAAATTGATTACATGTACAGATCTGCAGTCATGGGACTCCACACATCTGCTGACCTCACAAATGTAGTGAACGTTTTGAAAAATGAGAATAAATCTAAGATACATGACTTCTCTGCTTTTCATTGCTTAGGCTTGCAGAAGCATATCGGCATCAAGCAGAAATGGAAATCAAACTAGAAGTAGATAAAAATCGGGCAGCAACTGAATGTACCAAGAAACAAAAGAATACAAGGTCGGTGATGGACCAATTGAGAAGATGAAAAAATGTGGAAAATGCATAAATATAGTTGCAAGTATAGAACACTTCTAGAAAAACCTCATGCTAATCAGGAACAAAAGCAGGAATGGTCAAGGCAAGGTGAATTCGAACTAAGAGAGGAAAGGTCAATATTGGCGGCACAAGATAGTGGACTATCATGTACGCATTGGTTTACAATGTCCATTGCACATGTGGGAGAAACAGACAAATGTAGGTTTTGTAAAACAGAACTGGAAACGGTTAAAGTTGAACACCTTGTTAATGGCTGCAACATACGGTAGAAGGACACTGTATACTGACAAGCATAATAATGTGGCAAGACTGTTGTACTGAGCATTGTGCAAACATTATGGTACTGAAGTGGCTTAAAAACACTGGAAACATAAGCTGCAATTTAAGCATCATAGAAAATGCTAACGCCTACATCACATGGGATCATCCTCAACAGCTCAAAAGACAGATGCTAGAAAACCAGATATTAGTGGTCCAAGAGAAGAAGACAAAAGTAGCATTGATCATTGAACTCTACACACCCACTGATTGCAGTGTGTTATGTACAGAGAGACACAAAGTCAAACTCCTACTATATCAGGATTTGCAGGCAGAAATGAGAGCAGTGTGGAAGAAAGATACCCAGGCAGTTCCAGTAGTAGTAGGAGCAATGGGTCTTATTAAAAAAGAATATACATTCGTATTTAGACATGTTACCAATTAATGTAACTCCATACCAATTGCAGGAGGACTGAGGAGTCATTACTGGGCAGTGCACATTCATTGCAGGTACTCTAAAGAGCACTTTGGCAGACATCAAAGATTGATGACACCGTACTGATTTTGTGAACTTTTAATCATACTTTGATTTAGGAATGCAGTACATTCCTGTCACGATGATAGAAACCGCAAAGATTTGCTCTATCCACTTTCTAAGGAGGTACTACAAGGTAGGTAGGGAGATTTATGTGTGTCATACCTATCAAATGTACAGATTTTCAGTGTCCAGATTTCTGCTTTATATTTCTAGTCTGTGTGTGTGTGTCTGAAATGACCTACTTAGAGTTAGCAGGTGGAATTTATTTTCAAGGAATTGAGAGCTTCAAGGGAAGATAAGTTTACTGCTGCTCATCATGCTAGGTTTGTACAAATGTGCAACTCTTTTGTTTAGCAAATGGTATCATTGTAGTATAGAATTTTAAAGCAGTGTTAGTAGCACAGCAGGTAGCATACTTGCATCTTGCTACAGAGGGCTGTAGCTTCTACTCCCACAGCATGTAAATGTGTATTTTAAGGGGATGGGGTGCTGCAGTCCTGTCCTGAGTATGTCCCTTTGGTGCCTAGTAACTATGAACCTAGTTTTCAGCTTGTTACATATTCCCTGTTGCAATATACCAGCATACCATTTCTTTTAATGTAACATAGGCAATTTATTCTTCTAGGGCAATGGGCACTACATTTGTAGATGAAACACTGAAATGTATGTTTTATAGCAACAATCTCTTCATTAGTTTCAGATCTTTGTAATGTGGAATTCAGATGACTTCTGCAGACTGCAGAGATTGTGCATATGGAGTAATATTGGTGGATTATAATGTTGGAAGTTTGAGTGGCCTTTTATGTTTGAAATGTTCTGAACTAGGCAGTTTGTCATTACTGGTTCATATGTTTTGAATTGTTTCACTGCTTACTGGAAAATTTTCAAAACTGTAAATTTAAAATACACTCTAGCAGGTGGTGCAGGTGCTGTACAAGGGATATAATTCAATTATAGTTTCATAGGTAGGTACTAGGCTATTGGGCCTATACAAGCCTAACCAAAGGTACCCTGGCTTTCGCCATCCAAGAAAATTATTTTCCAGTGCCACTGTCAAGCATAGCCACAGAAGTGATCCCCAGGGTGAATTTCCTATCTCCCATCAGGAACATGAATCACCATACTTTTGCATGGGCCTAAAAATGTGTGCATTTGATATGCTTTGAAAACAGCCCAAAGGTAAACTTAACCTGCCACTGCCCAGATGCATTCTCTTTGAATGTGGGTTTCAATGCTGTTTCCATCAATGTGAGTATCAAAAGCAGAGAAGTTTTAATGCTAAGTCTGTTTTCATTGCAAGACTGTTGCTTTGTTTAGTAAATGTGAAATGCGTGCTGCAGTGTTTCTGCTATAAAATTTGAAATAAAAGTTGTGAATTAAATCCAAATATCTGTAATCATTGTAGAAGTAAAGCATAAGACAGTATGCATACTGATAGATTTGAACAGTGTCTGTGGCAAATGGTGAGAAATAACCAAGTAATGGGACACTGCTGGAATGGCTATGTGTGTGTGTGTATGTGAGGGACTGTGTGGGGGCGGGGCTGTGTGGGGTAGGGGGAGGGGCAGTGTGGGTAGGGGTGGGGCTACGTGGGCGGGGCTGCATGGGCGGGGCTCTGGGTTTTGCACCCCACTGGAAAAAATCCTGCGGGCTCCCTTGCTCAGAACCACCAAAACAGGGAACAATTGTTTCATATCTGTTACATCCTCCTGCTGTATCAGTTTGAGGGAACTGACCAGTGCTTAGACAGCCTGGCATTCCTTTTTGTTGTACTTGCTACCTGATTCTGATTTTGCTTAACCATAGAGACCATGTCCATGGCAATCATTTTCATATGCTTCAGTCAATCTTGTGGTTGCCAGTCTACTAAAGACAAGTCTTTATAGACATATTGCAGATGGTATTAACACTTATGCTTTTTTTTGGTCCCCTTAATATAATATCATTATACTGGCTTGGCTCCCTAGTGCCCCATGTCTATGCCGAGTCTGTCAACTAATCTCCTACCATCCCAGACTATGTCTGGTATTACTGGGGCCAGTTCTGGATTCATCTTAGGGGTTCAGCTGTCTTTGCATCCATCTGGGTTTTTTTTTTCTTTTTTTTTTTTTTTTCTTTATATGGCCTACCCACTCTTTTCTCTGCCTTCATGTCTGAAGGCAACTTCCCTTTTTGAACCCCACCTACCCTTAGGGAGCATCATCAATGAAAGTCTTCCTACCCAGGACTGGCATGCCTATCCCTCCTTGCCATTCTGTCAGTCGCCTGACCTGCTAACCCAGCTGAATTGCCTGGGCCTCACTCAGGGCTTTATCCCTCTATGCCATGATATCTCACTCTATTACTTTTTTTATAAAAAAAAAAATAAATAAAATAAAAAATAAAAATAATTGAATTGCCACCAGATCAACAGAGTAGTAATTACGATACAGCATTTGTGCATGAATAAAGCATTTACTGACATGCACATTCTCAAATGCACCCCCCACAAAATGGATAAAATGTTATTGACTGCTGAAATACAATGAACCTGGAAACTGTATAAGGCACCCACCCATCTGTTACTCATCATCTGTTTTCAGTGTTTTAAGCACTAAAGGCTGGGTGGCTGGGTGTTTAAATGCCCAGGCTGGGTGACTGGGTGTTTAAATGCCCAAGATCATCTCACTGCATGGTTAAGATTTTTTATTTACTGCCTGCACATAAATTCCCCATCTCATTGTTTATAATATGCAGTAACATGACTGTGGGGAGTTTGTGCAAATGCCTGTCTTCTTTATATTGATTCCCTCATTCATAGTAGGCCTGATCCAAAAGAATCCTTTTCAGCCAAAAACCAGAAGAGGCAGGACTTATACATCCAAGCTAATTAAATAGCCTGACTGCAAAGCTGCACTGTGTTTGTACTCAGTGAGTGTTCTCTCAGTGAGATGAGTTTATGGCAAGTTATACTGCTCTCTGGTTGTACTCATTAGCGATAGCAACAGAAATTACATTAATGTGAAAAGGAATAAAAATACATAAATGTAGTATTTAGTCTGCTTACATAATCATATGTTTTGCATCATCTACTGGTGCAAAAAAGAGAGCATTATAAGGCATGACAGGTGTGTGAGGTATCCTGCTCACATTCAACCTCTCCTGTGAGTTATGGATAAAGGCTATAGCTAATGTGGAGGCAGACAGTTAATGTGATATGGTGAATCACTGCTCATCTTAAAAAAGCTGGACATGTACAACCTTTTCTCAGCAACAAGGTGTGGAAAAGAAATGTAAACGTATCATAGGTTTGAAAATAAAGGGTATTATATTCATTATCTGATGACAGTAAGTCTGACCTAGATTATCTCTTCATGCCAAATAATGTTAATCTGGCTCCATGCACACTATTTATCTGTTGTCATTTTTGTCACTAACACAATGTGTGAGGTCTGATTATATTGAGTCAGTAATTATACTTTAGAGCTAAGTACGTAACTGCTCTAACTATAGCAGAATGGTGTTCCCAAAGCTTATGCAACAGACTTTTCACATTCAGTTGGACTGTTGCCTGAAGGGTTAAGTACAGTTTAAGTCATCAAATTAAGATATGATGGATGGGGACTCATTCAAGTATACTTGTGATTTTTAAATACTGTGATAAAATAAGCAGAGTCCACTGGTACATAAAGTACAACACTGTTTTATACCTGCTTAAGCTACTTGGTTTTCCTGTCACATGAGATGTCATTTTTCATATAGTCAGTTAGTTCCCTAATGGGAAAACCACACTTAAAAAGACTCAACGTCAACATAATCTAGCTGACATTTTTCAGGTCTCAAGTATTTCTATCATTGTTTTTTGCATTTCCTTAAAATTCCTTTCTGCTTTTGGCTGTTGATGGCTGACAGCCAAGCCATGTGCCAGAAGTCACATTTTATTGGATAAATGGATGAGTTATGATGCGGTGATATTTCTGTTTAGAACATGATAAATCTGTATTTAACAGCCAAACCATTTAATCCCAGTGTTTCCATTGAAATATTATAGTCAGCATGTGTTAGAAAACTATAGAGTTTTTATTTCTGAAAGAAACTCCTGCAACTGAATTTTACATTTTGATTTATTAATTGTTAATCTGAAATTATTTTCCTAGAAAAACAAGACAAACGCATTCAGTATTTGTGGAATAAAATTGGAAGTATAAGCATTTGAAGTTAAAAATAAACTGCATGCATAAATGCAACTAAGATCATATAAGCTCTCATAAAGCTTCACATGTTCCAAATGCTGTCTTAAAGGAATGTGAAGATACTGAGGGTCCTGTTTATGTCATATAGTTTATCTGATATTCTGGGTAATGCTCTATTACAAATACGTCACTTCTTGCTGTTCTATTATTACACTTTTAGGCATACTTCCCATGATTCTGTTTTAAACATATATTTAGCACTGGGCCAAACAATAATGGTCAGCAATAAAGGGATACAAAGTATTTATTGTACTAGTCACAGAATGTGCCCATTAATAATCTATAAGTGTCTAAGGACAACAAGACCATATTGACGAATGTTAGTTCCTATTATGAAAATGAAGGAAATAGGCCTTGCTCTGTTGGGTTACTAAAATTATTTATTTGTTACCAAAGACTGATAAGTCTTTGGTTATTAAATATCCAAATTCTTCACTCTGTCACCAGTTCTGTGTATAAACATACCCATACACACATACACACACACACACACACACACACACACACACACACACACACACACACACACACACACACACACACACACACACAATTATGGAACATGTTGAGCTTGGGGGAAATATCTGCACTTTAGGTTGAGGGAACACTTCTTGTGATGAAAGATGAAACCACAACTAGGGAAAATTGCTCCCTAATTCTACAGTGTATCAGTCTTATGCATTACACAGTACAGAAACTCTCAAACATTCTTTGACCACTTTATATGTTTTTTTTAATTACTGTTTCCTATGTATTTCAGAGTCAGACAGTGTCTATGATACTTGTGTCAGTATTTCCTCAATGAGATTTGCATGGTTTGCATTGGGTCTAAATCATTTATGGTTTTCATTTGTTTTAATTAGATGTGAATCTTTTTTGAATATTTTAGGTAAAGATTTGCAGCAGATTAGTTGGGGTGATATTAATTTTTGCTATGGTTCTTCAGTAGCTCTGTGTTTTAATTAGGTTAATGCTAGTCTAACTTTGTATTTAATGCTTGTTTTACTAACACTTAATTTAAATGAATTTCCAGTTGTTTGATTTACGATGGCACTGCTATTCTGGTGGTATTTTGTGTTTGTGCTTGTGTTTGTGTTAGTGTGTGTGTGTGTGTGTGTGTGTGTGTGTGTGTGTGTGTGCGTGTGTGTGTGTGTGTGTGTGTGTGTGTGTGTGTGTGTGTGTATGTATGTGTGTGCTCATGTGTATATGTGTGCGTGTGTTTGTGTATGTGTGCCTGATTGTACTTTTTGTGCGCGGCTTCTCTACACCTCACTGTGACTAAAGTCAAGAAGGTTCAATGCGGGTGACTTCATTTTTCAGATTTTGAACTCCCTGCTTGTGGTTATTCATAGGAAAGTACTACTAGTGTGGCTTCTACATGCACAGTAGCACAGAGTCCGCATTTATTAGTGATTTCTCTTTTTATCCATGGTTGTGCAACCACAGAGCTGGTATATATATATATATATATATATATATATATATATATATATATATATATATATATATTCAGGATTCACTATACAATCTCGAAATACAGAAATGTCAAATTTCAGTATTTTGAGACTGAATTGTCGAAAAACCACATACATGAAAACCCACAATCACGAACACTACAATTGCAACCATTCACACACACAGAAACCAGGACATAATCACACACACATCCACACACACACACACACACACACACACACACACACACACACACACATACACCTACCTAACTAAACAAACCTAACAACACACAAACGCACTTAACCTACCTATAGGCTGCTCCCCCCACACACCCCACCCACTACTATGTATTTAATTTTTATTTGGAGAAGTATCGGCATGAAATCTTGGAATTTGTGGAAACACTGTATGCAATTAAATGCTCAGGAGAGCACACATAAACACACAAAAAACACCACCGCACACACTCACATTCACTAAAATCCCTACCCGTTATCCTCAAACACACAACACTTTCCTGAAACCCCAGATAAATCTGCAAACTGAGGTTTGCCTCATATTTTCTCTCTTTAAAACATACTGACATCCATTGCAGCATTACATAAACTGTTAAACTCCTGCCTCCCATTAAACCTCACTCCTTCTCCTGAGCATTTAATTGCATGCAGTGTTTCCACAAATTCCAAGATTTCATGCAGATACTTCTCCAAATAAAAATGAATCACATAGTAGCTTTTTGAGTTGAAGATTCAACCGGTTCATTTCATCTGCTTGAACCTTAACTGACTTGTAACTTGATGAGAAGTGAAATGGGATTGCAGTGTCTGCAGTTTCATTATTTCTCTGTCTTAGTTCATTGTGGTAGTTTCCTTGATGGTAGGGACATAATAATGGTAAGTGCTTCATGACACTGATGATGTGGGAGTTATGTTAAATCATTGATGATGTGGATAGGACAGAGACAAAATGTCTAAACTTCAGGTTAAACTGTTAGAAAGTACCTGTCTGTTTAACTTTAGCATAGCCTATGCATTTCATTTTTTTTAAATAAATCCAGTGTCAAAAGAATCACTAAACAAATGCAAAAGGGCTATCAATGAAAATAAATGAATGTCATATAAAAGCATTTCAGAAGATGCAGCTTTAAAACTGGTAATGATATGATATGAACACTGATGTTGAACTGGCAAATAATATGTTATGCTCTATGTACTGAGTGGTTGAACACACAGGCAGCTTCATTTTAGTTCACATGATCATTTCCTTCTAGGGCTTCAAAATAAGTCATGCTGAGGCATTTCCTATGAAATGTATAAAGTTGTTGAAAATGTTCATGTTAAGTGAGTCCCAGCCTAGTATCAGTTACTTTGATGACTGGTTTATCATACTGAAATCTGTAGGCTTCAGTTAACTGAAGAACTACTTCAAGAGAACTTTACATGCAAGTATTGTCTACAGTACAGTGTTATGATAAGGGCACAATGTGACCGAGTGCCATTATAACCTCCATGCAGTTCACTAGGCCAGAATATATTGAGTCATATACTAAAATACTTATGTGACTATGCTATGTGTATTTCTAATGGTTTGATTTTAGGTGGGCAGTGTTAGTTTTAGATTTGGAAGAAAATATCTGAAGATATTGTGAACTGTGTATATATTTGAAAGAAAGTTTAAATGTGTCTCATAAAAGTAACACATCAAGGGCATGAAGATATTTTGGTCTTTTTATTTTCAAGGGGCAATTCGCAAGAAAACCTGCAATTAATGTTATGTAGTTTCTGAGGTATTTATGGTTGTTTTTCATCTGATATTGCATGTAATTACATTTCTGTTTTAGTGTGTGTTGATCTATTATTAATAAAATGGTTTTATGCATTTTGTCATAGTCATATGTACCTCCAAACGCTACATGAATGGCATACTCAAATAAAGTATATAGTGAGCCTGTCCACTGAAACTATCGACATGTAGCATACCCTAACAAAGTATATAGTGAGCCTGTCCACTGAAGCTATTGACATGTGGCTTACCCTAACAAAGTTCATAGTGAGCATTACCACTGAAGCTCTTGACATGTAGCATACTGTAACAATGTACATAGTGAGCCTGTCCACTGAAGCTCTTAACATGTGGCATACCCTAACAAAGTACATAGTGAGCCTGTACACACTATTGACATGTGGCATACCTTAACAAAGTACATAGTGAGCCTGTCCACTGTAACTATTGACATGTGGCTTACCCTGACAAAGTATACACTGAGCCACAGCACTGACGCTATTGACATGTTTGTGGCACAAGAGTGGTATATAAAACTGCAACAAAATTGTAATAGATATAGAAATATCTAAATCAGATTGTTCGTCATACAGCTCATTCGCTCAATAGTAAGGTAGAAAACCATGTCTCTTTATTCCACAATTCTTTGACCGCTGGCTCAGTTAATCTACACACTGGACCACAGATGTGTCAGAAATATAGCAACTGCATACAACAAATGGGCAGCACATTGTGTCTCAATCAAAACTCTGTATTGGCCTGAATTTAAATATTACTGAACCATGGCCTGTCTAAAATTTGCTCAGGTAATCACTAATAAATAAAAACAAAAAATAAAACCACCACAACCTCCACTCATGTACGGTAATGAAGTTTAATACACATAACAGTTAAAAACAACAGACAGCACTTTTGCCCATATCTAGGGCATCATCAGAGTAAATCATATTAAAAACACTGTCCTTTTACATGCCCACTATTTTGTCACAAGACTTCCTGTATAAAACTGTATTAACCCTTGATATACTAAAACACATGAATGAATACATTTAAATCTAATACAACTGATCGCAATTAAAAACAAGAATAATGTAAATGTAAAGAAATATCTGAAAAACTAGAACAAAAAACAACAATGAATTTAAAGCAATAATGTAACATCCATTAAAATATTTGTATAGAACCAATAAAAATAAATACCCCTCAGGGGAAAAAAACAGAACTGAGTGCACTGAATAATATTCATAACTTATTGATCACATGCATATTAAAAACCTACCAAGAACTTATGTCCATATAAATAAAGTTAATAAATAAATTAAATGAATAAGTTAAACTTCTGCTGCTCTAAGTTTCAAAACACTAGCTATAGAACATGGCATTCAATCTAAGATGCCATATTTCCTCTCAATTCTAAATTGTCTTGTTGTTATGAATATTATTCAATTCACTCACTTCTGTTTTTTTCTGAGGGGTATTTATTTTTATTGGTTCTATACTAGATTTTAATGGATGTTACAGTATTGTTTAAACACCTACCCAATCGCACTCACATACTCATCCACCTACCTAATCCACTCCCTTCCTATCCTACTGCTTCCTGCCAGGCTCACTCTCACACATGCATACACACCTCCTCACCCTACCTGAGCACTAAACTCACATGCACTTATCTCTACTGCAATGAATGAACACAGCCTTTTGGCCATGGTCATTACCACAATGTGGAAGGAATGGCTGTGCTAACATACATAGATGCCTTCTCTAAGACAGCTCTAGGTAGAGAGTGCATGGATAATTGCCATGGGTCTTTCCCTTGTACTGCCTCATTTGCATGTCCCACAGCTGCAGAGATAGACTGGTGTGGTGCTGCACACCTTCATATACCGGCACCATGTTAGGTCTGTCTTTGAATCTGAAAAAAATACCCTTGTGAATTCAACCCATAGTTTATTGCCCTAGTAACATGGCCTTGGTAATTGTTTCTGCTTATACTTTGCATTATGTATAAGTTTGAACACATTTTCTTAGTGTGAACAATCTTTTTTTTTCATGTAAAAGCACTATACTCTGATGCTGATCTCTGTAATAATCTAACTGCACTTTAAATAAATATGATGCGTGCTAAAAGTGCATCAACGTGAAAACACCAGCAAAGTTAGAGCTTCCAATAAGTGACCTCCCAAACCAATTATATCAGAGGCACATGGGATATATGCAAATGAGCCTTATGAACATCAGGTGTTTCAGCTAATTGGCAATTCTGAACACCCATGACTTGTTTCATCATTTTAATGGACAATTTCAGGCCGATAAAACCAAACCACACTAACTGTGGATATGCATATTTCAGACTTGTTATGACCTCATCGGCACAGCACTAGCAGGGTGCTTGACTAAGCATTAGAAACACAGGGCTGTTATATCCAGCTGATGTCCATTATCATTAGGGTCACTGCAAAAATATCCCACCAACAACCTAAGAGAATGAGTGAGGTCACTGAAAAAACAATCAGTTAAAATAAAATGAAAGCTCCAGCCAAGCTAGAACTTCCAATAAGTGACCTCCCAAACCTCTTGTATCAGAGGCACATGGGATATATGCAAATGAGCCTTATGAACATCAGGTGTTTAAGCTAATTGGCAATTCTGAATGACCATGACAAGTTTTGTCATTTTAATGGACAATTTCAGGCTGATAAAGCCAAACCCCACTAGCTGTGGATATGCATATTTCGGCCTTGCTATGACCTCATCGGAACAGCACAAGGAGAGTGTTTGACTAAGCATTAGAAACACAGGGCTGTTATACCTAGCTGATGTCCATTATTATTAGGGTCACTGCAAAAATATCCCAACCAACAAACTAAAAGAATGAGTGAGAAGGTCACTGAAAAATCAATCAGTAAAAACAAAATGAAAACTCCAGCAAAGCTAGAACTTCCAATAAGTGACCTCCCAAACCTCTTGTATCAGAGGTGCATGGGATATATGCAAATGAGCCTTACGAACATCAGATGTTTCAACTAATTGACAATTCTGAATGCCTATGACTTGTTTCATCATTTTAATGGGCAATTTCAGGCCAATAAAGCCAAATCCTACTAGCTGTGGATATGCCTATTTCTGCCTTGTTATGACCTCATCTGCACAGTACAAGCAGAGTATTTGACTAAGCATTAGAAACACAGGGCTGTCATACCCAACTGATTTCGATTATCATTAGGGTCACTGCAAAAATATCCCAACTGACAAACTAAAAGAATGGGTGAGAAGGTCACTGTAAAATCAATCAGTAAAAACAAAATGAAAACTCCAGCAAAGGTAGAACTTCCAATAAGTGAACTTCCAAACCTCTTGTATCAGAGGCACATGGGATATATGCAAATGAGCCTTATGAACATAGTTGGCATCGGAACCTGTGTTTCTGCTAGCATCATCTCTGCCTACTTGTCTTTTATTGCATCCCCCATATGCAATGATGAAGTCTATCATCACTAGGTTTGGTGTGTACACCCATGTCTTTCCTGCACTGACTCATTAAATACTGACATACCTTGCCTCCACTGCTACTTGGGTCAGTAGTGCAGTGGCATGAGCTTATTTGGAGCACCATTCCACTACCCCAGGACTGTCTTGCATATCATCCCTGTCTGCTAGGTCAGGCTCCAGAGCTAAAAATTAAAATCAGATCTCCTGGACCATAGCTAGGGACTTTAGCTCTCTATGTCACTTGTGCTGGCAACGATGTTGCAGTCTTCAAAAATGACATCAGATCCTAGGTATGCAACTAAACACAGCTGATAAAGTCATACACTTTAATATACATATCTACAAGAAGGGAGCATAAATAGTCTTCAGTCATGCTGCAACAATGCTTTTTTTCATTTGAAGAAATCCTTCTCCACACTGAATTATTCTTAAAGTCACAAGTAAAACACTGAAAATGGACTCATTTCAAATGATTTAGTGTACAACGTCTATAACTGTATACTAAAACCAGAAATGCAGTTTAAGAGTTGTGTATTGCATCATTTTTGAAATATTGCATCAAGACATTTGTAGAAACTAAACAAAAGAAGACTTACAGAGGGTAATAATGGTGAAAACCAGTATCAGGGTGATAAGAAGGATCTGCAGGTTTTCCTTCCAAAAAGAGATCACAGAATTAATACCCAATGTATCAGGATTATTCAAGACCAAGGGGAGGGACATATCAATTTTATTCCCAAATTATGGCATGCTGATTTGGACATTGTTACATCAGATAGTATAGATTTTTATACCAAGGTTATCATATTTATAATTATACAGGGAAGCAAATAACAAAGGAATATTTTACTTTATTTCAGAAAGGTGTTAAATTTGTTCCCTCTACAAGTTGGACATGGTAAATACCCTTATAGAACTTAAATTATTTTTAAGGAAATTAAATTTATCTATTTATTTTAGTGAAAAGAATGGGTTGGTAGAATAGAGGAAGGATAGTGATTTCACAAAAAAAGTACTTTTAATCCACAACATTTAAATATTTAACTTTTAAGCCCCAAATTGATAGCTTTCCCCATCCCCTATGTCATTACCCCCCTTTTTTTCTTCAACTGATTTGACCAAATCATGCCTGTTTTTTTTTTTCTCCCCAAATCTCTGATACCTGCACTGACGAAATAAACCAGTAATGTAAATATGTAAATATGTAATTACACTGCTACCTTGTAATATAATGGAGGTATACTGCCTTTTAATTTTCTTCTTTTGATTTGTCTAACATATCTATTGTTAAATCAATTTTGTTCATATTCAACACTGTATAACTTTTCTTTAAGTAATATCATCTGTTATTGTAAACTGTGCTTGTAAAAGACCTACTTAGTGATTGTATAACTTCTATTGTAAACTGCTGTATTTCATGGAGGTTTTCTCCTCGGGTCTCCACTAAAAATGGGTCCCAAGCCCAGATGTACTAACCCGGTTAACAAATGACAATAAATAAATAATAAGAAATACATAATCCTACTTTACAAGCTTTTGAAAAAGCAGTTGCAGATGATATATATATTTACTTTGTAATAATAAAGGGAAAGTATGCCATAATAATCTGACTAAAAAGGAGAAGGAATTGTTGTGTAAGCTAAGAAATAATAGTGCACTCTGTATCATGAAGCCTAATATGGGAGGTGGAATGGTTTTATATAATTTCTTGGATTATTCAGGGGCCATGTTTAAGTTACTTTACGATTCAGATACATATTCTTCAGTCTCTAAAAATGAGACTAATATAGCTTATCAAAGAATAGACTCCCTTTTGGAGGAATATCCTATAGAACACAGAATATCTATGGATTCGCATTCAGCTTTGAAAGTAGAGAACCCAGTGTTGCCTACTTTTTTTGGATTTCCTATAATTCACAAGAATGTTAGAGAACCCCTTTTTATGCCCATCGTGGCAGCTAATGGCTCCAAAACTTATCCATTATCTGTATGTATTTATAGGTGGCTTACACCAATTTATAGGCAAGTTTCCCATCTCCTGATTGATTCCTGAGACTTTTTAGGGTGAATAAAACAGGATATTTGGACCAAAGATTTAATCATCCTTACTATTCATATCAAAGACTGTTTTACGTCTATACCCAGGTAAAATGGGATGGAATTTTTTTGGATAGTTTGTATATGTACACCCATTTTTTTCAGAGGGTGAAACCAGACTTTTAGAGGAAATGATAGCTCTGGTGTTAGATAATAATTTTATTTTATTTTATTTTATTTCTTTTTGAATGGGAAATTTTAAACAGAATAGAAGGGTGGCTATGGGAGCTTCCCATGGCCCCATATGTGTCAATCTGATACTACTGGAGAGGGAAAATCAAGTGGTATTTAGTTATACATTTTTTCAGAATATAGCCCTCTATGTTGTTTATGGATGATATTTTTAGTTTATGGAAGAGATCAGAGGAGAATATTCATAGATTTGTGGAGTACTTAATTCTTCAGAATTTTTGGAATTTGTATATAATTTTGACAGAATGGGAATTAATTATTTGGATACTTTTATTGAACATACTAGTAGTGGTTTTAAATCAAAAGCCTATAGCAAAACTCAATTCAGTAATTCATATTTGGATTTTACTAGCTTTCACCCTTTAAGCTATAAGAACAGCCTTGTTAAATGCCAGTGTATAAGAATAGGTAGAATGACTTTCCAGACAACAGACTTAGAAAGTGAATTAGATAAGGTTCTCCAAATGTTTTTGGAAAGAAGGTGCCCACCTTTGTTGGTTAATTATATTACAGGTTTTGTTCAGTCTGAATGTGGAAGAAATATGTGCCATTGTTAAGGGTAGGACTTGGAGCAAATGTGGAAAGACAATTTGGGATAAATAATAATAAAAGAATTATGCGAGAGCTATGGTTCTGTAATATAGTGAATAAACAGATTTGGTTAGGAATATTTTTAAAAACAATTGCAGTATTTTTAAAACCAATCTGTATGTATTATAAATGGTGTGGAATAAGCCATTGTTACATATAAGACTGGAAAGAATTTTAAAGATTTTTGATAAGGGTAATTCTATGAATCCAAGAGGGTTCAATGGTGTCCAGCATACTATGAAATATGGTACCTGTAACCAGTGCTCTTATATATGTCAAAATGATTTTGTGATTTTAAGTAATAGTGCAAGATTTAAGGAGTTTTTACTAAAAGGAATTGTTCTAGCAAATGGGTGATCTATATGGCCATATATGTGTGGTGTTCATATTTTTATACGGCAAAACCAAGAGAGCTTAACTTAGACATAGTTATGAATATAAATACCTCACAAAACTACCAAACAAACAAATGAAAATAGCCGTAAAAAGGCAAAATAATAAAAAATGAATGGCTAAAAACACAAATTGACTTTATTACATAACAATCCAAGTTAAAAAATGTCAA
Source organism: Protopterus annectens (assembly GCF_019279795.1). Taxonomy (NCBI): domain Eukaryota; kingdom Metazoa; phylum Chordata; order Ceratodontiformes; family Protopteridae; genus Protopterus; species Protopterus annectens. Next base: position 230,666,835 of record NC_056731.1, read on the forward strand.
AAGTCAATATGTGTTTTTAGCCATTTGTTTTTTATTATTTAATATTTATGAACATGTATATGACATTAAAAAATCAAAAGGAAAATAATGCTTTATTTAAACACTCCAGGGTGTGCCTTATATTTTGTAAGTTTATTTTTGGCATCATTGATTGTGTTGGTTATAACTTGTATGTTTTCATTTATATGATGTACGTTACAGTATTTTCAGTTATTCTGGATGATTTTTATATGTATCTTTGATATATATATATTTTTAGATCTATGTACATACGTATACATATATATTTTTTTAGATATTTTTAAATTGAAGTATGTCTTTAAATTTAAGCATCTTGATTGGATGTTAACATCACTTGAGGTTTAAGTTTGTGCTTTAAATGGACATCAGTATGAGAGGTTATTTTCAGAAGAAGTTCATATCAATAAATTGAATGAAAGTGCTCAAAAGGAAATAGTGTCTGCTTTCTTCATCCTCTCCATTGCATTTTTTCAGTTTTTGAGCTTTATTGCATTTTGTTGTTTAATGGGCCATAATAGCAACAGTGTTCATGTTCATTTTCTTGTTACTAGGCAAAATAATGTCATGACATTATAGCTCATTACCAAAGAAAAAAAATACAAAATTTCTTACTCCATACTTTTCTTCCTTCAACACATAGTATACTTGTTAGTATAGACATTTTCATACCTCTCAACCTCTTAGCACAAGAAATCTGTACAAAGCCTTAAATAATAGTGGGACAAAGACCCAAAAAAGGGACAGATTGTAAATATTGTTGTAATAAACTCAGAAAGTTACTAGAATAACAGGATTTGTGTTTGCATGCATTTTCTGAAGGATATGAAGTCTAAAACTCAAATGTATGTCATTGAGTCATAATTTAGTGACTTCAATCCTCAATGATTTGTCAGAAAAACACAAATTTTATGAGGAACAGATAAATGCTAGGCAAAAACCTGGACATTCTGCAAATATCTGGACAGTTGAGAGGTATGGCATTCTCTCTGCTAAAAAAAAACTACATTATTGTCCTATTTCTTAAGTATCAAGGACAATTTGAGCATATTGCAATGTGACTTGTAATTGCTGTACAAAAAAGAGGTAAATTTTATGTCAATATTCTCAAACAGACCACTATACATTTAGGTAACCTGTTACATTTCTATATTATACATTCTGTGAAAAAAGTAATTTCTAATGTATTGGTTGAACTTTGCACACTCACCTTGTAATCATGCACTCTTTTCCCTCCTCAGACTTTTCTCTTGAACTGTAAGTACATCACACTACTCCTATGTATTTTATACACCCACATCACTCTGTTTTTCACACTTAGCTGTTTCTGGGTAAGAATTGATTTAGCTTTATAGGCTGTCCTCATAGACTTGACCCTGTTTCCTTTTATTACCCTAGTACCCTTTAATGTTCCATTCTCAACTAGTTTGATAAGTCTTATCCCTATATGGGCAGCAGAATTGAACACAGTATACAGCTAGGACCTGATCAGGCATCTATAGTGGTGTAATATAGCATCTGTTCCTGGAAACTTTGCTGTTAACAATTCAGCTCAGGATCCTATTGGTCCTGGTTACAAACTCCTCAATTTGTACTATATGGTTCATTTCTACCATTACTACTGGGCTAAGTTCTCTTTCCTTATGTTTGTTAAGATTAGTCCTGCTGGCTGGTATTCCACTTTAGGATTATTAAATTTAAGGCAAATTGCTTTACAGTGCCCTACATTAAATATTACATACCAGTTTTCACATAATCCAGACAGCTTTTTCTGGTCCATTTTTAAAGGTCTGTTCCTTTACCCTCTGCCACTTCTTCTGTCAGAGTGTTAACCTCAAGATGCCAAAGATTACTGGTTTGGTCTAAGCTCAGGAATTCCACAAACCACCTATCAATACTTTGAGAAGCAAAAGGCTTATGTAGTACCTCAGGTGACTTCAGGTGAAGAGGAAAGGTAGCTTCCTTAGCTTGTGTGATAGTATCACTCTGCAATATTTGTAATAAATAGCACAACACCTTTCAGGTTGATGTATTCCAGTTTAAACACCCAGAGAGTCCAAGCACAAACTGTAATGTAGATCAGTGATGAAATAATAAACATGAAACTGCAAGTCTGATAAATACAAAACTTGTATTGAAGGAACAAACACAGTTAAGCTCTTTCATCCCACCATTCGGGACTTCATCAGAACAGTGTTTACAAATATAATCAAAGTGTATAAAGACATTTGAAAATAAAACAGCCAATGAGAATTGACTTCCAATAAGGTAATACAGAATTCTTAAAGTGAAACTGTCAGTAAATGTGGAATATTCTGTAAGGCTTGTATTTTACATTAATTGTTTTGCTATCTTATCTGTGTTAAAAACACTTTTACTAAAAAATACAGTTAAAATAATTCTTCAACAAAATACTGGCCTAAAAATTAAAGGTGTTAATACATAGAAACTATTAAAGACTGTTAAAAACTATAAAATAACATTTCTTTGAGAAGGCCCCGTGACTACTACAACACTTTACTTCATGATACCCAGTCACCTTCTGATGATTTAGTCAACTTCCCTTCTACTTTATGTCCATTCTGATTCATATCTGTCTCAGTGATGGAATGAGTTAAAGGATTGATTGACATCAGTACATATAACAATAAATTGGCTTACTTTAAGCCTTTCAGAATACCGAATAACCTTTGTATCATATGATTATTTTGATACAACATTTTTGTTGATACAAATCTCAATGCATCCTATATCCTATGTTCAAAGGTTTTATATCCTTTATAGTTATCAAAGCTATGTGATGCATAAAGGGTCATAGTCAATTTTGTGGCAAATTTATGAAATGTGTCAAGTATACTTAGCTATGAATATTATATACTAATGGTCCAGCACAGTAAACTGCTGCCACCTCAGTGATGATGCATGGTAGTGACTGGAAACAGTTATATAGTACCAAATCTGTTCTTAGGATCTTCCAAGGCACTCCCCATTAATGTCCAATATTTCTACTGTTAATAAGTAATCAGACTGTCATCCAGCTTATTCGAGTGAAAACAAAAATGTGATTCCAAATTGAGAGAGCAAGAGGTATATGCTGTATTGTATATAATGCAGGATTTTATATAAACTACTTACATGTTTTTGGAGATATGTTACACAAAGAAATGGTATGCCAGAATACCCTTCATTAATATATATATGGAAATATTAGTCACATTTATCCATGACAAAAACTACAACCACTAAACAGATTTTTTTTCGTGCAAGAAGGATGCGAAGCAAAGCAAAATTATGGGGTTTTAAAAACTGTGTGCCATTTGAGTGTACAGAAATAGACCATGAGTGGTATATGAGCACAGTTCAAACTGCATCATACTTGACAACTATCCTACTGGCTTCCATTGAAAGGAAAAACTCTATGGCTTTATGTTTTAGAGTGTGTGAGAGTGTATGTGTGTGTGTGTGTGTGTATGTGTGTTTGTCTGTCTTTCTATCTGTGTGAGTGTGTGTGTGTATGTGTGTGTGTTTGTCTGTCTTTCTATCTGTGTGAGTGTGTGTGTGTGTGTGTGTGTGTGTGTGTGTGTGTGTGTGTGTGTGTGTGTGTGTGTGTGTACCCCTGTTATTTGAAAATAAGAAGTCATGCAGTTGTTTCATGCATGTGGGGGTAGTTTATTTCTCATTTCATTTTCATTGATTTTAAATACATTAGTACTACCTTCGCAATGACTACCATCACCATGGCCATTGCGGAGTTAGAACATCAACTACAGATAAGCAGATGCCATGCAGGGATCAAAAGAATGCAAAGACTTTAATGAAAATACAGAATAGCTAAAATAAGGACTTGTGTAATGTCCTTTCAATTTCAAACATAAATTTAAATCTAAATTTAAATCTTGATAAGGTTTTAAAGAGCAAACACATCATATTGTGAGTTAAGGCTCATATAGTTAAAGCTATGGCTTTCCCAGTAGTAATATATGGCTGTGAAAGCTTGGCTACAAATAAGGATTTCTTTTTCATTTTTTTGTCTTTGCTGAATTTTCACTGCCAGATCTTTTGTCAGTCTGATCAACATCCCCATTTGCTCCCCATTGCCATGGTGAGAACTGACCTATTGGGGCATCATTGAGGCAGCCATCACTCTGATGAAGGCTAAGATGCATTTTTGTAGATTGTGACCCTAACTCCACTGCACATGCCCAGTAAAATGCTCAGAGTTCACTGTGCAATAGGCAGCAATGACAGCACATGTCACCTGATTCCTTGAGTGACATAACTCCTCAGTACAGCCCTGGCCTCCCTTGAAGCCACCATACTCATGTGATCTCCATTCACTGCTAGGAATTTACTTAAGGGATTGTGTACCCTGGGCATGTACTCCTGCACCCATCTCCTTAGTAGACTTGAACTGGCAAAGCCATGTCACTCTGCTCCTCCCCCATGCCAGGTCCAGTACATGTCTAAGCTATTATTCAAACTCAGGTTGCCTAAGCTGTAGTAAGTGCTTTATTCATTTTTGCCAATGGAGCTGGTAGAGAGGTGCAATATAAGTGAGGCTGTAAACCTGAAAACTGATGTATTTAAACTATGTCATTGGAGAAACCTTTTGAGAATTTTGTAGAATGAAGACAAAGTAGATCAGCCAATTCTTAAGGAAATATATTCAAGCTGTTTAGTGAAAGGTCTGATATTAAAATTAAAACTCAAATATTTTGGTCATATAATGTAAACACATGATTCACTAGTAAAAATCCATGCTGGTAAAGATCAAATGCAAAAAAGAAGGAAGTGGGAAAAGCTAAGATGGATAAACAGTATTACTGCAGTAACAAAAGAGTGCAAACTAAATAAAGCAGAGCAATAACCAAAGAAATCTGGAACCAGTAGTCGAGGCAAACAAAAATAGCGTACCACACTTTATTCAACGCTTTCGTCAAGGAGACTTCATCAGAATACAAAATCATTTACTAATGATAATGCTTAAATAACCACATCAATCAAACAATTAATTAATTAACAATAATCACATGACTGAAACTACTTTCTTTTTAAAAAAATAATATATAAAATCTAAACATGTAAAAAGACAATTTGTTAAAAACTTAACGTGATTAAACCTAATCAAAATAAGAAATAAAGTCCATTTTTTTATTTAATTTTAATTTTATATCTTTTAAGAAATACTTTATGTTAATGGCCTCATTAAGGCCAGGTTTCTTGTCAGAATAGAGCTTAATTTGCCAAATAGTCTCTCTTTGTTCCAGATAATTTTTAAAATTGCCACCCCTAAGGTCTTTTTTACTAACTTCAAGAATAGAAAAGAAAAATTTCTTAAAATTCATACAATCTATAGAATGTCTATACAAAGCATTCCTAGAATCCTTAGTCTTGATACTGTATATGTGTTCCCTCATTCATTCTCTTAAAGTACGAGTGGTCATACCGACGTAAAACACCGGGCAACCACTACATAAACTAATGTACACTACCCCTCTGGTTAAACAATTTACAAATCCAGGAACTTCTAATGTTGTATTTAAATGTTCTAACAATACATAAGGTCCTTCAAAGATGTATCTACAAAACCTACACTGTACACACCTGAACATACCCTTTTTGTGTGACATGTCTTTTGACTTCATTATCTAAAGAAGCACTTTCTAATAATCTTTTAAAATTAAATTTGTTTCTAAAGACAAATATAGGTCGATCCCCTAATGTCTTAAATACATCCGAATTACCTTTTAAAATGCACCAATTTTTTTCCAAAAGATTTTTAATACCAACACTATCTACAGCCATGTCAAGTGAGCATACAGCACCAAAAAACCTTTGTTAGAACCATTTTTATTACTGATACCCCCTGTTTTATTTAGTGGCGCCCTTAGTAATGCTGGATAAAACACCTCACATTTATTAAGTATGTCAGAACATAAACTGTCCAGATAAACTTTGTCATATCCCCTTTTAACAAACATTGTTGAAATAAGTTCAAATTCTTTTAATAAGTTGCTGTAATTCATGGGCATGCGGCAAGCTCTAATGTATTGACCCTTTGGAATATTTTTCTTTATATGTTTAGGATGATTACTTTTGTAGTTTAAGTAGCCATTGGTAAAGGTCTTTTTACGAAAGATCTTACTTTGAAATTTTTTTTCTTTTTCATCCCACCAAAGCGTGACATCCAAAAAGTTGACATTATGGTCACCCTCACTTTGGACAAATTTTACAAATTTGGCAGAATTGTTAACATCAGTCAAAAATGAATCAACTGCATCACGTGTACCCTTAATGATAAAAAAAAAGGTCGTTGACAAACCTGGAATAAAAAAAAAATGTTGTGTTGTTTTTCAATCTCAACCAAAATATTAGTTTCCCACCATGCCATAACAATATTTGCGTATGCCGGGGCAGCTGCTGAACCCATAGCAACCCCTCTTTTTGTTTATAGTAAATCTCATCAAAAAGAAAAAAAAATATTATTTAAAATAATCTCTACCAAATTACATACCAAAAGTATGGTGTTTGTTTTCATTCTAGAATGTGTAGTTAAAAAACTACGTACTGCCTCAACTCCTTCTTCATGAGGAATACAAGTGAACAAAGACACAACATCAATAGGAAACATAACGTGTTCCACTAAATTTAAATCCATCTGTTCAGAAAAAATTCTGAGTTTATTCAAAAAATCCCAAGAATCCTTTAAATAAGACTGAAGATTCTGTGTCAACGGACTTAATAAAGCATCAACTAGTAATGCAATTCCTTCTGTTATAGAATGTGGGGAAGACACAATAGGTCTAAATGGAGGGTCAACCAAGTCTTTATGAATTTTTGATATACCAAATAACACCCCAATTCTAGGTTTTTCAACTAAACAAAAGTCATACATGTCCCCGGACATTAAAGTTTCATACAAAAATGAATAAATGTTCTTATAACTACGATGAATATCAAATAAACAAACTTTCTCATATTCAGCTTGGTTACTGACAATAGCCAACATACTTTTTTTGTACTTGGCTACGTCCATAACTACAATGTTGCCCCCTTTATCACTTCTCATGAATCTTAGATGTGATTTTTTCTTTAATTCATTAAGGGCCTTACGTTCTACATGGGTCAAATTATCTAACCATTTACCTTTAGTTTTTAAAAAGTTTGATAGTTCTTGTAAACATACTTCTTCAAAAACCTTTATAGTGTTGTTTATAGAAGGAGTGTAAGTAGAAGGTTTGAAAAAACCTTCGTTGGAACTTGGTACATTACACATCAAGAACTGAAGATTCACGTTCCGAGTGTATTTGTTCTTGAAGACATGAAGAGTCAGACTTGACTGAATAACTAAAGAACAGCAGCACAACAAATATGTCCCTTTTGTTAAAAGGCAGATGTTCATATTTACTGCTGTTGATTTATGTTTCAGAATGGACTAAAAAAGCTGGTACAGCCAAACTTGTATGAAAAAAAGATTGGACAATGTCCAGATGTCCTTTACATGGAGGACAGTTAATGGGTTACCTGCACCACTACTTCCTTGCTGAAGTTAAATGTATTACTTAGCCCCATGAGGCATTCATCTCAATTTTTTTGCTCAAGAATTAGGAACATAGCCAAAAATAAGGGTATGGGGGGCAAAGGTCTAAAATCAAGGGCATTTTTTAAATAGTATTTTAACTAACTTAAAAAGTTACTAGAATACAAGATTTACCTCTACATGCACTTTCTGAACAGAAAGAGATATGCAACTCTAATGTCTAGCCTTACTGAATGACTGTAATCCTCAGTGATGTACTAGAAAATCAAAACTATTTTGACAGACAGGGCAAAAATATACAGCAAAATGTGGGGCATTCTGGAAAATCAAAGATATCTGTGAGGGATTCCATGACATGTTGGAGAACTAGACCTTAAACATATTAGAAAGAATGCACAAAGCATGCATGACTTCGGGCGATATTGAGCACACACACATAGATTGATGCATGTTACAGACAAAATAGTCATAGATATCTGTGATAAATCTTTAGACATGGCACCCATTTTCTGTCTTGAGTATTTATTCAGCTGATCTTTAAAAGGCTTAGTACTATCTGTACTTTATATGCAGTCAACAGTAGTGTTCAAGATTGGTATTGCCCCTTCTGGAGACAGCTGATGATCTTTAGTTATAGAACTAAATGGACTTTTTTACTTTACTTATTTGTTCATAGTTTGTTGAGGAGTTTAGTCCCATGTGGCAGACCCCAAAACAGAATATCAAAAAGAATGCTTCATAAGCAAGCCACTTAACCAGACTCTAAGGGGGAATTAGGAATGTGAACTATGCTATTCAATAGTCCTCTGAACTGCAAGACTTATAACTACCTATGAGCTGAAACAGAAATAAGCTGACAATTGCTCTTTAAAAATGAAAACATCTTAAAAGCAATATACTTTCAGACTGAAAAAATCAGTTATGTGTTACCAATGTTTGTATTGCTTGCTTGCTTGTGAAGGTTCTTAGTAGTGGTTCTAATTACTCTTGCTATACAACTGTGGTTTCCATTATACTCAGTACATCTTCTTAACTCAATGTACTCATAAGACAGTATTATAAATTTATAATTACTCATTTTTTATGCTGCTTGCTTGCTTGTAAATGTTACTTGTAGTAGTTCTGGTTCTAGTGATTCTGATTAGTACTGATCATCTGGGTTATATTTACGTGAATTGACACTTTGCTGAGCTATAAGTGTGACAACGTTATTGAGCAGCTTTTTCTCCAATGCAGTACCATTATGGTAAGATGAGCTGTAAGTGTGAACATGTTATAGGTTCATAGGCTAGTACTAGGCTGTCTGTCCTTCTGGACCATTTTAAGCTTAGCTTTCCATCCAAAAGGTAAGAATCAAACTCTGCGCTCTGTACCATCCATCTGTGAAGTAAACACCTTAACCATTATGCCAATCATATTTCTGTCACCCATTCCATTTCACCCATGGGAAAGAAGAGATAAAAATGGGAATCCAAAAAGAAAGGGAAGGGTCTCAAAATAATGTGGGTGAAGTTGATAGAAAATATATGAACATGAGCCAATTATGGAAACAAAGTACATAATTAAAGCTCATGGCAGAATGCAGAATTCCAGGAAACTGTCAAAGCAAAGAAGGAGCAGAGACTTCCAACATGGCTGCACACTGATCAACAGCTTAATTTCAGCTCTTCCAGTATAAAAACTGACAAAAATAGCAAGATAGGACCACCATAGCTCTAAAATCCAGTATTAATTTATTCACAGAAGTAAAACAGGATAAGCGCTTTCATGTGAACAACTCACGCTTCATCAGATCTTACAAAAGAACAAACACAGTTTAAATACCAGTGTATCGCATCAATTAACTAAAACAACTGGCAACAATTAATCAATTTAAATAGAGCCAATTAAAAAAAAGTAAAACAACAGAAGCTAAAAAAGGACTTTAAAGGGCAAGGCATAGGAAAACTATCAACCAAAACCTGGTTTCCTTATTAACTTAATAACAAATTCATTTATTCACTTGATCATTTAAGGGACCATGCCTCCAGTGCAGGTTTTATGCTAACACAATTATTGAGCCCAGGATGAATATGGGCACGTATAAAAACTTTGAGATAAAAGCTAGTAACTGCAAGTTTCAGTAAATTCAGTTACTAGCTAGCAAATACACTACCTGGATGCCAGCAGGGAAGAAACTTAGAGAGACTGAAAGGAAATCCACTAGAAAATGTAAAAAGAAAACACTGAATGGGAAGAATCCTGAAGCTGTTCAGCAAAAAGCAGTTCAAGCTCCAGCTTTGGTGCAAGACATTGCACTCTTGTAAAAATAAATCAAATGCACTCAAAACATCACAGGAGTATATCAACTCAAATAACAAAAGTCTAGAAAAAAATGGAAATGATACAAATGCAGAAATTGGAGGTCAAAATGAAGAAAACACTGGCTGAGTTTAACACTGCTCAAAAGAACTGTTTCAAAAAGAGTTAGAGGACATAGAACATAGGGAAAGCCTGTGATTTTCTGCTGTACCAGAGAAACTGGTAGGAACAGAGGTTATTAGTTTTATCAAATCACAAATGTGCAACTGGACTGGTATTATAAAGCAGGATTTATTAATTGAAAGGGCACATTGTGTGTATGCTCCAAACCTAACCATGAGAAAGCAGCTAAGACCTGTATTAGTAAAGATGCAATCATACCAGCAGAAAGAGTTGATACTGACAAAACTTTGGCAGAAGGGCAAAATATTAAGAACTGGAGACAGTAGGGTGTTTGTGGAAAAAGGATTATTCACTGTACACCAGACATAAGAAAAGCAAATTTATCCCAGCAGTAAGGAAATGTTGAGATACAGGTGTAAGATTCAAGCTGCTGTATCCAGCTGTCTTCAGAATATTTTTTCCTGAATAGTCAAAGTCACTTTTTGTTGTAGTACAGGCTAAGGAGGAAATGCAAAGGCTTGTCTAACAACAAAGTGACTCTGCTTCTCATTCCTCTGATAATAAAGCTCATAGAGAGACTTTGCCAGTGTAGCCTTTTCCAGTTTGGCAGAGGAAAGCATTTAACAGAGAGAAGAAAAGCACAGGAACTAACTAGAAGAATTGGGAGTACCTTAAACTTGAACAAGAGTCTGTAGTTGGAAGATGAAGTTGAACATGAAGAAGACAAGCAACACTGAAATTAGTGAATAAATATGTTATTATAAAGCATCAGTCACATTTGTGAGGTATGTCTTTACAAGAAAAAGTGGAAAGATTAGACTTTTGTTGACTTTGCTAAATTTGTGGGGGACTAAAAAACATATACGCAACTTCCTGTCATTAATGTTTTAAAGGACACTAAAAGGAAAGGAAAAAATAACTGTAATTAAAAAAATATTCTTACAGTTTGTATAAACATTTCATGATATAAACTACGGATTTTATAGTAAAGCATTTTCAGTTATTGTTGTATGTAATAATGACAATAAAATAAACATGTACCTTGGTTTTCTTATTTAGGTTTAAGAAATGTAGGCATTACTATGTAAAAAAAGAAAAAAGGCTGGACAAAAGTGTGTTTAAGTTGATATGCTGTAATCTTGGCTGTGGAGGTGGGGAGATGGAATTTAAAAGTGCAGAGATTATAATATATGTAGAGTTGTTATATTTCTCTTACTTTTGCATAGGTGAATGCCTGGATAAAGGCCTATTGCTTAGTCTAATAACACATTTTTATATAAGCAAGTAAATAAGAGAACAATGAATGTAATGAAAAGTTTTCCTTTAGGACATAAATGTTCACTGAAGGTTGCGGAGTCTGCAGCTGTAGGTAAATGTACATTTTGTTCTTATGTTTGCATGAAAATAGGCTGTCTATAGAGGCAGGCAATAAAAGGTAGAGCACTTTTTAATGCTAAAAGTTCATGTTTTCTGAAATTATATAAGCTGATGATCATATCTGGGAGAGGAATAAAGATAAGATAAGATCAGATAACAATTAGTGTAAATAGGACCACAGGCTGTAACATGCACCTTAGAATGGATAACATTAATTTTATGTTAGGTAATGCCTATGTCTGCAGCTGTCAATTTGTGACAATTGTTCCTATCAGGAGGGTTAAACTTCATTACTTAAAGATATACATAATTCTGTCTGTTTATTTTAACTTAATTGAATATGGGGCATTTTGGGTAGGGATTTTTTGAGGGTTTTCATTAACACAAAAAGTCTTGTAAAATGTGATTATTGCGCTGGCTTATCCTACAGCATAGTACCATTATGGTATGATGAAATATAAGACTGGCAATGTTATTGAGCTGGCTTCTCCTATTGTACAATGCCACATTATTGTTTTTTTAATACCTTTATTGTAGGCAAACCTACATTTATATAAAAGTAACCAAACCACATTACCAAGTTCACATTTTGCTGTTTTTATTTTTGATGGTAGTGTTGGTTATGATTAGTGCAATGTAACTTTTTTATCCATATTTGCTACATGTTGCCAAGTTCAGTTAGTGTGAGGTACTGAGCATATAACTGAGTGTGTTTTGTGGACAAATTCTCTCAGTGCTTATCCTTGCTAACATACTCTAGCTTTGGTGCTTATTTATTCTGCTCTTCCTTAGCTTTTTATTAATTTCACCATCCTTGCTTTCACGCATTCCATCAGTTCAACCCATATCTCCACCCTTCACTGTCATCATGGAATAACGGTCTGCTCTAGCCTCTTCTGTGGTGAGTTTTCTTGCATTTGAAACTGCATCAGTGTAGTAACTGCCTTATGTTAACTAGCAACACTTTACTTTTATCTAACACTAATGCCACTTGTGAGAGATGTAAATATTTATGCAAACTAGAGGCAAATGTCTCACTGCCTTCTTTCATCAGTAAATGGAAGCTCCATCTGGATAGATCCAGGTTTGAGTTTTTCTAATCATGCCAACTAATTGGTTAAGCAAACAATAATGAGTGTGTGTTACTGTGTAAATAATGCCTGCTCAGGAGTTTTATGAGGTAGTGTTGGGCCTCTACACCACTAGGCGGGTGTTATTTACACCTTAACACACACCCTAGAGTGCATTATTGCACTTAGAGAATGGGATATCTGTAACATTTTGTGTTTTACTTATTTTTTACTATTACTATACCATTTTTTAATATATATTTCTGATGTAAAATAATTCTTCAGTCTAATGTTTCAGACTTGCTGTAGAATTTGTAAAAGGTGCTTGTAGGAAGTATTATACATCCAAAATACAACATTTTCAAAAAATATCCAGATACTTACTTCATTTTTTGTCCCTTACTCCTAAAATGCCTGTTTTTTTGCCAGTCATTGGGATTTAAAGTCAATAAATAATGACATACATTTCAGTTTCAGTATTTGTTTCTTTCAGTAAATGCATGCTAACACAAATCCTATTATTGAAGGAACTTTCTAATTTTATAAGAGCAATATTTAATCTCTGTTCCTATTTTTAAGGCTTTTATTCCTTTTTCTTTTAGGCTTTATTCAGATTGAGAGGTATACAAACCTCCTAACTGCTGTTGCCACTGTTCAGTCGATCACACTCACTCTCTCTCTCACACACACAGACACACACACACACACACACACACACACACACACACACACACACACACACACACACACACACACACACACACACACACACGCATCTATTTTTCTTTTTTAATTTTCTTCTTTTTTTTTTTACACTTGCTAGACAGCAAAAGCACCACTTAGCGAGTGTAAAATAATGGCTGTCATTTGGTTGCTTTCAGTTTGTGGTCCATGGTAGCTTAATATGCTGCAGTGAAATGGCAGACTCGTTTTTCAGTGGGCATTATTTTTAGATTAACACCCTACTGGAGAATGTTCGTTCTCCAGTCAGGGTGCCAATGTACAGATTGCACATTCTCTAATGATAGTTATAGCATCGTAGGTTGTATAAAAATATATGTAATGTCTAGGAAATCAAAAATGATGAAATCAGTGTTTGTTAGTTATATTAGACCCAAACCTGAGTATAGAATAACAATATGGAAAACATATAAGAAAAGAAATATTATTAAATTGGAAAGATTACAGTGGAACTACACCAAGGGCATTCATAGATCTGAAAATTTAAGTTATTATGAAAGACTAAAATATCTGAACTTCTCTAGTCAGGTATATAGAACATTTAGAGACAACTACCTCTGGGAATGTTCAGGGTTATCAAACAGTAAACAATCATCAGACAACCTACTATGTACAAGATTCTATAGGAATGAGAAGTGTACTAATCGGTTTTCTGAGTGAGTATCTGATGCATGGAATAGAGTACCAAATTACATTAAAGAAAAAGAAACGCTAGTTTAGATATTTTTAAGAACAACCTGGACACTTATGGGAATAACTGTTTTGGTATATGGGCAAGCTAGAAGGGCATTATTGCCATGCCAGAAATATCTGCATGCATGTCTGTATGTATCAATAGACTGCATATCAGCACAGCTGTGTTACCAAACAGAAAGCTTAGCTGGGGCAGTAAAGAAATCTCTACCTGTCAGGCGCAGTAGCAACAAGCCTTAGTCACCTGCTCACACTTCTAACACTGCACTTACATCTGTACCTTCTACACATGCCTCCAGAAAGAGTCACCATTCATCTACCCATAATGTTCTCAGAGCATGCAGCCACGCATAGTAATATAATAGTTATTGATGACCCTATAGTCAGGAATCTAGACTATCCTTTCTCAAAGTCGGGCAAGAATTGGATAATGATCAGTGGTCTTTCTGATGCCAGGATTTGTGATGTGACAATAGTCCTTAGTTCCTTCTATTTCTCAAGAAAAAGACTACAACCGTGTGGTTATCTATGTAGGGGTAAACAACCTTAGATGCTCTACTCAAAGGGATATGCAAAGAGAAACTTGACTGAGCATGCATTTGTCTGAGTCTAGAAAAGGCACTTGTCTTGAGCAATATCTAACCATCACAGAAAATGATGTTACATTTCAAAGATTAGATAATTCTTTTCTAACAAATGGCTGGTTAAGTGGTGTAATTTTAAAGAGATCCAGTATTTGCCAGTCTAGGAGGCAATGGTTAGGAAACCTACGTGCTTCACTAGTAACAGTCTAAACATCTTTTATCAGAACTTCCACATACTGACAAAACACTTGTTGCCCCCCCCCCCCCCCCATAGTGACATTCAAAATCAGCTAACATTAAGGTAAGACTTTTTTAACACTTTGATTAGCAAAACAATGCTTGTACTTGAGGACTTCTTATAACTTGAACACAGCCATAGCTACAAAGTTACAGAAACATGGATTCATTGTTCAGATATCACATTCTCTGCATGTTGGCTCAATGCCCATCTCTTGTTTAGACACTTTGGCATCTGAATGGGCATATCCATATTTATGCCTGATTCAATCATCAAATGCCAGACCTAACATGTCACCAACCTAAAACATCATGTTGTGGATCATTAAATAAAGCAGATTATAATTTTATTGTAAATTATAGTCCCCATCTGTATCCTCTGCTGACGATGAAATGTACAGAAATCATTTGGAGAATATTCTTTAGCCCAGCGTTTTAGGTGAGTTAAACTACTCAACTATTAAAAGGCAAACTTGCACAACCAATGCTAAGTATGTGCAGCATTTCATAAATTTTGTAAATGTTAATTCCCTTACCCAAATTACCCTGCTCCACACTTAAGCTGCAAATCTTCTCAACCTTATTCATAGGTTCATAGGTGTATAATAGGCTAATGGCCCTGGGGCCTTTACAAGCCTAGCCCATAGAAGTGTCCTGGCATCGTGCTGCCCGATGTTAGTTCCCAGTGCATCTATCAAGTAGATCCACTGGAGTCATCCCCAGAGTGAACTTTCTATTACTCATCCATTCATCAAGATTTCTGTTTAAGAGGGACAGTGAGGTGCTCTGCTTGACATGTATGGGAAGTCTATTACAGAGCATGGGCAGTCTCTGACTAAGGAACCTGTCCCTCCAGCATGTTCTGTTGATTGTGGTAATGAGGTTGAGGTCCCTTGAGCATGTGGTATGAAGGGATTGGAATTTCTTTAGATTTAACATTTCTAACAGAGCTGGGTCAGACATGGCTTTGTAAGTCAAGCAGAGATCACCTTTAAGGAGGTGATATGAGACAGAAAATAGCTGGAGTCTTTTGAGTCTGTCCATGTAGGACATGTTGCCTTAGGATCATCTTCATGAGGTATTTCTGTGGCCTCTCCAACTGTTGCAGGTGTCTAGTGAGGTACATGCCAAATGGGGCATTATACTCGATGACTCCTCTAATGAGGGAAGAGTAGAGAGAGACAATGACCTCTTTCTTCCTGGATGCAAAACCCTTGGTAAGGAGATGTGCCACATAGAATGACATTCTGACCATAGTGGCAATGTTGTGGTGAAAGGAGAGGTTGCTGTCAACCCGCATCCCCAGATCTCTTATAACGCCTGCGATGTTCAGTGGGCTCCCGTTGATGTGGTAATTAGTGGGAACTGAGTTTTTACAAAGGGGATGACGACGCATTTTTTGACATTAAGCTTAAGGCCATGGTTTCAACACCAGTCATTGGTCTCAGTGAGCCCTTTCTGTAGGATGTCTGCATCCCTTGGGAAGTTAATAATGGCTCCCAGCTTGCAGTCATTTGTGAACTTGGTCAGCCAGAGTCCCTTTGTGTTGGGCTTGACTTCTCAGAAGTAGATGCTGAACAGGAGAGGACCCAGGATCGATCTCTGTGGGACTCCACTTGTGACTGGTCGGCAGTCTGACTTGAGTCAGCTACTTTGACATTTTATGTTCTATCTGTGAGACAGTTTGCAACCTACCTAGTGATATAGGGGTTGATGCCTAGTTTTGTGAGTTTATTAATAATGTCTTAGTGAGGAATGGTACAAAAGGCCTTGGCCAGATTGAGGTAGGCTGTATGCACTGCCTTACCTTCATCCACAGCCCTGGTGACTGACTCAAAGAAGTCAGCCAGGTTGAGCAGGCATGATTTCCCTTTCACAAAGCCACATTGCATAGGGTCTAGAGTTTGGAGATCTCCTATATGCTTGCTAATCAGGTTCATGATGATGCACTCCATAGCTTTACATATCAGACTTGTCAGGCTAATTGGGTGATAATTCCAAGGGTCTGTAGTCGCTCCCCTTTATGGAGAGGTATGACTGTAGCAGTGCACCATTCGGTAGGGACAAAGCCTGAGGTGAGGCTGTGACTGAACAGGGAACACATGTAGAACACAGCCAGGGATATTATCAGGTCCCATGGAAGCTGTATTCTTGGTCTTGGACAATGCAGCTTTAACCTGTGCTGCAGTAATGCTGGGTGCGTGGCATCCTTCCGGTATTGTGATTGTTCCTTTGGGGGGGAGGGGTAAAGTTGGCATTGAATCTGTCAGCCAGTATGTTGGCAATATTTGTTGGCTCTGTATAGGTGGTACCATTGTGCAGTAAGTCAGAACAAATCTGGGTATTGCAATGGAGGTTCATGATATAGCTATAGAAGGCTTTGTGGTTGTTTTTAGTGTTTGCTGCAATTCTGCTTTCATAGCTGGCTTTAGAGTATTTGATGAGGGATCTCAACTTTTTGTTGAGGCTAATAACAAAATTTTTCCAGTCTTGGGACTTCACCTTGTTCTGCAACAGTTTCTTCCTTCTGTTGTAGAGTTTATTAATGGCAGGGGACCACCAGATTGGCTTCCCTTTTTGGAGGAGATCATCTTGCTTATGTTGGGTATAGCTAATTCCATGCATTTATGTATATGTTCTTAGAGTGCATTGGTGTATGATTCGACAGTCATGCAGCTATTTTCCATTGGCATGGGTGCGTGAAGTTAGCCACCTCTGTTTTTAGGAGTCCAAAGTCAGCTTTGGAGAAGTTTTTCAAGGTGGTTACCTTTGCAGTGTGTGTGGGTGAGATGTGGATTTCCATGGTAATTAGTTTATGGTCTGATCTGACCAGGGAGGGATTGACTACTGGTGTAGAGCAACGGTCACCCATGTTAGTAATAACCAGGTCAAGGATGTTGCTTCTTCTAGTGGGGGTCAGAATGAGCTGGTCCAGGACATTGGAATTGATGAATTACAGGAAGCGTTGGGCCAGTATATTGGTACTTGAGTAGTTTTCCCAGTTGTATTTACAAGTATTACACCATAATGTATCCCTCCACGTGTCACTGTTTCCCAGGTTATATCTGATCATGGTGATGCTACCTTCTCCCTTAGATGTAGCACAACTGCTTATACCTCTCTATATTCAGTAACTATTCTAGGACCAATCTCTTTCATCTTACTGAAGACCGAGAAAAATTGAAAATTCACCTGTTAATGATTACTGGTGTTGATATATGTGTCTCCATATTATATTCAAGTCAGGATAACTGTATAGAGAGGGTCCAAATGGAAAGATGATAAAATCATCAAGCAAAGGAGAGTAGTACCATTAGAATTTAATTAATTCTCAAGTATTGATGAGTACCTACACAAGGTGGACCCTGCTTTTACAAAATCTCACCAAGACGACACTGATATATAAATTGTATTTTATATAGCAAATACGATGGACAGAAGTAGGTTAAAAAATAAAAAGACAGCTGGGTGCACAAGTCCAATAAAAATTGCACTTTCCTGGTAGATATACAGACTGGAAAAATCACTGTATGGATTTCTCAAGACATGGAAACATTCCTACAATGGGGCTAGGCCAGGCTCAGGAGGAGGATGCCCCCACCCCCCCACCCCCATTTTAGAAAGAAGCAGTAGTCCACAAAAAAATCAAAAACTGACAGGCCAAAGAAGAACCATAAAGATGATAGAGTGAACTATTGAGGATAAAAAAAAAATATGTATTCTCACTATTATGCAAGAAGCCCAGAATTTCCAGACAGAATATATATATATATACAAGGTTAAAAGAAAAATTAGTGGAAAGAAAAATAGCTGCACAAGAAAAAAATAATAAAAACTTCAAATGCAAATTTGTGTTCATTAATACAATGGATTCATGAAAAACATTATATAGACCAAGAAACCTTGGGCCATTTGGAAAATGAAGCAACTAATGAAGTGAAAGAATATGAAGAATAAAATCTAGAGATTTTTGAAAGATATAAAAAAGAAATATGGATATGGGAAAGAAGGAGAGACTTCATATGGTACAATATTTATGCAAAGGAGAAAGCAAAATTAATCAATACAAAAAAATCAGCTCCAATGATATTCAAAAAGAAATACAGGCGAAGACACCCAGATATGGAAATTTTCACAATACAAAAAATAAGATCACAAATATGGGACATGGAACAGAAGATTAGTAAAGCAGAAGTTAAAAAAATAGAAGCTGAAGTTATGGAGTACCTGTGAAGTGAAGAATTTAGTATAGAAAATCTAACAGGTTATATCGCAGCATGATGGAACAATGAGTTCCAAAAGTAAAGAGAAACAGCTGGAGCGGCAGACATCTGAAGAAGAAATATGGAAATTAGAAAAAAAATATTTAATGTGGTGCAATGTTTATGCAAAGGAGAAAGCAAAACTAATCAAAAACAAAAAAGCAACTCCAAAGACATTTGAAGAGGAATACAGGCAAAGAAATCCAGATACGGAACATTTTACAATACAAAAAAAAAAAAAAAAAAAAACAAGAAAAAGAGGGGAAGTAGAAAAGTGGATTAGTAACGGAAAAGTTAAAGAAATAGAAACTGAAGTCATGGATTACCTTTGAAATAAAGGATTTAGTGGAGAAAATTTAACCGATAACATCACAGCAATAATAGAATAATGAATCCCCCAAAAAAGGAGCAGGAAGCATTTGATCATTTGTCATATGAAGATGCTCTGCAAACTTCAGTAGGAAAGCAATACAAAAGTTCAGTTGGAGTTATACAGCAAGGGAAGGAACAGGAAACTTTAGCAACAATAACACACTCAGTGATGTGGAGTGATAGGCCAGTAATTTCCCTTATAATAATGGATGAAGCTGGATGCAGCTAAAGAGAATATGTCACAGGAAGATGTTCTAGAATGTTCTGTAGAATGCCTATATTTAACAGAGATCAAAGAATGTGTCCTCAGTTTAGAAGAAAATGACCTAAGGGAAGAGTTGCTTGATGTAATAGAGATGGATAAACATACTAGGCAATAAGACCCAAAATGTTAAAAGTCTCATAAAACAAATGAACACAGTAATCAAGACTATTAACAGAAATGAATGTGATATAACAGAATTCAATAGGATATATTACTCTGAAGCTAAATTAATAACAGATAAAGTCTTACCACAAAACACAGGGCAGTAATGGAAAGGAAGGGGATTAATCAAATGCCATCATGAAGTATCAAATAGAAAAAAATATAAAGCAATTAAACAGGAAGTGTCACTGTTAGAAGAGTACAGGAGAGGAAACTGATCAACAAAAATAATCCGAAAGATAGATGTGATAAAAGCAATGTGCGATATCAGAATAGACCAGGATCTATCATACACTATTGCAAATAACAAACTAAAGATATCAGCACTGGCAGAAAAATGTATAAGATATGTAGATAAATAGAAAAGAAAAGTACAAAATAAGCAATTTATTGATGACCCCAAAAAAGTTTTATAGAGAATTGGGAAGCAAGGCAAAAGTTACAAAAACACCACCCAAAAAAGAAGAAATAGACACATTTTGGGGAAATATCTGTAAAGATCCTGTAGAATATAACAAAGATGCTGAATGGATAGAAATAAAATAAAGAATAAGAAGTTCAGCTGTACAGGATGTAAAACAGGATGAAGTAGTGGCCAGAGAAATTGGAACAAAGATAAAAAAAGCTTCTAATTGGAAAACTCCAGGCCCAGCTGCAATACAAAACTTCTGGCTGAAATTTAAAATCTTTACATGAAGATTAAGCCATGAGTAAGAACTATTTATATGTGCACCCCAATCAGACACCAACCTGGTTAACAACAGGAAAAATGATACTCCTCCTTAAGGGTGACCCTGCAAGATATCCTAAAAACTAAACACCAATAACTGCCTTCTGATGATGTAACTGCCTTTTGATGATATATAAACTGTACAATGGAATTGATGCTGACAGTTTATAGTCATTTAGAAAAAAACTCAATCATGGCAATAGAACAAAAGGGCAACAAAATACAGTCATATGCACCAAAGGATCAATTGTTAAATGAAGTCATAATAGAAAATTGTAAAAAGGGGAAGAATTTAAGTATGGCATGGATAGACTACAAAAAGCATTTGACAGTATTGCACATTCATGAATAAAAGAGAGATTACAAATGTATAAAATACACCATACAGTGATCATGAAACAGTGGCAAACAACTTTACAGCTAAGTCATGATAAAGGACAAATGTTTTTCCTAGGTATAAGAATTTGAAAGGGGGATATTCAAGGGTGACTATTTTGTCACTGCTGCTCTTTTCTCTTCCCTATAACACTATTAAGCTATCTACTTAATAGATTAGGTCATGGCTACAATTTGGCTCCCAGAAAACAACAAAGTATAAAGAGTTTTCATCTTCTTTGTGGATGATTTAAAACTGTATAGTTCATCAGACGAGGAACTGAAAGCACAACTGCAAGTGGTCAAAACTTTCTCAAATTATATAAGAATGCTATTTGGTATTGATAAATGTGCAAAAGCAACATCTGAAGCAGGAAAGCTGCAGTACAAAGAAAATATCAGTCTGAGACAGGCATGTAATATAAAATAACTTGAGAAAGAGGAAGTGTATAAATATTGAGTAATTGATGAATGGTCAACAGTAAAACATGAACAAATGCAAATTAAACTTAATAAGGAATATTTTTGAAGATTTCAAATAATACGGAATACAGTCCTGACATCCAGGATCAAAGTCCAAGCTATAAACCAATTTGCTCTTCCTGTTTTAACTTACAGTTTTTGGGTGATTGGCTGGCCCCAAAAGGTACTGTATTAGTTGGACAGGAAAACAAGAAAAATGCTTCATGCTTATCAAATTATTTATAAAAATCAGTGTATACCATGATTATATATTCCCAGTTCTGAAGGAGATATGGGCCTCCTCAAAACTGATTACATGTAAAGATCTGAAATCATGGGCCTTTATTTATTTATTTATTTATTTATTTAATATTTGTTAACCGGGTTGCTCCAACTGAGCCAAAGCCCATTTTCAGTGGAGACCCGAGGAGAAAAGCTCCAAAAATACAGAAAGAAAAATAAGTATGCAATATATAACATAAGCAAAGGAGACAAAAAGAGAGAAATAAGATTTAGCAGGTTACAAATTTGTGAAATAAAAATTATAAACATAATTATGTTGCATACACTAAACCTACAAATGAGATATAACTTTATACATGTTATATTACATAAGAAATTTGGGTAAGCTGTTTAAGCCATAATATAATGAAGGTGTTAGCATGTAGACAAATTCTTAGTAGAAGAGCAAGAAATTACAAGCAAAAGAAAGAGGTGAGGGTTTACATGGGGTCCTGACAAGGGTATATCCAAGACTTAGAGAATTTTTCAGTTCTTTTTTGAAACTACTGGAGTATGTAATGCTTCTTATGTTGAAAGGGGAGTTTGTTCCAATTGTGAGATACTGAAAATTTGTATAATACTTTACCAATAGTTTTACTGGGTTTGTATATCAGTAGAAGACGTGGGTGAGGAAGGGTGTAGTATGACACAAGATTGCATAACAAGGGGCAGGCTGAGGGTTTTTTGAGTAAGAAGTTAGTTATGTAGAATTGGGAAAGTTGAAGTGGATGGGGGAATTTAAGCCACTGTAGGTGTGGTGTCAGGCAGTGGTGAGAGGTATAGGGAACATTTGCAGTAAATTTTGTTATATACCTGTTCAAGCTTAGTAATTAAGGTAGATTAAAGGTTTGTAAAGATTGGCGCAGCATAGTGAAGGCTTGGAAGTATATAAGCTTGAGTCGGAAAGCCTAGAGTTTAAAGTAAGGAATTTTTTTGTTCCTATAAAGGAGACTCAGTTTTTGGTTAGTTTTTTTTTTTTTTTGATGGATTGTTGGACATGAAGGTCATCTTTTAATTGATCATCTATTATGATATCAAGGAGCTTTGTGTGGGACTCTATATCAATGATGGTATTATTTATTGATGGGATGGTAAAGGTAGGTTTGAGAGATGAGAAGAATTTTGGAAGAAAGAGTAGTTTAGTCGTTTTAGGATTTAAAATAAGCTGACTTTCAGTGAGCCATCTTTCTACAGAGAGAAAGGAGTTTTTTGGTGAATGTCTGAAGTTGAGAGATACTATCAGAGGAGGAGATGAGTGAATCATCTGCATACTGAATAAAGAGTGGAGTGACAGCAAGATGTATAAAGGCCATTAGTGAAAATGTTGAATAGAAGGGGTCCAAGGATGGATCCCTGGGGACACCTGTATGGATGGGTAGTAAAGGGGAGCAGGAGTTATGCCATCTGACAGATCACAGTCTGTTTGAAAGATAGCTGAAGAACCATTCAAGAGAGGAAGCTGAGAGGTTGAGGTTGGCTAATTTAGTTAGGAGTTTTGAGTGGGATACCATGTTGAAGGCTTTTGACAGGTCCAAGAATAGACATGAGACTAGTTTGTCATCATCATGGGCTTCAGCAATTGCATGTGTGAAAGATAAAATGGCAGCAGTAGTACTATGGTTTGGAGAGAAACCATGTTGGGAAGGTGTCAGAAGGATAAGAAATTTGAGCAGCTGAGTACTTATAAAATTTTTAAAGGATTTTTGATAGAGGGAAGAAAATATCTATAGGTGCAAAGTTAGATGGAGTGGAGTTACATTCTTTGTGTAGGGGTATAGCATAGTATGATTTCCATATATCAGGAACAGTGCATTCACAAATTGATCTATTGATAAGCATAGAAACTGGATAGTCTATAGAGTCAGCTGCAAACTTGAGAAAGAGGGAGAGTAGATTATTAGCGCAGTTAGAACATGGTTTCAGTTTTTGGAGGATAAATTTTATATAAGTGGTCGGGACAGGTTGAAGTGAGAAGATGGATTAATTAGAAGGTGTTTGGGGAGAGATAATATAGTTGATGTTCTGGTCAGTGTTGGTCAGTTTGCAGATGATATCAATAAAGTAGTGGGTGAGGAGGGAGGCGGTGTCCTGTGCTGAATAATTAGGGTAGGGATTTTAAGTTAGAGGACTTCTTGGATGAAGGATTTACTTGAATTTCCTCCAGAACTTTTGGAGATTAGAGTGATGGCTAGATTGAGCCTTATAGTATTTTTTTGTCATTGTAGATTTGATTTTTATATGGTTTCTAAGTTCTTTAAAAATGTTATGGTGAGTAGGGGATTTGGATTTTAGCCATGTTTTCCAAGCAGAATCTCTTTGATACATAAGGGGGATGAGTGTCTTTTTCAAGCCAGGGGGCATCATTTGATTTAATCCTGATTTTCTGTAGAGGTACTAGTGTGTTGAGGGTGTCTAGGAAGATGGGGTTGAATTTTAGCAGAGAATCGTTAAGATGAAGGTCATGTAGGATGGACCAATTTATAGATGAAAGTCTTTCATTAAATGTTGAAGAGCTGAAGCTAGAGAGTTTACAGAAGTCTTTATAAAGGTGAGGCTTGTGTAGTTATGGAGAGTATATTTGGGTATGGATGGGTAGGTGGTCACCTAAGGTATCAGAAAATGTGCCAGAGTTGTGATAGAGGTAAAGATCAGAAGTCACTATTCAGTCAAGGATAGTGCCAGAATTGGAATGTTTATTCAAGTGAGTGGAGGTTGTGATGAGCTTGGTGAATCCACAGAGATTGATGCTTTGGTCAGAGGAATTTGTACTTAGTGTTTTCCAGTGAATATTTACATCACCCAGTATGATTGTTTCATAGGGTATGTTTTGTGAGATCCAGGACAGAATGTTTTCTAGAATTGGGATGTTTTTGTCAGGTGGGATATAGATAGAAGCAATAACCAATGTTTATGGGAGTTTATGTGGCTGTTTAGTATTAGTAGTTAGACAGGGTAAAAATTAGGGGGAGAGGTGGAGGAGGGCAGATGTTCAGTTGTTCAGAACAGAGTATGGCTACACCAACTCCTTTTTTTGAGATTCTATTGTGGCAATAGATATTATATCCATGGGGTAAAATGTCATTGTTTGAGATATGGGGTTTTAGCCAGGTTTCACACAAGGTTAAGTTAATTAATAAGTTAAGGTTAAGTTAAGTTAAGATATGTGGGGTATTATGGGAACTTCATGAGTGGGATTCAGTGGTTTTGTTTAGCAGACTTTGTATGTTTATAGATAGAATGTATACATTTTTAGGGAAGGCAGAAGAAGAGGAGACGGTTAGAGAAAGGGCTGAGGAGGTGAGAAGGATGTTGCTTCATTAGAAGTAGATAGAGATGTGGAGGGACCAAGATTAGAGTGTATGTCTCCAGCTAATAAAAGAGTTCAAGTGAGTGTGGTGAGCTTGGGAGAGTAGGGACTGTAGATGTAATGTTTTAGCTTATTTTGGGAAACAGAGAGGAGGGGTAAGACAGGACTTTGGTTTTGAAGATGTATGTAAGAGAAGTTATATGGAGAGGAAGAAATAGAGCATGATATGGTTATGTTGTGACTGTTGCATGCTTGAGTGAGTGTTGGTGATGATTTTAAATAAGATAGGTTAGTGTGATAAGAGGTCAAGGAGGAAAGGAGATGTAATACAAGGGGTAGGTAGTTTGGTGATAAGCATGGTTTAGAAGGAAACTAATAAGAGAGGGCGTCTACTAAGAAACAGGAAAGTGAGACTAGAAGGAAAAATGGCAGACAGATAAGTTTAGGGTGGAGCAGAAAGTCTGAGTGTGGAATTAGGGTGTGGGTGTGGTGGAGGTTTAATTGAAGAGAAGATACCACAAGAGGGAGGAGAGGTAAGAAGAATGTAAGATAAGATTTATTAGAGGAGTTGTTAGGTTGGTTAATGGGTGGAGAGTGGTTTATAATAGGGTGAGGATGATCGGTTGCTTTGGAGTTGATGGTCAGGTGGATAGAGTATAAATCTACAGCATGTCAAAGTTAAAGTAAACTTTATTGTCGATCAGATATACATAGCAGTACAAGCAGAATGAAATTACATTGCTTTGGTCCCCGTGCATGACATAACAATGAATAAATAGTATGAATGAAAGTAAAACTAATGCACATACAGTAATAATTATGTGGGGGTTATAATTATGCATGTGGGGGTGTGTGGGAATTAGGGGTAATGTAGGGGAGTGCAGTGAGCCCAAGCATAGCGAGGACAAATGGAGTGGGCAGAGCCAAGGTGAGGTAAGCAAAATAATACAAAAAAAATCGTAAGTTAACTTATTCCCTGAGCTTTGTTTCCAAAAAGAAAAACAATATTAGCTTGCTAGGGAGCTGAATGTAAAAACAGCATTATGAGCATGAAGGGAATAATATTTAGTTTGGAAAGAAATAGACGTTAGCAGCAAATATATTTAGATTGCATGTATAGAAGCACTAGAAAATAATGGAATTGCTACGTACTCCTTATAAGATGGCACTAATTAAAGATGTATTTCTATGGGTGGCGGTAAGAAGGACGGAGGTAAAAGAAAAGAATAAAATCTAATTCTAGTGGGCAATTCTATTATGGAACACCTTATTACACAGGGGGGAGGGGCGGGAGGTGCAAAAATGCTCAGCTATCGACCGAAGTGGTGTGTTCACCAGGGAACAGAAATTACGAAATAAATAACCCACAAAGTTTTCTTTCTTTTTTTGCTGATGTCAGTAGTTCAAAGGATGGTTCCATAACATAGTTTCTATGGATAACAGCAACAGAGGCTGATTTTGCTGGGAATTTATCATTTTTCCATCAAGTAGTTAGGACAATTATCTGTAAATGGAGAAGAGGAAAATGTGCAGAATGGCAAGAACTGAATAGGAGCAAGACTAGAAAAGTACCCTAAGAATTATTTGTAAGCAAGTATAAAACAGTACTCAGAATATTTGATAGCAAAGGCCAAACACTCCTAATATAATGAAACATTACAAAGCTCTAGACTGAGTAGCATTTAAAAACTTTTTCACATTAACAGACTCAACAAAAATAGCAAATGCAGATATTGCTAACAGTAAAATATGGTATAACTGGCAAGACAATCTCTCAGCAGTATGTTGTAATTATTCCAGTACATAGCTACAGCATGTTCTAATTGCATGCAGCTTAATTCACCTAAAGAAAAGGATGCTAGGTGGCAAAATTATAAGTAAAGGTATGTTCAATTAACAAGGTAAGCTGTAAATAACATTGTAAATTTTAAAATTATTCCTATACAAAGCAACAGCGTGTTCTAATTGCCTAACTGCAGTTAACATTTAAAAAGAAATGCTAAGTAGGCAGTATAGATGTCACACCAACACAGATAATTTTACAGTTCCATAAAATGACTAATTACAGCTACAGTATATTCTATTTGCCTAAATGTAGTTTGTGTTTAATAAGAAATGCTAAATAAGGCACTATAGATAGTGACCAGCAAAGATACTTTTACAGTTTCAAAAAATAACTAATTATACAGTAGCTATGAAAAACAACAGTGGTAAAAGCTGGTCAAAAATGCCTTCAATTTACAAGATTCAGTTAAAATCATGCACATTTGCCAACCACACAAGATCCAAACACAGTGAAAGTTTTAAAACATGAGGAGAAGATGACTTCCCTACTTAGTTTAGCAGAAGCATATCAGTGTCAAGTGGAAATGGAAATCAAGCCAAAAGTAGGTAAAAATCAGGCAGTAACTGAATGTGTCAAAAAAGCAAAAGAAAGAATATAAGGTAAAAGATCAGATGAGAAAGCAAAAAAATGTGGAAAACGCATAAATATAGTTGCAAGTACAGAAAACTCCTGGAACAACCTCGTGTAAATCAGATCTACTGCAGTAATGGTTAAGGAGAGGCAAATTTAAACCAAAACATGAAAGGTTAATATTGGTTGCCCAGGATACTGGACTACATACACATTGGGTTGAAAACTCTATTGAACATGTTGGGGAAACACACAAATGCAGGTTTTGTAAAGCAAAATTGGAAACAGTCACACATCTTATTGCTGGGTGTGATACGCTAATGGCAGATGGCTTGTGTACTGAAAGACACAATAATGGGGAGAGACTGTTGCATTGGGAACTGTGCATGCATTATAATATTAACGTAGCTATGAAACATTGGAAACATGAGATGCAAAGCATTATTTAAAATGAGGAAGTTTATATCACATGGGATCACCCATTAGCAACAATTTAAAAAAATAGATGTGAGAAAAACAGATATAGGTGTCCATAAAAAGAAGGCAAAAGTAGCACTGATCATTGAAATTGCTACTCCCAGTAATTACAGTGTTTTATGTACAGAGAGACACAAAGTCATAACATACCAGGATTTCCAGGCAGAAACAGGGGCAATGTGGAAGAAGGATAGCCAGACTGTTCCAATAGGACATAGGAGCGATGGGTCTCATATAAAAATAATTTAAAGTCGCATTTAGATATGTTACCGATATATGTAACTCTGTATGAATTGCAGAAGGAGTCAATTCTAGGCACATTGTGGGTGCTGCAAAGAACACTTTTGGCTAACATCAAAGACTGAAACAAGTCTAATTTCATGAACTTTAATCATTTTAATTTAGGATTGGTGTCCATTCCTGTCATGGTATAAGAAAGCCAAAAGTCTTGGAGAAACTAAACCGAGGAAACTCTCTGATAACATCACAGCATAATGTAACAATGAGTCCCCAAAGTAATAAAAAAATAGGCAAAACAGGAAACATCTGATCAGTTGCTATATAAAGATACTCTGGAGCCTTCAGTAGAAAACTAGTACAAAAGTTTAGTTGGAGTTTCACAGCAAGGTAAGGAGCAGGAACTGGTATTAACTCTGTTACAGTCAATGTTTTGGAGTGTAAGAGCAATGGATGACACAGTATACAGCTCAAAAGAATATGTCACAGGAAGATGCTCTGGAAGTTTCTATAGAATGCTCAAAGGAAGCGGAGAATAAAGAATGTACCCTCAGTTTTGAAGAAAAAGATCAAAGAGAAGAGTTGCTTGATTTACTAGAGATGGATATGCATATTAAGATTGATGAAAGAAAAAGATTACAGAAAGTCAGAAAGACCCAAAATGATAGAAGTCTGGTAAAACAAATGAGCACAGTGTTCAAGACTGTTAACAGAAATGTATGTGATATAACAGAAGTAAATAGGACATATTACTGTGCAGCGAAATTAATAGCAGATAAATCCTTACCACAAAAATACAGGGCAATAAGGGAAAGGAAGAAATCAAATGCCAGCATAGAAACACTGAATAGAGAAAACTATAAAGCAAATAATAATAATAAGATAAGAAGTGTCACTCTTAGAAGAGTGTAGAAGAGGGAACAGATCACCAAAAATACTTAAAAAGATAGACGTGATAAAAGCAATGTGCAGTATTAGAACAGACCAGAATCTATCATACATAATTGCAAATAATAAACTAAAGATATCAGCACAGGCAGAAAAACTTAGAAGATATGCAAATATGTATAAAAGAAAAGTGCAAAATAAGCAGTTCACTGATGACCCAAAAATGTTTTATAGAGAACTGGGAAACAAAGCAAAAGGAATAGAAATATCACCAAAAAAAAAAAAAAAAAAAAGAAGAAATAGACAAATTTTAGAGAATTATCTATGAAACCCAGTGGAACATAACAAAAATGCTGAATAGATAAAAGCAGTAAAAGAAACAGTAAGAAGTTCAAATGTACAGGATATGAAATGGAATGCAGTAACAGCCAGGGAAATTGAAACAAAATTTAGAAAAGCTCCTAAGTGTAAAACCTCAGACCCAGATGCATTACCTAACCTCTGGCTAAAATTAATCACATCTTTGCACAAAGATTTTGCCCTGAGTAAGAACTACTTATATGCACACCCCAAACAGACACCAGCCTAGTTAACAACAGGAAAAAGGGTACTCCTCCTTAAGGGTGAGCCTGCAAGCTATCTAAAAAATTATACACCAATAATTTGCCCTCTGACGATATATAAACTCTCTATGGGAAAACTCAATAATGGCAATAGGACAAAAGGATAACAAAAGAAAGTCATATGGAACAAAGCACAAAGCATTACAGAGAAATAATAGGTTTATATCACTTGGGATCACCCATTATCAACAATTCAAAAAATAGATGTGAGTAAAACAGATATAGTAGTCCATGAAAGGAAGACAAAAGTAGAATTCATCATTGAACTTGCTACACCCAGTGATTACAGTGTCTTATATACAGAGAGAGATGCAAAATCATAAAATATGAGAATTTGCAGGCAGAAATGAGGACAATGCAGAAGAAGGAGACTCAGACAGTTCCAATAGTAGTAGGAGCAATGGGTTTTATAAAAAAAATAATTTATTCTCATAGATATGCTACCAATACATGTAACTCCATATGAATTACAAAAGGAGTCAAGTCTGGCCACATTGCGAGTGCCATGAAGAGTATGTTTGGCTAACATCAAAGACTAATTTCATCAACTTTAATCATACTTTGACTTAGGATCATGGTCCATTCCCACAATGGTAGTAGAACCCCAAAATACTTACTTAAATTAAACCTGAAAAAAACAGTCTTTTACACATTGTGCATATCATGGGAAATTCAAGATCAAACTTGGAGTAAAATTCTCACATAAACCATATAACAAGAGAAAAAGTTTGCATGCTATATAGTGCTAATTTCTTTCCTCCATTCACAAAAATAAATTAAACGTACGCAACAAAAAGCTCAACTGCATAACTAGAAAAAGTAAAGCTAGCTATAAGCATAAAGTTGTCAGCTCCTATAAGGAAAAACGCAATACTCCCCTTGGTTACAAAAAATCACCAGGGCACTAATGAAAATCAGTGATAAGGCCTGGGAGCACTGGCGCTTAACAAAAACCTCCTTCTCTAGACAGTCATTCTTAGAGATGTGCAACAAGGTCAAAAAGCAAATAAAAGAAGATAAAACCCAGTATTATCAGTCTACCGTAAACTCCTCCCATCACAACCCTGAACAACTCTGGTCTACAATAAACTGCATTCTTCACCCAGTTAAAGAAGGCACCCTCCCACCTACCACTCCCCCTTCCTCCAGCAGTATTGCTGACTCAATCAATAAACACTTTACTGAAACCATTCTGTCTTTGACTAAACAACGCAACTCTCTACCCACCCTCCCTACATCAAAACCAAATACTCTACCCACAGTCTTTTTTTTCGTCAGTGCCTACCTCTTATATAAAAAAAACTTCTATTGAAATTTAAACCTACAAAACTTGCAGCTGACAATCTCCCCTCTGAATACCTAAAAATAGAAGCAGAAGCCCTAGCTTATCCAGTCTCTATCTTAATTAATCAGTCCTTATCAGAAAGCAATGTCTCCACACTGTGGAAAATATCCCACATCAATCCCCTTCATAAAGGTGGCTCCTCCACTGAACTTCCCAATTACTGCCCCATATCCATCCTTTTTCCACTTTCCAAGATACTTGAGAAATGCATCCATACTCAAGTCTTAGACTACCTCTTAGCTAATAACGTCCTCTCCATTACCAAGCATGGCTTCAGGCCATACCACAGCACTACTACTGCCTTGCTCTCTTTCACTAATGCTATCCTTCATCATAAAAACAATGGCCTGTTCTCCTCTGCTATATTTCTGGATCTATCCAAGGCTTTTGACATGGTCTCACACAAACTACTAATCTCTGTTTACACTAACCTATCCTTTTCCCAATCAGCTACTGATTGGTTTCACAGCTATCTAAATGGCCGCCAACAATCAGTTGTCTGGCATAATGACTTATCTCCTCGACTTCCTGTAATACTCGGTGTTCCCCAAGGCTCCATCCTTGGTCCCCTACTATTCTCACTCTTCACCAATGATCTGTTCACAGCCACCAAGCATGCTTCTCTTATACAGTATGCAGATGACGCCACCCTCATCTGCTCAGCCCCAACTATACCTGAACTTCACAAAATCACACAGGAAGCTTTTTTATCTGTAGAAAACTGGCTATCTAATCCCCAGTTATTACTCAACCCCGAGCAAGACTAAACTCCATATCTTACAACCCACTAAATCTAACCCAGTTATCCCCCACTTTAATATTCTTGCCAAAGCAATACCATCATTTGCCTAACAGAGCACACCAAAGTACTTGTTGTTGAGATTGATAGCAATCTCACATTTGACACACACATTTCTATTACCATAAAAAAGGTTCACAAAAAACTTGGTGCATTGTACAAAAACAAACAATTCCTCACCAAGACAGCCATAATTTCTGCTGCCAATTCCCACCTACTCTCCACTTTACTCTACGCCTTTCCTATATTTACATACCTTAGAGGAACAGACCTAAACAAGCCCAAGGTTTGCTACAATAAAATTGCTAAGTTTGCCACTGGTCCATCTTATCACAGCCACCACTGTATCTCACTTAGAAAACTGGACTGGCTTGAACTCCCTCAACTTCTTCACCTGAATCAACTCTGCCTTGCCCACAGGTTAGTAAACCATCCTCTTAAAGTCCCATCCCTTCAAGACCTTCTCCAGCCCTATTGCTCCACTAGATCTCTGTGCTCCAGCAGTAAAAATCTACTTCTAGTGATCAAACCCAAGAAATCTAGAACAGTATCTGTTTGAGCTTAGTACTGTCTGTATATACATCCTACCTTTATTCCTAGCCTTTAGCTAGATATTGGTATATCTGTCCATTACTATGTTTCATGTTGTATGTATAGCTAATGTTTGCTGCCGTATGTATTGTTTGCTATTGTATGTATATTCAATTGTTCTTCATGTACACATTTATTGTAATGTGGAGCTTTTTCTCCCTGCGCCTCCACTGAAAAAGGACCTGAGTCCAGTTGGAATTTCCTGGTAAACAAATGTAAATAAATAAATAAATAATCATAAGGTCTTTTCAGACTTTATTAGGAAACTTAGAAGTAAACTCAGTGTTCTGAATCTTAATCTTGCGGTGGAACTTATTCTGATCTGAAAGCCATCAGAAATGTCTTAGATGGCAAGTTCAGATCCAGTTTCACACAGCTCACTCACCCCTCTTCCCACAACTTGGTCTGTTAAGTAGCCAACTGCCCGATATTACTCTCAAACAAGTTTTATTAGCAGTATCTAAAACTCAACATACCAATTCCATAGGCTGTACAACATGCCTGGATGTCTCTTAGTAAGTGCTGAATATAATTTTACTTAGCACTTCCTGAACCTACTCAACCTAAGCCTAAGCCTCTCCACTGGTTACATACCTCATATCTGGAGGACTGTAAAACCACAAAAGTTGAAGTCTAGTGCTAAATCAAACTAATAAAAACCACAAAAGGAACTTGCAAGGGCCCCTCCTAAAATGAGCAGCACAATAATGGGAAGTAGGCTTTATTAAAAAAAGCACAACACTGGAGGATTGTCATAGTGGTGCATGGATAAAATGGCCACACCACAGATCCTAGGAAATACAGACTACCATGGTAATTGAATTACTGGGCAGTTTGTTGTAAGGCAGAATGATCTGATCTAGATTTTATGTTGGAAAAAGTCCTTTGCATAACTGTGTGGATTTATTGAGCTTGATATTTATGCCAGACAGGGATACTAAAATCCTTGAAAATTATTAAAAATTATGAGATTCACATTTTATGATTCAATCTAAATAAGAGCAAATCATCTGTGTATAAAATGATTTTAAGCTGGAACTGGTTTTAGCTACATACCCTTCCATTATTATAGTGTTATACTTGTCTATTTGATTCACTGATTTCATGGCTAGATCAAAAAAGAAATTAATGAGAAGCATTTATCACCCACCCTTTCAAATAAATAGATATAAAATGCTTAATTTTAACATAAGCTTGGCCATCAAAGTAGAGATTAATGATCATCTGTGTATATAAGTGGGAAATGAAAGACAGCTGATAATTTAAGAAAGCTCTGTTGACAGTAACAGATGTTTTCTGAGTCCATTGTCAGAGTTAATATGTCTGTCTGGTTTAAATAAGCATGTTTCATAATGAAGGTAGCTTTCAATGTTATCCTGGGTTTAGTGTCTATAGAGAAAAGCCACACTAATCAAGATGTATTAGCACTGGAGTACTGTATTTACATTTATAGTCAATCATTGACATGAATGTTAAAATAACTGGCACTAAGTGGACTTAAAGCACATATGGGAAATACAATCTAATGGAACTTTATATTGCTTCAGTGTTAAAGGACAGATGAATTTTGGATGACTGATGGAAACATGCTTAAGCCATTTAATTGAAAAGACCAACCAGCACATAAACTAAATATTGAAGATGCAACTATATATATATATATATATATATATATATATATATATATATATATATATATATAACCGAGGATACAGGAATTAGGATTCAGAAACATCACAGATGCATATTGCTCCAGTGAAATGAACAAGTATAAATAGATCGGGCCCTTAGAACTGGTCTAGCCCCAAGCACTCAAAGGCAATTTATTAGAAGGTGAGGACTCATTTTGCCCATGCACCCAGCTGTTAGCACTGAAACTCAAAGATAAGTTCAACCAAGCAGCTGGCACATGCGAAAAGCAGGTCTCCTACGGAATGAAGTGCGGAAGCGCTCATGGACCAGGTAAGCTGGGATGGAAAATGTGAAGGGGGGTTTAGGTTTAGGAGGGAAGGGGGACTTTACATTTAGGGAGCAAACAGGAGTTATATTTAAGGAGGGGAGGAGGATTTTTGGTTTTGGCAGCAATTAGAAGGTATCAGACGTTTAGAATTAGGGAATGCAGGGGGATTTTATGCTGAAGCAGCAATCAGAAAGAATGCATGAACTTTAATACTATAATACATGTCTTCTTAACTTTTTTACCATGCAGGCTTTCCAGCAGGTGATAAATTAGGAATATACCAGACATCCAATTCAGAGATATTGGACAAGATCCTTAATGTGTTAATACTACATGTGGATGATCATATGCAATTCCTAAGGACTGCATAGGAGAAAGCTTAGATGCTCCATGGCTTTCATGGTGTTGCCATTCCTCTTTTACTCTTAGGTGCCGTTGATTGCACATATAGCAATTAATATACTATCTGGTCCCGATAGGGCTACCAACACCAAAGGGCTGCAAATTGTTTTGTTTGAATTACCAGGTGGACTGCAATGTAGAAGGCTTCATAATTAGTATATTTGATTTGTATGCCAGTAGTGTGCAGAATGTCAGCATACACCACCTTTGTGACCTCTATCACTACTTTCAGCAGAATTACATTCTTGAGGATTTTCTAACTGGTAAGTGTAGGAATCATAGTACTGCAGTGTAGATAAAAGTTAATTAAGCTGATAGGATACTGTTAGGCCTCATACATATTCTCATACGGAGTGTGTGCAATTGTATTGTCTAAATGAGTGCATCCTAACAAACCTAACTTTATCCGGATAACAGCACTTTTCTTTTTGCCTGAAGAGTGTGATGGCACTATGGCACTACCTTAACAGAACATCCTTGTTTGAATAACTTACAGTTTTCCTTTATTTGGAAAGGTTTTACAAGTAAGAGAACCGTTTCTGGAATGGATGAATTCAGCAATCCTCTTTTAAATGAACTATAAAGCTCATGTAAATTTAGTTACCACATCTCAATGTATATTTGAAATGAACATGATAATGAGCCATAAAAATATAAGCAGACTGGGCTTAATACCATGGCAAAGAGGGATAAATTAGTGAGTTTGGCCTAGATGACCCATGCCCAATTAGTGGCAGGGTGTTGGAGGGACTGATTAAAGGGTAGTGGTAGTGAGTGGAAGGGTAGCAGGTCAGAT
>NC_056731.1:230704769-230792713 GCF_019279795.1 Protopterus annectens
TTTTTTTAAATTGTTGTTTGTGTGGTGCGAAGCAATGCAGAGCCAAGTGGCAGTCATAAGTACATAGCTGACAGTTGCTAAACATCTAAAAACAGAAACTGGGTGTAATTAATTACTTATGTCTGGGTCTATTTAAGTGCATTTGCATGATATGCCACAGTGCTCAGCAACACTAACAGGTAGCCCAGTAGTATATGTGAAGGTATACTAGCTTTCATAATATCCAAATAGCTAAATGGGTAGAGATACAGCAAAATATTTAGTAGGTCCTGAACTTGAGTCTGTACTCATGATAAGATGTCTATAATTTAATTTATTATATATGTTTAATTTTAAAAACAAATATCTGAAATATGACACTGCTGCACTGGGCTAAGCACTGTTTAAACATGCAAATGGCTACTTCTGTTTGCGCAGTGCTAAGCTGAGTGAAATTCTTGGTTGTGAGAGTTTTCACACTGCTTAGCTGCACTTAGCTGGCTTGCACGATGCTAAGCAATGAGATGCTTTTTTGAAGGTTGCTCAGTGATGTGCAAGGGCAGGAAAACAGCCTATATTAGGCACAATAGATGGAAATTCTGCAACAGTATTTGGAGTCTGATCAACTGGTGATATGGCAGGTGGTGCTGGTGAAGGTGTGTGCTTTTAGGCTCAGAGATGGAATACTCAGGAGCCCAGGGTCTTTGTTGTGCTCCTGGTAAAAAATAATGAACCCAGACTGCTGCAGAGTGGTTTCCAGGGCATGGAGTGTAAACCAGAGGCCTGGGCCCAGTTGGCCAGGGAACCCACCAGTGTTACTGGTATCCACTGCACTGGTGAGCAATGTCACCACCATTATGATGACCTGAAGAGGGGAAGGAGGAGAACTTTGCACACCTGGGTCCAAGAAGATAGAGAAGGGAATGCCCCACAAATATGTAAATATATTTTCTTTTTTTTTACCAATATGCAAGCTAAATGTCTGCAAATCAGGCATGCATAATGGTGTGCTTCTCTCCCAACAGCTGCAGCTGAGAGGGCTCGCAATATTGAGTCCCATGCTAGGCGCCTGGCCAGGTTGTACTGTGAGTGTGGTATGTATGGATTTATTATACTAACTGCAGTGCAATAACCAAGAAAGAGTAAAGCATTTACTGCAATAAAATATACACCATATAAACTGTAGTGCAATAAATGAGCAAGTAGAGCTGTAGTGCAATAAATGGGCAAGGAGAGCTGTAGTGTAATAAATGAACAATAACAACTGTATTGCACTACACAATAAACAATACCAATAACAGTAAGCAAAATGGTCTACAGCAGAATTGTGTTGTCATAACCATAGCAGTAGAGCTGTATGCATTATTTGCCTATGGTAAGGTTGCTGCAGTCAGATGTAACAATGTAATAGCTGTAGAATGCAAAACTAATGGCCTTCAAACTGTATTAAGTCATATTATTGTCCAAGGTTGTCTCCAGGCCAATATCGGTCACATAATGCTCTTTGTTCCTCCTACTCCAGGTAATAAAGGTATATGGGTGAGGTAGCCCACTCTGTGGGCAGATGTTTTATGGACTTCACAGACATTTATCAGCAATATCAGTAAAGTGCTAAGCAGCATTGTTGATCCCTACAGAAATTTGTTTTAATAAATGCAGTATGGCCGTATTCCATACATGTGTGTTCTGCTGTTACTGCAGTCAAGTATAGCACTGTAATAGCTCTGGAATCCAAAATGAATTCAGTCACATAATGCCCTCTTTTTATCCCAGTCCAGGAACAAAAGGTATATGGGTGAGGTAGCCTATGTTATGAACAGATATGATTGTGGTTACATTTCACAGACACTTATCAGCAATGCCAATAAAATGTTAAGAGGCATAGCTGATGCCTAAAGACATTTGTTTCAATAAATGCAGTTTGGCTGTATGCCATGCATGTGTCTTCTACTGACACTGCAATCAAGTATAGCACTGTAATAGTTGTAGAATGCAAAATGAATTCAGTCACATACTGCTCTCTTTTTCTCCCACTCCAGGAACAAATGGTATATGGTATTTTTTGAGGAAGCCCATGTTGTGAGCAGATATGATTGTGCTAACATTTCACAGACAGTTATCAGCAATAACAATAAACTTACATTTTTTGCAGATGTCCCCTGCAGTCACAGCTATTGGGTTATATTCCCATGACTGCCAGCTAAGGCATGATGGATATCTAGTTTTTGTACTGTACACAAACATGTCTCTCAAGTGTCACAATTTCAAGTAATATAATTAAAACTGCCTAATCTGTCTGTCAGAGGATTACCAGAAAAATGATTACCTGGAATGTAATGTATTACCAAATCTTCTTACAGAACAGCTTGGTAGTTATAGAAGTCCATATTATGTGAAAGTGTTCTGTGTAGTTGTATATCAGTATTTGTTATTGCTTGTCCCATACTGATCTATGCTAACAGCTTGAGAGGAATGCACATGCTACATTACCTACATGAGAATTGTAGTCACTGTACTCAGAACTGACATTACATGCCTGTAGAGTATTCATTATCAGTGATTTCAGGGATATAGTCTGCATTTGTCAGTAGTGGATTGTTTGTCTCCCTTTCTCTGTCTCTCTCTCTCTCTCTCTCCCCATTCCTTATCTTCATTTATTTATTATTGTTATTTATTATTATGATTTAATATTAAGATATGTTGTTAAACTAACTATATTTTTGCAAAATGTAATGTAATGTTATTTATTATGATTCATAATTAACATACTTTGTTAAGCTAACTATTTTGTTGCCCTTATGGTTTACTTCTTACTGGCATGCTGTTATCATACTGACTGTTATGTTAGTTACTGTTGTATTACACATACTATACATTAATATGTGTTTTGGATGAATTAAAATGATGTTCCATTCTGTTAATATTAACAATGATATGGTTATTACTAACCTTAACTTAGGATGGGGACCCGCCCCCCTCTGGGAGTGAGGGTGAAAAGGGTGTTGTTACCTAGGATGATCTGCTGGTCTTGGTGCATAGGATAGTCTACCGTGGGTTTGACTGCTACCTGCACCAAATTGAGGGCATGCTGGCCAACCTGGTGGGGCAGCCTCACCCTGGTGCCCAGCCTCCAGCACTGCCACCCTCAGGGCAGTGAAGGATCAGTGCCAACAGTCCCATGAGAGAGATTGTGAGTCACGCAGCTGCCGTCAGGAGGCACATGGGACTTGGATTCCATAGCACCTTCCCTATCCAAGGTGTTCACCCTTCTCATGTGTCACACACCACCCCTGTCTGCTGTCTTTTCTGTCTGCAAATGCATCTTCACCTACCCAACTTACCTCCCCCACACATACTTATGTCCCTTCCTCAACATTACACACTCACCTTAAAAAAATGGGCACCTGTCCCAAAAAAAAACATCGCCACATACATAGCTCTCCATTTCGCACACATGTCCACTGTACAGGTGCAATTTGGTCCAATTGGCTTGACAATGCAGTTATGTTGTCCTCACCCCTCTCTCTGGGGTTGAGAGTTCAAAGTGATATACAAGTTCTGTCAAAGTACACAGTTGTTGCTGTACAATAAATGGATAGTTATGGTTGTTTCCTACACCCTTCCTGCACATCCCTACCTGCCTTTCACTATGTTTTCCTGTTTGCACCCCATTTCACCACTTTCTTATCTCCCCATTTTTCTTTTCTTTATATTTTTTACCACATTGTTGTGCATAGCCCTGCATCATGCAGCTTCACTAAGCTCAGGTAAATAGAGCTATATTGACTCTATGTGTTTATAAACTTTTGGTACACCCTTACAAAATAAACACCTGTCCCATATTTCAAACCCAAGACCATCAAACATTCAGACTACTGCATTAACCTGCCAGACCACACAACTGTTACTTAAAATAGGTGATTTACAGAAAACATAGCAATTGCTAGCTACAGTCATTAAGCTATATATGTAGGAAAAAAGCTAAGGTTTGTGTTGAATAAGATAACTACTGTCCTTCGTGACAGCAAACAGTTTTTAGAACACCTTTATGACTGGGCTGAGACTCAACAAGCTGTAAATTTAAGTGATGTAATTTTTGTTACTCTGGACATGAACTCTTTGTTCACGGTTATTCCCTATGATGAAGGGATTGAGAATGTCAGGCAGTTCCTTATCAAGGAGAGCAACTTCAGCAATACCAAAATTAATATGATATGTGCTCTTCTAGACTTGATTCTAGAGAAAAATTGTTTTTTTGTTTCAAAGAGAGTTCTTTCTTCAAAAAGTGGGAGTTGCTATGGACAAGGCATGTGCCAATACATATGCCAATATTGTTTTGGCTCAATGAGAGAAGGAAATAGTGTATACCTCTGACATGTGCAAGCAGCACATTATGTTTTACAAACGTTTCGTGGATGATATCTTTTTTGCTTGGCATGGTGATGACACACAAATGGACCCATTTGTTAGGTTTCTTGATAACACCACTGGATACATTTCTTTCTCCCTGAGTTACTCCAAAGAGAAAATCAGCTTTCTAAATGTAAATGTTAACAAAAATATGTTTGGCAACATCTCAACAAGGATACATAGGAAGGACTGTAGGAAGAACAACATTCTTCACCGTTCCAGTATGCATCCTAGGCACATTACTAAGAATATAGTCAAGAACCAAGTCTTACGTTGCAAGAGACTGCATACAGACAGGGAAGAATTAACAGATGCTATGAGTCATCTCACCACAGAGTTTGTTGAGAGGGGATACAAGAGGGTTGATATTGATAGAGTGATAGTTGAAGTAGACTTACATGAAAGTCACAAAACCAAACATTACTACTCAGATGAGCACTTAATGAATGTACCCCCAGATAAGCAAGTCTCCTCATTACCTGTCAATAGGCTA
This sequence comes from Protopterus annectens, assembly GCF_019279795.1. NCBI lineage: Eukaryota > Metazoa > Chordata > Ceratodontiformes > Protopteridae > Protopterus > Protopterus annectens. The sequence continues at coordinate 230,709,652 of NC_056731.1, forward strand.
TGTCTTACTTTTTCCAATGATGTCTACATGACATGTGACATCATTAAAAAGAACTGGTCCATTCTTCTTACTGACCCTGAGATTAGCCGGGTTGTTGGTTCTATACCCAGTTTTAGTTTTAAAAATAGCAAGAATTTGAAAAAGAAATTCTGCTATAAACAGAATAAAACATGTGACAGGTTTGTCATACAATGTAGAGGGACTTTCCCATGTAGAAATTGCAGAATATGCAATAACATTTGGTCCACCTGCATGATTTTACACCTTGTGCATCAGAAACCTGTAGAGTTTTTATTTTATGCAGATTGTTCTACTAAAAACATGGTGTATTTTGCTAAGTGCAATCTTTGTAGTTCATTCTATATTGGTAAACCAATAGAATTATGAAGAAAGGGTGAAGGAACATCTTAATTATATCAGGAAAAACAAACTTAGTAATGCATTAGCTAAGCATGTCTTAGACTGTGGTGTTCAGCACAATTTTAAATTCTTGGTCTTGCAAAAAATGAATGTGAGCCTTAGGCAACGTGATATTAACAATGAAACTGAATATGTTGAATTAAGGTGGATAGTGGACTTTAAGGCTTACTTATCACCTGGTCTTAACAGTACTGTATCTTTAAAACCTCTCTTGAAAAAAAGAGAGTTGCGTCACTGATTTTTAAAGAAATTTTATTGGTTATTGGTTTTATTTAAACCTTGTGTACTAATTTATTTCTGTATTAAGGTCTGAAGAAGAGTATTGCCTCGAAAGTGCTTACCTAAATCTGTGTTTTGTAATAAATTTCAAGTATTTTAATTTCCAGCCTACAAGTCTCGTTAATCTGCATTTATACTTATATTTTTGGTATCTTACCTCCACCATCTCTCTATTCTCTACATTTATGCAATTTTGTTTGTTTGGTGGAACTATTTTGCTGGTAAAAATTTTCTATACATTTCTCTGAAATGGAGTTAGCCCTGAACAGGGATTTACCTTCAACCTACAGCAATTTGGAGAGAAGAGCAAGGACTGAAGAGTCTGCTGAAAACGTTGGTTCATCTAGTTCAACTGATAATAGTGTGAACCCTTTATTCTCTATATGCTTTGATGATGTAGAAACTGATTCTGCTAACCTTAACCCCAATGTTATATCAACTTTTAAGAGCCATCTGAAGGAACTTGAAAACAAACTTTATAAGCACAGATGCCTTCTCTGGCAATGTTATCTCTTTGAGGCTGCTATCTTCCACAAAGTGATATCCAGAGGGTTTAGGGTACTAAAAATGCCCTCCTATGGGAATAAATATCCAGAACTTTTAAAAAGATGTCGAATCCTCAATTTGCAGTTGAGTATTGATTATATGACTTTAATAAATGAGTTATTTTTGCCTGAAGAGGACGCTTTAGCCACTGACATTAATAATATGACTAATATGCTTGTGGATTCCTATACAGATGAGATTTGTGTTCAACACCTCAATGATGTCTTTCTAAATCTCTCTTTATATGAAAGGAGACTGGAGAAGGAGAAAACAAAGAAACTCTGTAGAGATTTCTCCAATTTCCAAGCTGGGCACGTCTTCTTTTGGCCTAGAGAGACTCGACCTATAAGAATGCAGGGAAATGTTGAAGGGGCGGGACAAAGAACACTTCCTCCTGATTCAACTGTAAATAGCAGTCTGAGAGCAGGTGCATGCACCTCACGACTAACTGAAGCAGGCAGTAGCTTTTTAGGCTTGGGAACAACACAAAATCATCTTTCCGCTAGCACAGAAGTGTGCGGAGTACGAAATACCTCCGGCGTAGCCATTGTTAAAAATCACCAACATGAAGGTAAAGTGAACATTGATCTTTCTAAACATAAACACTGTTTAACTAATCCTACTGAAATGCCGCCAGCATTTGGTGCTGTAGAGATAAACACCGAAGTTAATGTTATTACTTCTGAACAGAATATGCCTTCACCCTCTGCTTCTAATGTTGCAGCTGTTTCTATGGGTAACAGTGTAAATACATACAGCACCTGCAATAATGATGCTGTAGTAGTATTATCTAATGACATTGACAATGACTCTATGACTCAAAATGCTGCAAAAGTGCATAGCAGTCAGAATACAGTTAATGATTTTAATATGGCACTGGACACAGTAAAACAAACTGACAATGCACCTGTAGTTAGACCGAAAACTTTTTCTTTCGACAACGGTAATTCAGTAAGCATAGGATTACAAGATAAAAAGGGGGCTGAATGTCTGCATAAGTCATCCCTTTTTTTGGACAAGACTCTGCCTATAAGGCAGGATGTACGCAAGAGTAGGTTCAGAAGTCGCAGGAGACGGGGAAGGATAGAATCCAATCCCGCACCTCAGAGCAAAGGTCCGAACACATGGGCTTGCAGATAAATGATCTGGTCTTTAATCTATCTTCTGTTGCTTTTACCAAAGAGGAACTTTCGGTCCTTAACAAAGGATTATCCTTCATACCAGCTTGTGATATGAATTTGGTAGATACTATCTTAGGCATTCATTTGTTTGCTAGGAATACAATGTTGAAAGTTATCCATGATGATAATAATGTGAATAATGTTGATGGATGCATTTTTAAGAAACCAAGTTGCTTTGTTCCTAATAATTCCCCTGCTATGAATGCCTTTGTAAAGATGTGTGAAGATGACCTTAGGAAAATGGCTATGTTGAGATCTAGTAATAGATTTTATAATTTGACTATCAAAGAGAATGAGGCTCTACGAACACTAACTAATGCAGAATATTTAGTCATTAGATCTGCAGACAAGGGGGTGGAATTGTCATGTTTGATACTGAAGACTATATGGATAGGATGTTTAGTATGCTTCATGACAAAAAAGTGCATATCATTTTACAGAAGTTTCAGGTTAATGGTATTATCAACAGACTGAATTTCTTTTTATATGATTTGCTTATGACTGACCAAATAGATTATAGTCTTTTTAACTATTTTAGTGTGGAGCATCCAACTATACCAACAATTTATGGTCTTCCAAAAGTGCACAAGGATACGCGTAATCCCCCCCTTCAACCCATTGTATCAGGGAGAGGTTGGCTCACAGAGCCAATGTCTATATATGTAGAAAAACAGCTAAGGTTTTTGTTGAATAAGATAACTACTGTCCTTCATGAAAGCAAACAGTTTTTAGAACACCTTTATGACTGGGCTGAGACGCAACAAGCTGTAAATTTAAGTGATGTGATTTTTGTTACTTTGGACATGAATTCTTTGTTCATGGATATCCCCAATGATGAAGGGATTGAGAATGTCAGGCAGTTCCTTATCAAGGAGAGCAATTTCAGCAATACCAAAATTAATATGATATGTGCTCTTCTAGACTTGATTCTAGAGAACAATTTTTTTTGTTTCAAAGAGAGCTCTTTCTTCAAAAAGTGGGAGGTGCTACGGGCACGGCATGTACAAATACATATGCCAATATTGTTTTGGCTCAATGGGAGAAAGAAACAGTGTATACCTCTGACACGTGCAAGCAGCACATTACATTTTACAAACATTTTGTGGATGATATCTTTTTTGCTTGACATGGTGATGACACACAATTGGACACATTTGTTAGGTTTCTTGATAACACCACTGGATACATTTCTTTCTTCCTTAGTTACTCCAAAGAGGAAATCAGCTTTCTTTGGCAACATCTCAACAAGGATACATAGGAGGGACTGTAGGAAGAACATTCTTCACCATTCCAGTATGCTTCCTAGGCTCATTACTAAGAATATTGTCAAGAACCAAGTCTTACATTGCAAGAGACTGCATACAGACAGGGAAGAATTAACAGATCCTATGAGTCATCTCACCACAGAGTTTGTTGAGAGAAGATACAAGAGGGTTGATATTGATAGAGTGATAGTTGAAGTAGACTTACATGAAAGTCACAAAATCAAACCTTACTACTCAGATGAACACTTAATGAATGTACCCCCAGATAAGCAAGTCTCCTCATTACCTGTCAGTAGACTATGTCTTACTTTTTCTAATGATGCCTACAAGACATGTGACATCATTAAAAAGAACTGGTCCATTCTTCTCACTGACCCCGAGATTAGCCGGGTTGTTGGTTCTACACCCACTTTTCGTTTTAAAAATAGCAAGAATTTGAAAAAGAAACTCTGCTATAAACAGAATAAAACATGTGACAGGTTTGTCTCACAACGTAGTGGGACTTTCCCATGTAGAAACTGTAGAATATGCAGTAACATTTGGTCCACCTGCATGATTTTACACCCTGTGCATCAGAAACCTGTAGAGTTTTTATTTTATGTAGATTGTTCTACTAAAAATATTATGTATTTTGCTAAGTGCAATCTTTGTAGTGCATTCTATATTGGTAAAACTAGGAAAAGGTGACGGAATATCTTAATGATATCAAGAAAAGCAAACTTACTAATGCATTAGCTAAGCATGTCTTAGACTGTGGTGATCAGCACAATTTTAAATTCTTGGTCTTGTAAAAAATGAATGTGAGCCTTAGAGAAGGTGATATTAACAATGAAATTGAATATGCTGAATTAAGGTGGATAGTGGACTTTAAGGCTTACTTATCACCTGCTCTTAACAGTACTGTATCTTTAAAACCTCTCTTGAAAAAAAGAGGGTTGTGTCACTGATTTTTAAAGAATTTTTATTGGTTATTGGTTTTATTTAAACCTTGTGTGCTAATTTATTTCTGTGTTAAGGTCTGAAGAAGAGGATTGCCGCAAAAGCGCTTACCTAAATCTGTGTTTTGCAATAAATTTCAAGTATTTTAATTTCCAGTCTACAAGTCTCTTTATCTACATTTATTCTTATATTTTTTCGGATCCTGGCTCCACCATCTCTCTATTCTCTACATTGATTAAAAAGTAATTAAATTAAAAAAGAGTAAATATGGGAGTGTACCTTGGACTCTGGTGCAATAGCACACCACTAGAAAGGCAAATACATAATAATGGATGTAAGTGAGGCCTTTGATAGAAGGTAAATGTTCTCTTCAGCCACAACATGCAGATAGACACCTGCTAAGGCATTAATGGCAAAATACATGTTCAACTGGGACCCTGGTACACACATATATCCATATAAAGCCATGCACATACTGATGGATGTACAAAATGTATGTCACAGCCTTCATGTGTGCACATATATCTTGCAAATACACCTGCTGCAGCAGTGACTCAGTAGTACAGTCTGTTAATTGCCTTGCAAACTGTACATTTTGCCCCACACAGTCTTGGGTTCAAATCCAGTGGTGTGTAGAAGTGAATTTATAGTATTGTGATGGCAGCAATTAATGACTGAGTCATGCACTCTTTATCCGCACAATGTATTTCCAATGACATGTCTGGTTTTCACTGGTGGAGGTCACAGGCCTGCAGGTAGGAACACATTTCACATATCCCTATAGCAAAACTATATATGTGCATAAAGTGTCACATCATGCATTAGTATGCATTCACAAAAAATGCCAATGTAGGTACTCCAAATGAAGGCCACTAATACCAGAGTGCACCACACAATCCTTTCAAAGTCACTGTGCAGATAATTAGAGCTGCACAGCTAACATACACATTTGAATACCTGCTTGTAACAAAGCCTGCCTTCATACACACTGCAAATTACTACCAGACTATAACACATGGCCTGACCATTGCCAAAGTGGTGGACATATTCTTATATTTATACCCAATCTTATCCAAGGACACACTAAACATGTTGCCTAGTACTCTGTTAGTGATACCATTGCCTAACATACTTACCTTAAAAACTTATTTGGAGTGGAAAGGGTAGGCTCAGACTTACTCTGGCTCTGCCTCTACAACAAGGCTGACACAGCTTCCATAGTTAGTCCTACTAGTTGTTGTTCTCCAATGTGTTCACACTCTCTGCCTATTACCTGCAGCAGCATCTGCAGTCTGTAGCACATACATCTCTATGGTAAGGTGTCTATTACAGACCTGCCCTCTGTGACAATGTAGTCTCCTCACCCCAGTAATGTCCAGCACAACATATCATAAAGGGGCCCTAATCTACCTGACGGTCTATATATTGTACAGTGGTTGCATGTCATTGGCTGATGATAGTGCAAATCAGCTGTGTTAGCTGCAATTAGCATTTCAGACCCACAGATTGGCTTAGAGGAAATCACCTGCTGATGAGAAGCATGTTTGAAAAGCAAGCTGCTGGCTATGGAGATCCAGTTTGTATGAGACTTTCCTCACACAGATCAGGCCTTTGTGAAAACTTTACTATCACACCATATCAACAGAGAAGTACTGCACTCCATCAGGTATGTAATTGATTTTGTGTACAACAGGAAGCAGATGGGCGAATAGATGTACAGGGAATAGGAATTACAACATTATGTCTGTTGTTGACCTGTGATAATGACATGTCATTGATCTCCTGCTGTCTTATAGCTACACAGGATGTACTATACATCAATGGTGCATTGTCTGTTGCCATTGTGGCACACTGGTCTTGTTGGATTGTCCCTTTATAGTGGTTGTAATAGCACACTGCTAATTGTGTGGCACTGTTCCTATGAAGTATTATCAGGGGGTTGTCCATAGGCGACACACCACAGTAGACTCGAGTGTTGTGTGTATGATCATACAGCAGTAGCTGTCATGGCATAGATGGGAATATCTGACTATTGCTACTATCTCAGTTGTATCCACACACTTAGCATGTTTTTACACTGTGGAATATGACATATTTGAGCAAGCAGTAGACAGTGCTAGTGATTTTTTCCTTGCTGTATCACTACGTAGTGTACTTCCACATATGTGATCCTGCAAAGTGTTCCCCTTTTGTTGTCTTTCAGGAATCTTGTATCCTAGATTCCATGCACCCTTCTCTGATGTGGAAAATGAAATTATATTGGAAGAACTAAGGCAACATCATTACATCCTACTGTCCAGGGAGAGGCAAAGCAGGGAACAGCGGGCTGCAGTGTGGGAGGACCTTGTCCATGATGTGAATGACATTGGCCATCAGGGGAGGACATATCAGCAGGTTTGACACCGTGCAATGGACATGATCAATGCTCCATGAAAAAGGGCAGCAGATGTAGCCAGGGATAGTGTCATCACTGCTGGAGGGCCTGCAGTGGAACAACCACTCTCAGCTACTGAGGAATTCCTGGTAAACCTAGGCACACAAGAAAGCTCCCAGGCATCCATCAAAACATATATCATGGAGGTGGGAAAAACAGTTTCCACAGCAGAGGGGCATGCAGGTAGGCTTACTGTGATCAGCATTGTAATACTGTAGCAGTCAGTGTGTCAGGCTGCACATACTTTTACATGGGTGTTAGGTCTTTGTTCTTTGGGGGGAGGGTTTTACCTCAGTTTCACTCTCATACTCAGAATGTGACCAATAACAAGTAACACAGTAGCTACTGTAAATGTGCGATATATGGATGTATTACCTTGTTCTACTGCAACATGCATTGGTACTGACATTTCCTCACGCTCTACTTTTCACAGGTCCATCAAGTATTGGCCAAGGCTGTGGTCCTGTTCTTGGTAAGCATGACACTGCTTTGTTAAGGAACATTTATATTCTATTAAAGTTAAGGTGCCAGACTAATGCCCTATTTAAATATAACTTCATATGTAAACAGGGTAGTATGTTTTTATTTTCCATTCTGGAGCAGGTACATAAGGATCTTAGAGGGGGTATCACAGGAGTGTAGATAAACAAATAGAAACACTTTGGCAGTGACAGTTAAGAAAAAATAAGCCTCCTGGTTTAAATGAGGTATTTACTCTATAATGCCTTTTAAAAAACAAAAGTTTGAAAGGACATTGAATTAGGCAGTGAAATGTGTATTTCAATATAATTGTTAAGATAGGTGTACTGGGTTTTTATGTCTTGTTTTATGAAGTACAGTGTCATATTGTTTAATAAAAGGTACATTTTACAGGTCATGTTTTACTAGATTTATTTGAAGTGATTATTATAAAGGTCTTCAGCTGAATGTGTACTTTGTTCTGAGGAAGTCTATTTCAGACAAAAGCAGAGAACAAAAAAGTTTGACCGCTAATCCAGTCATGGGTCTTTGTTGTTATGAGTATTGGTAAATTATTTTGTACACAGTAGTGCAGGTATTCATGTACCACTTTTTTCTTTATTATCACAGGTGACCAGGGGGGTTGGTCTCTGTCCCCTACACAACCTGTTGTCAGTGACTCTTTGGACTCTGATGATGATGTTGGCCACAGTGAGGTACGGGTGGGGGTGTTGGGGGTTGAATCTGTTCCAGAGGTAGACTTCCCTCTTCTGTCTCCATTGTCACTGCATGCATTCAGTATGCCCACACATATCCAGTCACCTGAGGCCACAGTTATTGGACAGTCAGAGTGTAGGGACATTGAACAGGAAAGTGTGGCAACTTTGGCTCCAGTGACTGTAGACACTGGCCATAGCCTGAGAGCTGGTGAGGTCCCACACAGGAGGATTGACAAAGGTGCTTGTAGGAAGCCTGCTGTCCATCAACCACCTGTTGCAGGTGACACATCATGGATCACACAGTGTATGTTTTGGGCCATCATGGAGTCACAGGCACATTCTGAATGGAGCACCACATGTATGTTTAGGGTTATTGATGCAGCACAGTCTGACATCTGTGACTGCCTCCACTGCATTAGGGACACCCTGGATTGGTTTACTGATGCAGTGGACAGAAGGTAGGCTGAGACAGTGTCTGTCTTGGACCATGCATTGTCTGTGCTAGAATGTGTGGCTGGAGTTGAGCGTTGGATTTGTGTACATAGGTCAGCAACCCAATCAGTTCAGGACATATTATGTTTGATGATATCAGCAGGTATTTGGTGGTCAGTCCTTTGGGGGGCCATAGCACATGCTACAAATAAAATACTGGAAAACCTACCTATTGCTATGTTACCAAGATGGTCATATTTATGCCATCAGGACACACAAGAGCACCAAGTAGTCTGGAGTGAGATTAGAACTCCTGCCTATTTAGTCTTATACACTATTGATCATGGCATTTATCGCACGTGCCATGGCTTACATCTGTATACTACACTGTCAGCTGGTAGTTTTAAGGTGGATGACATCATCAGGCCTTGTAGAAGAGGACAGAGTTGAAGGAGCATGTTACAGGGCCAAAATGTGCATAACAATTGTAGGTGGACAGCCCATGAGGGTAGGGGTATATACAAACGCACACACACACACACACACACACACACACACACACACACACACACACACACACACACACACACACACACACACACACACACACACACACACACACACACACAGACACACACATACCCACACACACACCAAGCAACCTGATGTGAGATTAGAATCTCTACCTATGTAGTCTTACACAATATAGACCTCAGTATTTATTGCATGCACCACGGCTTAAGTCTGCTATAGGTCCCCAACAATGTCCCAAGACTCACACTACACATTCCTAAGTGCCCTGGAGAACATTAGGGTCCAACCTAACACTCTCATACTGGGTGACTTCAACTACCTCTCCATTAACTGGGAAAACTACTCATATACCAATACACTTGACCAACATTTCCTGGAATTCATTAATTCCAATGCAATGGACAAGCTCATTCTTACCCCCACTACAGGTAGTAATATAACTGACCTGGTCATTACTAACATGGGTGACTGTTGCTCTACACCAGTAGTCAACTCCTCCCTGGTTAGATCCGACCACAAACTAATCACCTTGGAAATCCACATCCCTCCCTCCCCCTGACAAAGGTAACCACCATGAAAAACTTCTCCAAAGCTAACCTTGGGCTCCTAAAAACAGAAGTGGCTAACTTCATGGCACCCATGCAAATAGAGAATAGTTTCATGACTGCCAAATCATACACCAACGCACTGTACAAACACATACACAAATGCATGGATCTCACCATACCCAATAGAACCAAGACACTCTCCTCCAAAAATGGGAAGCTAATCTGGAGGTCCCCTGCCATAAACAAACTCTACAACAGATGGAGGAAACTGATACAGAATAAGGTGAAGTCCCAAAAATGTATAAACTCCCTTATCAGCCTCAACAAAAAGTTGAGATCCCTCCTCAAATCCTCCAAAGCTAGCTATGAAAATAGAATTCTAGCAGATAGTAAAGACAACCACAAGGCCTTCTATAGTTATGTAAAGAATCTCCATGGCAATACTCAGATTTGCTCTGAGCTACTGCACAATGGTACATCCTATACCGAGCCACCAGATATTGCCAATATACTGGTCGACAGATTCAGTGCCAACTTTACCCCTCTCTCCCCAAAGGACCTATCACATTAACAATAGATTGCCAGCCACCCAGTATTACTGCTGCACAGGTTAAAACAGCACTGTCCAAGGCCAAGAATACAGCTCCTATGGGACCTGACAATATCCCTGGCTTTGTTCTACATGAACTACAGAGTGAACTGGCACCTCACCTGTGTGCCCTGTTCAATTACAGCCTCACCTCAGACTTTGTCCATACCAAATGGCACACTGTTACAGTCATCCCTCTCCACAAAGGAGGAGCAACTACAGACCCTGGGAACTATCGCCCCATTAGCCTAATGAGTCTGCTTTCCAAAGGTATAGAATGCATCAGTATAGACCTAATAAACAAGGATATAGGGAATCTCCAAACTCTGGATCCTACACAGTTTGGTTTTGTGAAGGGTAGATCATGAATGCTCAACTTGGTCGACTTTTTTGAGTCAGTCACCAGAGCTGTGGATGAAGGCAGGGTGGGTCACACAGCCTACCTTGATCTGGCCAAGGCCTTTGATATCATTCCCCACTCAGGAATCATAGAAATATGCTAGGCATCAACCCTTATATCACTAGGTGGGTTGCAAGCTGGCTCTTAGATAGAACCCATGGAGCGAAAGTAGCTGACTCCAAGTCAGACTGCCGACCAGTCACGAGTGGAGTCCCACAGGATTCAGTCCTTGGTCCTCTCCTGTTTGGTATCTACTTCTCTGAAGTCCAGCCCAACACAAAGGGACTCTGGCTGACAAAGTTCACAGACGATTGCAAAATGGAGCTATTATTAACTCCCCAAGTAATGTTGACATCCTACAGAAAGGCCTCACTGAGATCAATGACTGCTGTCAGAACCATGGCCTTAAGCTCAATGCCAAAAAATGTGTCATCATCCCCTTTGGGAAAAACCCGGTTCACATGAATTACCACATTGATGGTAGTCCACTGAACACAGAAAGCATTATAAGAGCTCTGGGAACACAGGTTGACAGCAACCTCTCTTTTGACCACCATATTGCCACTATGGTCAGAAAGTCTTTCTATGTGGCACATCTCATTACTCAGGGTTTTGCATCCAGGAAGAATGAGGTCATTGTCTCCCTCTACTCTTTCCTCATTATGCCAATCATCGAATACAATGCCCCATTTAGCATGCACCTCACTAGGCACCTGCAACAACTGGAGAGGCAGCAAAAGTACCTCACAAAGAGGATCCTCAGCCTTAAACAATTGTTCTATATGGACAGACTCATATCGCCTACTTAGAGGCAATCTCTGCTTAACTTATAAAGCTATGTCTGACCCAGCTCTGTTAGAAATGCTACATCTAAAGAAATCCCAATCCCTCCGCACCACATGCTTCAGAGACCTCAACCTCATTACCACAATCAACAGAACATGCTGGAGGAACAGGTTCATAACCCAGAGACTGCACATGCTATGGAATAGACTTCCCATACATGTCAAACAGAGCACCTGACTGGCACTGTTCAAGAGAAATATTGATGAGTGGATGGGAAATAAAAAATTTACCCCGGGGATCGCTCCAGTGGCTCTACTTGACAGAGGCACTGGGAACTAAGGTCAGGTGGCACGATGCCAGGGTAATCCTATGGGCTAGGCTTGTAAAGGTTCCAGGGCCATTAGCCTAGGACACACCTATGAACCTCTGAACACTGTCAGCTGGTAGTCTTAAGATGGATTACTTCATCAGGCCTTGTAGAAGCAGGCAGCGTGGAAGCCATCATCAAGTTACAGGGTCAAAAAGTGCATAACCATTGCAGGTGGATAGCCCATGAAAGCATATCAGTTGTTTTGCAGGAATATGTACACACAAGTAGCTTAGAGTGAGACTAAAACTCCTACCTATCTAGTCTTACACACTATAGTTCACAGTATTTATTGCACGCACCACGACTTCAGTCTGAATTCTATACTGTCAGCTGGTATTCTTAAGGTGTATGACATCATCAGGCCTTGTAGAAGAGGGCAGTCTGGAACCCAGTTGCAAGTTACAGTGGCAAAATGTGCATAACCACTGCAGGTGGATAGCCCATGAAGATGTAGCAGTTGTTTTGCAGGGGTGTACACACACACAGATGTGTAGCAAGTAGCCCAGAATGAGATTAGAACCCCTAACTACACAATCGTACACACTATAGATCACAGTGTTTACTGCATGCACCACAATTAAAGTCTGTTTATGATACTGCCAGCTAGTAGTCTTAAGGTGGATGACATCATCAGGCCTTGTAGAAGAGGGCAGTGTGGAAGCCAGCAGCAAGTTACAAAGCCAAAAAGTGCATAACTATTGCAGTTGGATAGCCCATGAGGGCATGGTAGTTGTTTTGGAGGGGTAGACATACACAGAAGTGCACCAAGTAGCCTGCAGTGAGATTAGAACCCCTATCTATCTGGTCTTAGGCACTATATATCACAGTATTTATCACAAGCGCCACAGCTTAAGTCTGGGTACTATATTGTCAGCTGGTAGTCTTAAGGTGGATGACATCATCAGGCTTTGTAGACAAGGGCTATGTGGAAGTCAGCAGAAAGTAATGGTGCCAAAAAGTGCATAACCATTGCAAGTGAATAGCCCTTGATGGCATGGTAGCTGTTCTGGAGGGGAACACACACACATTCACAGTAAGTAGCCTGGAGTGAGATTAGAACCCATACCTGTCTGGTCCAATTTACTATAGCTCACAGTACTTATTGCATGAGTCACAGGTTGAGTCTGTTATATATGTGATTGCAGGCACAGTACTTCTGCATTACACAAGCTAGGCTTATGTTGAACAGCATCTGTGGTCTGCAGAGTGATATTGCTTTGTATTGTTATCTGCATCTAGTATCCTAGCAGTGGGATAACTGTTATTATCCTAGCTGTGTGTGTACATTTGCCAGTATGGCCATATGTGGCTGCTTGCTATTAGATAAGCAAACCTGTGGGCAAGACAATCTGCCCTGTCCATGCGTCTGTGAGCCGCCCTCTCCAAAGCAAAAAACACAGCATCAATGGGACCAGACGGTGTCCCGGGCTGCGTCCTACATGGACTCCAAGAAGAGCTAAACCCAAACATAAAACTACTGTTCAATCTCAGCCTTACTACAGGGTATGTACCCAAAGAGTGGTGTACAGCAACAGTGGTCCCTCTCCACAAAGGTGGTGCCTCAACGGAACCTGGAAACTATCACCCCATAAGCCTGACTAGCTTGGTCTGCAAAGCTATGGAAAGGATCATCATGGACCTCATAAATAAAGATATTGGGGACCTACAGACACTGGATCCTACCCAGTTCGGCTTTGTTAAGGGCAGATCCTGCCACTTAAACCTGGTCGATTTCTTTGAAACAGTCACCAAGGCCATTGACGAGGGGAAGGTGGTCCACAAAGCCTACCTGGACCTCACAAAAGCCTTCGATACAATACCCCACTTGGGCATTATAGATAAGCTCACCAGCTTAAATATAAACCCCTATGTCACTAGATGGGTTGCAAACTGGCTCAAGGACAGAACCCACATGGTTAGAATTGCTGGAGCCATGTCAGACTCCAAACCAGTTACAAGTGTCGTCACACAAGGCTCAGTCCTGGGACCTCTCTTGTTCGTTATATATTTCTCGGAGGTATAGGCCAACATGGAAGGACTGTGGCTGACCAAGTTCGCAGATGACTGCAAACTGGGCACCATAATCGACTCTCCAGCCGACACAAGCATCCTCCAAAAGGGCCTCATAGAAACAGACAACTGGTGCCAGAGCCATGGCCTCAAGCTAAATGCCAAAAAGTGTATAGTCATCCCCTTTGGCAAAAACAAAGTGCCCACAAATTACCACATAGGTGGTAATCCATTAAGTACAGAAGAAGTAATTAGGGACCTGGGGACCCAAGTTAATAGCAATCTCTCATTTGACAACCATGTGGCCAAAGTGGTTAGAAGAACTTTTTATATAGCCCACCTAATCATGAAAAGATTCACATCTAGATCAGGGGAGGTCATCGTGCCTCTTTACTCATCCCTCATCAGGCCCATAATTGAGTACAATGCCCCTTTTGAGATGTACCTTACCAGACACCTGCAGCAACTGGAAAGACCCCAAAAGTACCTCACCAAGAGGATCAAAGGGCTCAAACAGATGCCATATGCTGCCCGGTTAAAGAAACTCCAGCTCTACTCAGTGGCATACCACCTGCTCAGAGGCAATCTGTGCCTGACGTATAAAGCCATGTCTAACCTGGAATTAATGGACATGCTGCACCTCAGAAAATCCAAATCCCATTGAGCTACGTGCTCAAGAGACTTGAACCTCAGCACTAAAATAAATAGGACATGCTGGAGGGACAGATTCATAACCCAGAGGCTTCCAGTCCAGGTTAGGCAGAGTCTCTCAATGACTCTCTTCAAGAGGAATCTTGAAGAGTGGATGGGAGATCGTAGATTTATCCTGGGTATCACTTCTGTGTCACTGTTAGACAGAGGCACAGTATACTAACCTCAAAAAAGGGCATATCAAATTTAATTTAAAATGGGTGGTGAAAGCCAAACACACTCTGGCTAGGCTTATAAATGCCCTAGGGCAGATAGCCTAGTATGAACCTATGAACCTATGAACCTATACATTACACCATCTGCTCACTTGCATCTTTCTATGTGGTGACATCCAGCAGGCACAGGGGTCTGTAGTTAATTGGATTATGTGCTGTTGCACCCTTAGATTGGATCCTTTGAACAACAATATAGATGTGTAAATGTGCAGATTTACTCACCATTATTAGGGTATGTAGGACAATACAGACATACGCACACATATTTCTGTAATTAACATTCTCTCATTTAAAATTCCTAAGTCTGTACTCCAATGGTGCAGAGTATGGGGGAAAAATCAGATTGTAGGGTGTACGCATACTTTATAGTGGTCTTCTGAAGGTGCTGAATGTATGATTTGCTACCTACGATCCATTCCACCAGCCTAGTATATCATTAACATCATTTAATGGCCATAGTTTAAGTTAAACAGAGGTCAAAACTAATTAATATGTCACTGGCTTTTAGATACAATCAGCACTGAGGTTCAGCTCACAAATGCATGCCGTGCAGGTAAACAAAGCTTAGTAGCCAGTGTACACACCCTCACATACTTCCACGCTCAGCATGGCAGCGTGCCACGCAAACACACAGAAACATGCTCCCTTTAACTAAACACAGCCTAGAAGTTAGTGCACAGAAATCCCTGCAAGAATACGCTTAACACTGCGGTGCACCACCCGAACAGGCTGAAATAAGCTTAGAAGTTATTGGACACTGTCCCCTGATGTCAGCTACCTCCTCTGTTAATAACATGGTTCTCTGACTACATGAAGGGGATATGCAGACACAATCACCCCTTTGTGCTTTTCAGTAACTCCACCTCATTTGCATGGGGATCTGTGCTCACAGCCTGGAAACTACATGCTTGAAAGTGCTACCACATTAGCAACAGCACCAATGCACCATCGCAGATACCTTTTTTTTTTATTTTTAACATTTGTTGACCGGGAAAGTCCGACTAGGTTCCACAGATCCTGTTTTCAGCGGAGGCCCGGGGAGAAATGCTCCAGATGCTCCACCCAGGGTTCTGTAATACATTTCTGTGACATCATATTCACTTTGTTTTTCAATTTTTAAAATTTTTTTTTTTATAAACCATGTTTGCGTACTGCAGCACACCATGCAAATGCAGATTATTAAAAAAATAATTTAATTTATTTCCTTTGATTGGTCAGATACATAGAGGATAGTTTCGTTCATATCTGTACATGGTATGACATTTCTGTCCTTCTATCTGCATTTTACAGCCCCTTCTTTTTGTCTATATTCCTGTACACAGACTTTTTCTGTGCACACTACAGACACTGACATGGGGTCTGCAGAGCTACCTATCTGCTTGCATGATTGCTGTACCTGCCATATTTGCATGAGATTCACCTGCTTATGAGGTGGTTTGCATGGCATGGAATTTTCCATGTTGGTGCACTCATGCACTCCACTTAGCAATGCTTACTGAATCTAAAAATGCTCAGAGGCCCGTTAGCTTTACGGCACAATGCCTAAACAGAAAAAAGACATGTAAGCTTTATTAAATTCCAACCATCTCACAAAGACTGCTTGTTTAGGCAAAACAACAACTTACAAAATTATAACTTATTTTTCTTCTCTGGATTTAACTGAAATCTCCACACTGTCATTTTGAGATTTGTCTACTACATGCAAGAGCAGTCTCTCTGAACATTTTCCTCTTTGCTAAATGTAGACTAACTCTAATGCAAAAAACTTTGATTTTTATATCATGGCATGTCCCTGTGTTCTACAGTTACACTCTCTCTCTCTCTCTCTCTCTCTCTCTTTCTATTACTCTCTTTCTCTGTCTCTGTCTGTCTCTCTCTCTCTCTCTCTCATACACACACACACACACACACACACACACACACACACACACACACACACACACACACACACACACACACACACACACACACACACACGCACACATACACACACACTGTCTGTCTCTGAGGTATAGTGTGAGCCACACATTCTATTCCACACTAACATTTTATTTTATTGTTTGTTTTTTTACCCAGTTAGAAATAACATACTTCCCTTTCCAGGTACAAGTGGATATTTAAGCATTGTACCTAACATCAGTAACTTAATAACTCCTTACAAAAGGCTCATGCCTGCTTTAAAGCATGAATAATTGCAAAACCTATGTTGGTCCAATAAAAGGTATCACATTACATCTGCATTTCTGTGACTTTGAATTTTAACAAGAAATTTGCAAAACACACTGCCGGATTCACGATGGCTTGCACAGAGTGTACAAGTAGAGTAAGACTCCATGCAGCCATCATGTCCGACGAGCGATCCAGGAACAGCTTGTAGGGGCATGTAAGAGAGCTCCTAAAACGTCTCCTACATGGACAGGGCTGGGATATGCAAATTACTTCACTTGCAGCCGAAAGGCATGCAAATGAGGTAAAGTTGCGATCCAGGAAGCACAAACCTGTCCAAGTAGGAGCCGTGTTAGCTGCAGAAATGTACTCAGTTGACAACTGAGCACCGTTTTGCAAATAGCACAATGGAGCCTTGTCAGCTCCAAATAAAGGTTGCATATGGTTGAGGAAGCATGCCAATGGCCAAATATATGGCCATTGGAAATGGTCCCAGATGCAAAATTAAAATAAAAATACTTTTTTTTTTTTCCGCGATTTCTGATGTTTAAGCATAGTGCAGCGCCGCACAAATGGGGTGCTCTAAAAAAAATCATAAAATAAGAAAATAAAAGCCACAAACGTGGAATCTATGAAAACTGTTAAATTACAATGTAAGGGAATAGCAGGCTGAAGACAACATGGCCGTCGAGTAGGGGTTGCTAAGGGGAGAAGCCCAGTCTAAGACATGTAACCAAGCATTAGTAGGCAATCCTATGTAAATGAGTGTTAGGATAGTGAGTCACACTTTTACATAGTAAATGAGCACAGTCAGTGGAGTGTAGGAGTAGGATATGGGGAGTAACAGAGTAGGAGATAGGTGACATCACTAGGGGGGTATGTATGAAAGTAGTGAAGCTCATAGGAGCAGAGTGGCATGTGTCAGCTGTCAGTTAGACATCATGGAAAGAGGTGTGTCAACAGGTAGGCCAGGGAAAGCCAAGAAATGGAAGGTGTATACTGTGGATAACACCAAAGTTTCTTGCTGAGCGGGTATGCGTGCGTGTGCGCGCCTGTAAACCCGAGTAAGACAGAGTGCGCACGTGAAAGTGTGAGTGCGCGCGTGTAAGCCGGAGTAAGCATGTATAAGGCTGTTTAAAGACCTGTAAGCACGTATGCGCTGGTGTGTGCGCGTTTTAACCAGAATAAGCAAGTTTTAGTCCGTCTAAGCATGTGTGCGTGAGTGTGAGCTGCTGTGAGCGTGTTTGTGCTTGTATGCGCGTCGCTCCCCCCTGAGGAAACAGAAAGGAAAAAGGAAGCACAACAAATACTAGGAAGCTAACAGGGAATACTAGTAGAGCTAGCAGGTGAAAACAATCAGAATCAGGCAATTACACAGGCAGATCAATAGCCCAGGCCAGCACTTAAAACTCTGCAAATAACAGTGCAGTTTGTTTCTCTCAAGAGACACTGCAACACTGGAGTAAGCTACTAGAAGTGAAAATTGAAAAAGCTTCACTCAGACAAAAAATGCTAGGGACTGCCATTGCTGTTATAAGGCGACATATGCAACATGCTGAGGGTGGTGACAATGCAAATGCTGCCGGACAACCCACAGTGAGGAGACGGAGAAGATTGTACAGGCCCAGGGTCACCTACCAGGGGTTACATGAGCTGGAGATAGTGGAGCGCTATAGAGTGGACAGAGACCTCCTGCAGCAAATTGTTGAGCTGTGCAGGCCACGCCTCACACACAGAACCAACAGAGGGGAACCCATCCCAGTGGAAACCAAGGTATGTGTTGGCCTAAGAATACTAGCAACAGGTATCTTCCAGAGACCAACTGGTGATATGATGGGGATATCACAGGCATCAGCATCCAGGGTACTGCACCAGTTCCTGGATGCCATGTCAGCACATGTCAGTGATCATGTATGTTTCCCCAATTCCCATGAGGTATTGGCCAGCAATATGCATCTCTTCCAGCAAATAGCAGAATACCCTGAGGTAGTGGGTGCAATAGACTGCACGCATATATGCATCAAAGCACCAGCTGGTGAGCGGGGTAGGGCCTACATTAACCGCAAGGGCTTCCCCTCCATCAACTGCCAGGTCTTGTGTGATGCCCAGGGCATAATAATGAATGTGTGTGCTGGCTGCCCTGGAAGCTACCATGATTCCCATATCTGGCATCTGATGCAGCTGTACCAGACATTTGCCAATGGGGACATCCCACATGGTCACTTAGTGGGGGATGCTGGCTATGCACTGGAGCCGTGGCTGATGACACCCATCAGAAATGCACACACACCTGAACAGGAATGCCATAATGAGGCACATGCACAAACACAAAATGTAATTGAGCATGTGTTTGGGTTGCTCAAGTCACAGTTCCGGTGCCTGGACACATCTGGTGGAGCCTTGCAATACTCACCAACTACATGTACCCAAATTGTCATGGTATGTGCTATGCTACATAATATGATTCTGCAAAAACAGCTGCAGCAGGACCAGCATAGGCCTGGGCCAAACAGCCCCCCACCATTGCCAAGGCCATCACAGGTAGAGCGTGACTCTGAGGAACAACCTGAGCCTGCACCAGTAGGCAAAAGGAGGCATGCCCAGTATGCCTTGGCCTTGGCAAAGAGGCAACGCATAGCACATACACTGGCTCAGTAGGAACCCTGGAAATTATACCTCTCTCTGACTCCCACATATAGTGAAAGGGATGCCTAAGTTGACACAACCTGCTTTCAAACATGTGCAGGGAGTGTAGTATATGCATCCAACATAGGCAGCCCTGCAGCACCACCTGAGGCATGATTGCCATGTGTTAAGCAGTGTAAGGTAGTGCTAAACAGCATTAACCACCATGTAGTATATGCAAACTTGATGACCTTGAGTATCATCCTACCCTCACCAAACATGATGCCACAATATGAAGACAAGATGATCAATTACAAAAATTGGCTTAAGTATTGGTGTCAGTGAAAGGGGATCCAATGCCTGTCAGCCTGGGATGACATGCTCAACAAGACATGATGCTTCGCTAGTGATGGCTTTCACCTGTCACCTGTGGCCTATTGGATATTTCCAAAGGCTCTTGTCACCCCCATAGTGCCTTTTGTAGGTAAGGCTCAAAAGACAAACCCACCTCCATAGGTATCACAAGGGATAAGAAACTAGAAATAATGCCACTCAATGCCAAAAGTCTAAACTGCAAGATGCATGCACTCCAAACTCTCTTCAGCATGGAGAATGTTGATATCTGTGCAGTAACAGAAACCTGGTTCAAGGCTCCCAAGAGCACCCTAGCACTAACAGGTTACTCCTCATGCCATACTTTACAGCCACAAAACATGGAACAAACTACAAAAGGAGGGTGATTATCAATATTTGTCAAAGATACCCACACCCCCAGGTTGGTGGCACAGCATGAAGCATCAGAGACTATCCATGTGCAACTAACAGTGGGTAAAACCACCTTCCAGTTCATAGCCTGCTACAGACCACACTCCTAAACCCAGGAACCACACTTGGCTGACTGGAGAACACATGCAAATACGAAGGTCTCCCCAAACACCATTATATTGGGCGACTTCAACTACCCAAACATAGACTGGGAGCATTACCCTAGCTGCAACACCCTAGCCCAAAGGTTCCTAGAATTTATAAACTCAAATGCTATGGAACAACTTGCTACCACTCCCACATGAGGGGAAAACATACTGGACCTGATCATCACCATCATGGGGACTCTATGCCCAAGACCAGAAGTGTATCCCTCACTGGTAAGATCAGACCATAGAGTAATCTCACTGGATATTCACATCCCGACCCCAGCCCATGGCCAGAAAACCACAGTGAAAATTTTCACTAAAGCAAATGTCACACTCCTCAAAACCGAGGTGGAATCCTTCACAGCCCCTGTGCCTGTGGAAAATATGGCCCAGACCTCAGAACCCTTTATAAACACATTCTATGAACACCTTCAGGAATGCATGGATCATGCAATCCCAAATAAAACCAAGATCCAATCCTCCAAAGGCAGGCATCCTGTCTGGTGGACCCCAGCCATAAAAAAACACACAATACAAGAAGGAAGCTACTATATGATAGAGCAAAATCCCAAAAAGGGAAGGCATCTCTGATCAGTATTATTGAAAAACTACTGCCACACATAAAATCGTCTAAGGCCATCTTTGAGATAAAAATTGTACAGGACACTAAGGATAATCACAAGGCTTTCTTTAGTTATGGTAGGAACCTGGGTGGGAACTCCCAGATATGTTCAGAATTAGTCCAAAATGACAAACAATACACCAAACCCACAGACATTGCCAACATCTGAGCTGACAGGTTCAGTGCAAACTCCCCCCCCTCCCCACTAAAAGGGCAAATATCTATCCCAGCAGAGTGCTACCCCCCTGACATCTCAGATGCTCAGTTAACAGCCAGCCTCTCCAAAGCAAAACACACAGCATCAATGAGACAAGACAGTGTCCTGGGCTGTGTCCAACATGAACCACAAGAAGAATTGAACACAAACATAAAACCACTGTTCAATCTTAGCCTTACCACAGGATATGTACCCAAAGAGCAGTGTACAGCAACATTGGTCCCTCTCCACAAAGGTGGTGCCTCAATGGATACTGCAAACTATTGCCCCAGAAGCCTGACTAGCTTGGTCTGCAAAGCTATGGGAAGGATCATCATGGACCTCAGAAATAAAGATATTGGGGACCTACAGACACTGGATCCTACCCAGTTTGTCTTTGTTAAGGGCAGATCCTGCCTCTTAAACCTGGTTGAGTCATTTAAAACAGTCACCAAGGCCATTGACGAGGGGAAGGTGGTCCACACAGCCTACCTGGACCTCGCAAAAGCCTTCCATACAATACCCCACTTGGTCATTATAGATAAGCTCACCAGCTTCAATATAAACCCCTATGTCTCTAGATGGGTTGCAAACTGGCTCAAGGACAGAACCCACATGGTCAGAAATGCTGGAGCCATGTCAGACCCCAAACCAGCTACAAGTGGCATCCCACAAGGCTCAGTCCTGGGACCTCCCTTGTTTGGTATATATTTCTCGGAGGTACAGGCCAACACAGAAGGACTGTGGCTGAACAAGTTTGCAGATGACTGCAAACTGGGCACCATAATCGACCCTCCAGCTGACACAAGCATCCTACAAAATGGCCTCATAGAAACAGACAACTGGTGCCAGAGCCATGTCCTCAAGCTAAATGCAAAAATGTGTATAGTCATCCCCTTTGGCAAAAACTAAGTGCCCACAAATTACCACATAGGTGGTAACCCATTAAGTATGGAAGAAGTGATAAGGGACCTGGGGACCCAAGTTGATGGCAATCTCTCATTTGACAACCACGTGGCCAAAGTGTTTAGAAAAACATTTCATAAAGCCCACCTAATCATGAAGGTATTCACATCTAGATCAGGGGAGGTCATCGTGCCTCTTTACTCATCCCTCATTAGGCCCATAATTGAGTACAATGCCCCTTGTGGGATGTACCTTATCAGACACCTGCAGCAGCCGGAAAGACCACAAAAGTACCTCACCAGGAGGATCAAAGGGCTCAAACACATGCCATTTGCTGCCCGGTTAAAGAAACTCCAGCTCCACTCAGTGGCATACCACCTGCCCAGAGGTGATCTGTGCCTGATGTATAAAGCCATGTCCAACCTGGAATCAATGGACATGCTGCACCTTGGAAAATCAGAATACCATCAAGCTGTGCGCTCAAGAGACCTGAACCTCAGGACTGAAATAAATAGGACATGCTGGAGTGACAGATTCATAACCCAGAGGCTCTCTCCACTCTTGAGTAAACTCCCACTCCAGGTTAGCCAGAGTCCCTCATTGACTCTCTTCAAAAGGAATCTGGATGAGTGGATGGGAGATTGTAGGTTTACCCTGGGTATCACTTCTATGTCACTGTTAGACAGAGGCACAGTATACTAACCTTGAAAAATGTCATGGCAAACTCTACTTAAAATGTGTGTTGAAAGCAAAACACACTCTGGCTAGGATTATAAATGCCCTAGGGCAGATAGCCTAGTATGAACCTATGAACAGAATCACACACACCAACTAGTACAACTGTGGTCAATGTGGAGTAATGTTTGGCAATGTCCACCCAAGTTGATGAATACACAGCAATGTTGGACAAGCCTGGTTTAAGTAGGCCATAGCTGAACAAAATGCAACATGCTCATAGTTGCCCAACTGGCCCTTAACCAGTCTGGTCTGCTCAGTATGAACATTTAAAGCAGTGATGGGACTCAAACCCATGATACTGTGCACCATAGTGAAAGTACTGAACCAGTACACCATGACAGTATTGCAATGCTCAGCCAGTATGAAAGAATGTTGACAAGTCTTTGCAAACTATCCCATGGAAACCCTGCAGACACAGCACAATCCCTGTTGAGTTATGACACAAAGGAGTCTGGCAGTAAGAACACAACATGACTTCCAACACACACAGTATAAATGTCAATATTGGTCATGTCCACACACAGCCACAAATGTAGTGGACTTCAGATCACAACATATGGAAAGGTCACACTGGACATGCTCACACACTTGGATAAATGAGACATATGTCAGGCAACAAACCATGGAAAGCCTGAACTGGGCATGCTCACACACTTAGGCCATGTCTGAGTATAGCAGTCAGCCACACATATCTGGCAGTTGTATGTGTTAAGCCAGGAACCTCCCACGATCCAGCAATCTACCCTGTGCACATAGTTAAATGACAACAGACACATATATTAATATACTGGAACCCTGTCATGATCAAACATGTTACGCAGATACACAAGTTGTTCATAGAAATTGGGAAATCTATGGCAATAAAGACCTGCAAACAGTATCAGCAACAAATATTGTGCATCCCCAACATAAACATAGGTGCAGAGGTCGATGCTAGGCTGTCTGCCCTATGGAATTCATAAGCCTAGGCAGAGTGTATTTGGCATCCACCTCCCCAGTAGAGTAGCCTACTGTGCCTCTGTAAAGTAGGTCACAGAAGGCACCCTTTAAGGCTAGTTTGCTGTGCCTCTGTCAAGCAGGGACACAGTGGAGATCCCAGGGATGAATTTGCAATTTCCCATCCATGCGGCTGGATTTTGCTGGAAGAGGGTTGGCGAAGGGCTATGTCTAACTTTAATTGGGATTCAATTCCAGAGTGAGGGGAGCCTCTGGGTAATGAATCTGTCCCTGCAGCAAGTCCTATTTAGTTTTGTGCTGAGGTTTAAGTCCCTGGAGTGTGTAGCTCTAAGAGTCTTGGATGTTACGGGGTGGAGCATGTCCATTACTTCTGGGTTTGACATGGCTGTGTACGTCAGGCATAGATTACCTCTGAGTAGGCGTTAAGCAACTGAGTAGAGCTGGAGATCCTTTAGTTGAGCTGCATAGGACATCTGTGTGTAGCCCATGATCCTCTTGGGGAGGTACTGTTGTGGACACTGTAGTTGCTGCAGGTGTTTGGTAAGGTACACCCCAAAAGGGCCATTGTAGTCAAACATGGGCCTGATGAGTGACTAGTAGAGGGCCACAATGACCTCCCATGATCTACATGCAAACCCCCATGTGATAAGGAGGGTTATATAAAGGTCTTTGCAATGACTCTGTCAATGTGATTAGCAAAGGAGAGGTTACGATCTATGTTGGTCCCCAAATCTTTAAATACATCTTCTGTACTTAATGGATTACCACTTATGTGGTGATTTGTGTGCACCTTGTTTTCCCCAAAGGGGATGACTATGCATGTCTTAGCATTTAGCACGAGGCCTTGGGTGTTGCTTATGGCCCCCGGTTAGCAGTCATCTGTGACGTTTGTTAGACATAATCCCCCCATGTTGGTCTCAACCTCAGAGAAGTACATACCAAACTGGACAGGTCCCACAACTGAGCCCAGTGAGACACCAGTTGTAACTGGTCTGGAATTGGACATGGCACCTGCAATTCTGACCATGTGGGTTCCATCCCTGAGGCAGATAGCAAAACATCTAGTGATATAGGGGTTGATAGTTAAGCTGGTAAGCATATGTATGATGCCTGAGTGGGTTATTGTGTTGCAGGCTTCTGCAAGGTACAGGTAGACTGTGTGAACTACCTTGCCCTCATCCATGGCTTCAGTAACCATTTCAAAGATATGAACTATGTGTAAGAGGCAAGATCTGCCCTTAACAAAGCCGAATTGTGTATGATCCACTGTCTGGAGGCTCACAATGTTTTTGATTATGACTTCCATGATAATACGCTCCATAGCTTTTTCTACCACACTAGTCAGGCTTATGGGGTGATAGTTCCTGTGGTCTGTTGTGGCACCACCTTTGTGGAGTGGGAGCACTGTATCTGTATGAAATTCTCAGGGTACATATCCTGTAGTAAGGCTAAGTTGGAACAGTGACTTAATGTGAGTGTTCAGTTCTACTCAGAGCTTGTGTAGGACACAGCCTGGGACACCGTCCGGTCCTATACATATGCTGTGTTATTTGCTGTGGAGAGGGCACCTTTCACTTGTGCATCTGTGATGTCAGGGAGGTTACATTCATTTGGGATGGGCATCTGTACCCTTGGGGGGTAAGGGGGGGCGTTTGTGCAGACTCTGTCTGCCAGGGTGTAGGCTATGTCTGTAGGTTTGGCATATTTTGTGCTGTTATGCAACAATTCAGAGTATATCTGGGCTGTTTCCACACATATTCCTGACATAACTAAAGAAGGCCTTGTGATTATCTGTAGTGTCTGGTCAATTTCACTGTCAAAACGTGCAAGTGATGATTATATGAGGGATTGAAGTGTCTTGCCAATACTGTCAGAGATGTCCTCCCTCTGTGGGATATTGTTCTGTTATGTAGTAGCTTCCTCCTTCTGTTGTACAGCTTATATATGGTCGGGGTCAACCAGACAGGTCTCCTGTTTTGTAGGAGTTGTGGTTTTATTTGGGATAGCATGATCAATGCATACCTGCAGGTGCTCATACAATGCATTTGTAAAGGATTCTGCAGATTGGGCTGTATTATCCTCCAGCATGGGGCCTTTGAAGTATTCCACCCCAGACTTCACAAGTGCAACATCTGCTTTTGAGAAATTCTTTACAGTGATTTCCTTGGCTGGGGGTGGGGACGGGATATGGATGTCCAGGCAAAGTTGTTTATGGTCTGATCTTAACAATTAGGGTTCTACCTCTGGTGCGGAACATAGAGTCCCCATGTTGGTGATGATCGGGTCCAATATGTATTCCCCCTTGTGGGTGTGGTGACTGGTTGTGCCATAGCACATGGATCCACAAATTGTAGTGGCTGTAGGGTGATGTTGTTGAGGGTCTGAGTAGTATCCCCAGTCAATATATATGTACCTGAAGTCAACCACTATAATGGTGTGTGTGAAGACCTTCATATCCTACACTGTTCCCAGGAAAGCCGAGTGCGGTTCCTGGGTATTGGGGGGGGGGGGTGGTCTGAATTACACACCAAACCAAAAGGCAGTTTTGCACTATGGTAGTTGTATATGTATGGCCTGTCATGCTTAGTGCAGTGGTACCAACCCAGAGGTGTGTGTATCTGTGATGTATATGGATACACACCCTACTTGTGTTGTGTGTTACAAGTCCTGTGGTCACGAAGCATGGTATAGAACTTAACCTGGCAGTGCCAGTGTGCATATGTGACCCTGAACTAGGCGTCTGTTAATGCACAGATATTGTTATCCCCCATACTGAGGGATAGTAAAATATGTAGATTCCTCTTTGGAAAGACTGATGATGTCAGTACCCTATAAATACAGCAGGAGAAGAGAAGGAAAACCATCCAGTAATGCGAATAGCATGCTGTGCTAATGTGTCTCTCTCAAGTATCATAACATAGTTAGGTAGGGGTTTGAATCCTGCAAACGCTGTGTGTGTGTGTGTGGGGGGGGGTGTGTATGTATGCAATTCTCTGTGAAAGGAATGGCCTTTTTGAAGACTGGGATAACACACTAAAAGATATACATTCCTCTTTGGAAAGACTGATGATGACAGCACCATATAAATACAGCAGAAGAAGGGAAATCATCCAGTAATGCGAATAGTACGCTGCGCTAATGTGTCTCTCTCAAGTATCATAACATAGTTAGGTAGGGGTTTGAATCCTGCAAACGCTATGTGTGTGTGGGGGGGGTGGCAGGGGGGGGTGTATGTATGCAATTGTCTGTGAAAGGAATGGCCTTTTTGAAGACTGGGATAACACACTAAAAGATGTACATTCCTCTTTGGAAAGGCTGATGATGTCAGCACCCTATAAATACAGCAGGAGAAGGCAAATCATCCAGTAATGTGAATAGCGTGCTGCTCTAATGCGTCTCTCTCAAGTATCATAACATAGTTAGGTAGGGGTTTGAATCCAACAAATGACATGTGTGTGTGTTTGTCAATGTGTTGCGTGTTTTGCTTTTATTATTGTATGACATATTATTATAACAGTAATTTCAATGCACACATCAGGTATGTGTGTGCCACATACAGATATGTACCTTTGACCTTTAATAGTTCCTATGTGTGAAGCCTGCCTCATATGATTACAGTTGTTACCTTTGCCAGCATGTGACGCAGCTTACCAGACCTTAGGCCATACATGTATGTTGGTGACAATGCAGGCTACTGCAGTGATCTGTGTCCTAGGCCAACTATGTGACACACACCCATGAAAGCTTTGATAGATTAATGTGGGTGAGGGTTCATGTCTGGAGTATATGTCAGACATGTTAAAACACAGCAAAGTCTGTGAGTGATGGACATCCAGTGTAGGTGTATGGCAACTGTTGCCAATAGGCATACAGGCACCTTCTTGCTTAGGCGATACACCGAGGGACTGTAGAATACCTTTGGAAATGTGAATATCACAGGATAGACAAGATAACACTTGTCCACATGTACACACCATTACCTGTTCTACATGATGGGTGCTACCACCTACATGGTACTGTTGGAATACTATGTTAACTACATGCCGATGACAATGTTACAGTTGTGTTACAGCAATATAGCATGGCTTGGACAACAGGTATCTGTCAGTATGATACCCTTGTGGTGGTTAGCTGTGTCATGTGTAGAATGCATTGTAGGCCACTGTATGCATTTGCAGTCATGGATGGACATATCCGTAGTGTGTTGACATGTACGTGAGACTGCTATATGCCAAAGAGTATTGTTCCCAGGGATGTGTGGGGCTCAGTAAGAATGGCTACTGGTATAGTGTAGTACTGCAGGGATATCACTGACACCAGGTTCCTACATCTATGTATCAGTTGAAGAGACACCATGTAATGACCACGGAATGTCAGGCTATGTAGGCTGTGTGTAGTACCAGAATGCAGACCATTGACATATGGAAACCGTATCACCCACAGCATACTGTCAAACCATGTCATGTTCCATGTTTACCACGTTCACAAATGTACACCTGCAACTCTGTGCTGCAAACATCACACATGTACTGTCCACACCCCAACACACTCAGGCACAGGTACACACAACAGCCATGTGGCACATGTGCAGACAGTACACTTTGGGAATTAACACTGGTGTATACAAAACTACAGTGACAATCATAGTTAATGCATCATGCATGCTCGAATATACCCACAATGATATCATTACACTGTACTGTTAACAACATGATATTATTACTACAGTGCTATGTAGTCACCCTGTGCATCAGCACCATGCTATCCTGCTCCTACATCAATGTTACAGATGGCAGGAGGTGGCACAGTTTCATCATATACACAGGGTGTGTACTTGGTTTGCCAGAGTCTGCCATTGACACATCCAATCGATGTGTATGTGTGTGTGTGTTAGTGAGGGACAACAATACAACATGGGGCAATGTTGATGTGATGTGTGTGTGTGTATGTGTTAGCCCTAGGTGTTAGCATTATGTGTGTGTGTATGCTTGCACACAGTTCCACCATGTGGCTGCCATATACAGGTGTTTGTGGACAGCCACAGACTGTACCTGCCAGGTCATACAGATCACTGTCTCTGGCCACGGACACAGTACCTGTGCCTGGCAGGGGTGCTATGGACAGTATCAGGTACTAAGCCAGACTGGGTACTGTCATCAGAAGCAGTGGGATGTTGACTGGACACATGTCCCTGCTGGGACTGTCCAGAGCCACATGCACGTGGTCTTCTAGGATGGTGTAATGACAGCACAGCCCCAGCATTGCTGGGGCTGGTACTGGCACTATGGGAGCGGCTGCGGGTTTGTTGTCATCCACGACGACTGCCAGCTGATGATGCTGCTGGCATATGTCCACGTCGATGCCTCAACCATCCTGCACTGTCCTGGCTCCTGGACATGTAGTTGTAGAAGAGATCTAATGTGTCCCCCCAACGTCTATCAATGACCTCGCTGATATTATGGATGGCAGCTGCAACGTCACGCATAGTGTCATTCATAGCAGTGCGATGTGCTCTAAGCTCCCTCAGACCCTGTCTGGTGTACCATTCCATACGTGCCTGAATTACAGCCCGGAACATAGCTGAGGTTGAAAGACCTCTGTGGGCACGTCTGACAGGGGCAGTACGACCATGGATGCTCCCACGAGAACCCCTGGACATCTGCCTGTGTGGTGCCATGTCAGGAATCTGGCCATGGCTGCTGTGAAGGGATGCATGTGCTAATGATACCACACTACCCTGGTCAATGCCCACTGTATGCTGTCCCGCAGCTAAGGACATTGGTGACAATGGATGTATCGGCAGGATGACTGTGTGCATTGATGTGGTTGACTGCTGTGTAGTGTCGATTGGCTGAACAACGACAGACCCTGTCACACCTCCCTGTGCCATTACACATGTATCATCATTATCACTATCCCAGCAGTGGCTTCAGGTTCCCTGCTGCACTCCACCAGAGCAACATCAGAACCTGTGAGAGGAAGATAGGAAACACAGTTTACAAATGTGTACACGATGTTAGCACACATGCACACAGGGACACATGCACACAGGCACACATGCACACATGCACACAGGCGCACATGCTCACAGGCGCACATGCACACATGCACACATGCACACAGGCACACGTGCACACAGGCGCACATGCACACAGGTGTACATGCACACAGGTGCACATGCACACAGGCACACATGCACACAGGTGCACATGCCACACATGCACACATGCACTCAGGCGCACATGTACACAGGTGCACATGCACACATGCACACAGGTGCACATGCACACATGCACACATGCACACAGGCGCACAGGCACACAGGCACACATGCACACTCCTCAGTACAGCAGATACAAACACAGACACACCTGCAATCCAACACATACACAATACTGTTTGAGGGTGGGTGACAGTATCACAAGGAAAAACATCACTGCACACATGTCAGCATGCAGATTATGTGTTGCACAGGAACATGCAGTGGAAGTGTAGACAGCCCTTGTTAATAACAGTATACATGTACTTGATGGTTGTGTGTAGTTGTTCAGTGATTGTCTCCACCCTGGGACACAATGTGTACAAGGACATAATAATGTTGCGCAAGTGTTACAAACTGTGGGTGCATATATTTGCACACACACACACACACACACAACACATGACGGTGCTACGCAATAACTGCTATGTGTACGTTTGTGGTCAGTGGAAATGGATGTGGTGTAGTAACGTGAGCTATGATCAACATGCTTCTTGTGGTCAGTCAACAGTAATAATGTGTGCCAGACAGGCAGCTAGCATGCTGTACCTGAAGTGCAGTAACATGACTACATCCACAATTACACAGCCACTTGTTACAGGGGTGTGTAAGGTGGCCAATAGTGAGCATTGCCTAACATGAATGTATTATTTGTTCAAGACTGTTGCACAAAGACATGGTAGGCCTCTACCCCTCAGGTATATTATGTGTGCTGCATAGAGGATAAGTGGGATACTGAAGGGTGGCCATACAGCAGGTGTCATAATTGGACATGTGTAGCAGGCTAAGGTGTAGTGTCTATGCCAAACATGTGTGTGTTGTGTACATGTGTATCAGATATGCCTATACAATGTCCAGTACTGTGTTGCCACACATGTGTCATGCTCTGTGTATTGCATGTGAGTGAGGCAGCTACTGAGAATAATGGGATATGCATAGTCTCACAGCAAACATGCACATCATGCATTATGCGTAGGTGTTACATGTGCACACACTACACCTCCATATGACATGCACATGTCATTAGCAATAGTATTGTTATTACACACCCACCAGCATGGATTGGCTGCCTTGCTGTCACTCCAGAGGGACCTGCAAAAATATGACAGTGATTGCCAGTGGCCAAAACTGTGCCATTGATACTGTGAGTATGATAAAGTACAGTAGTACAACAGGTGGCTTTCACAGGTGTACAGATTATGCTCAGAATATCAATCTTGCAGAAGAATAGGCAGGTTAACAGCTACACACACAGTACATATTTCACACACGCATAAACTACCAGTACAGAGACCAGTCAGCTACAGATATGGCATGTTACCTGCACACTCCATTTAAACATGCTGGGTGGCTCCGGCCTCCATGATGACACATGTTTGTGGATGTTGTTGTTGGCCTGGAGCCACAGCACATAGGAGGTGCTCCTCCACACTGGTGAGGGGGGGTGGATAGGTACCCCACCACCTGTGGCAAGCTGTTGTCTGTGGATATCAGATGCATGCTGCCGGACATGTCTAATTAAATCACTGCAGTGATGGCGTACCTGCTCATATGTCCAGTTATGCATGTCTATGTCATTTACCCGACGGACAAGATCTTGCCACAGTGCAGCCCTCTCATGCTGGTTCTGGCTGGTCCTGGAAAACAGCACAGAGAAATTCTGCACCAGGCTCTGGTGGATCTCCTGATCCTCTGCTGCTGTATAAGGTGGGTTACGCTGATGCACCATCACCCTGGAAGGAAAAGAAAAATATGTGAGCAAGTCATGTGGCACACTTAATATTCTAATGTACTGATATCACTTAACTGCCATATATAGCATCTGTCTGTCTATCAGGGGATACACATGTTCGATACCACATATCAGTGCTCAGCCCACAACTGTCTGACAGTGCCTGCCATACTCCATACAACAAACTAGTATACACCAGCACTCGGCACACTGTTTAGGATACAATGCACAACCTCACACTGGGGGTATGTATCAAGCTAATGGATGAAGAATATTGTCATCCCATGCAATGAATGCAATGCACATTTACAGTTTCAATGGTAATCCATCCTAGTCTTTGATGTCATACCCCTACCTGACATATGTGCACAGTTGTTAATATAGCCAGCATAATGCTGTCACAGAGTATACATGCTGCCAGGTACACACACATACCCTGTAACACACATGTGATTGCGGCCATGGTACAGGCATCATTACACACACATTACACATGCATACAACACACAAATGTATGACGACACAGATGAGCATTAACTGTGTACCTTATAGTACTGTGTGCCCCTACTTACAGATACCTATGCATGAGGTATGTAATCTGTGCAGACTACAGGAAACACACCAGACAGTGTTACCAGGGAATGTGAACATACACCATACTGTAGTGTTTAGGCCTACAACTTCAGGTAGTACAACAGTTCATATGTGAGCTGGATTCAACAGCAGTACCACTTACTGAGCATGCATGTATTGCTTCTGCCTACAATGGGACACCGCAGTTGCACACAGGGAACTACAGCACAACATATGCCAATCTACTATGTTTGCATCCCAATAACTGACACATCTTTCTCTGGCCTCACACCTACGAGACAAACTACCATGACAGACACAAACTCACGCTAAGCTATCACACCTTTACAGACCTTGCACACAGTCAGTGTCACACTCATTCAACCTCACATAGCTGGTATTGCACTGAGTACATGTGTGTGTCCATTGTGTCATAGGTAGGTACTATGCTATTGGCCCTGGGCGTAGGGCAGCCTAGCCATATGCTACCCTGCCCTTTGGGACACATGTAATGTGATTTTACTTGCTCCTGTGAAACGGTTACACAGAGGTGACTCACAGGGCATATTACCTATCTCCATAACATTCATCAGTGGTATGTATGACATCTACTAATAAGGAGCCTTGTTTGTTAATGCTGGGTGGTTTAGTCCAGGGTATGGCATATTTGTGTATAGAAACCTGTACCTCCACCATGTGCTGTTTAATGCGGTGACAAGGATTAGGGCCCTAGGTCATATAGGCTGGACAGATTGTGAGGTGTTGCCATGGTGGTTGGCCGACTGGTATGGGTGTGACATAACTCTGTATGTCCAGCAGTGGTAACCTCTGTGTAGGAAGTATGCAAGGCACTCTAGCTGTGGTTTTGTGAGTCAGTCTGCATAGGGAATGTGTTTGATGGCATTTTCAGTCTTTGTTAGGTATGTCTGTGGCCTTTCCACTTGCAGTAGTTCTCATGGGAGGTACATACTGCATAGGACATTGTGAGGTGTAGAGGGGCACACTGACTTACATTTCCCTAGCTGACACATCTTTTGTGATGACACGTACCATGTACAGGGATTACAAGACTAGTGTGCCACTGTGGATATCAAAGGGGAGGCTATTTTACACCTGTGTCCCATGTTCCCTTCTGACACCTCCAGTGGTAGGCAGGCAACCACCTATGTGGTAGTTAGTGGGTAACATGTTTTGGAATGGGGTATGGTACTGCAGTATCAACACTGGTGTTCAGTCCATGCCTTGGTCACCAGGCACCTGTTGCAGTACATCTGCCCCCATGTCCCCCCTCTCACTCTCTCTTTATATATATATATATATATATATATATATATATATATATATATATGTATATATATATATATATATATATATATATATATGTATATATATATATATATATATATATATATATATATATATATATATATATATATATATAAATATATATATATATATATATATATATATATATATATATATATATATATATACATATACACACATATAAATATATATATATATATATATATATATATATATATATATATATATATATATATATATATATATATATATATATATATATATATATATATATATAATATATATATATATATATATATATATATATATATATATGTCTACCTACATATATGTATATATATATAGGTTCATAGGATCATAGGTTGGTGCTAGGCTATCAGCCCTAGGGCCTATACAAGCCTAGCCATAACAATTCCCTGGCTATTTCTTCCCACATTATTTACTTTCCTGGACCCCTGTCTAGTAGGGCGACTGACGTGATCCCTGGGGTGAATTTCCTTTCTCCCATCCAATCGTCAAGGTTCCTCTTGAAGAGGTCCAAAGAGGCCCTCTGCTTGACATGTATGGGCAATCTATTCCAGAGTCTGGGGAGTCTCTGGGTCAGGAACCTATCCTTCCAGCATGTTTTGTTTATTGTGATGACAAGGTTTAGATCCCTGGAGTGTGTAGCTCTGAGGGATTGATATTTCTTTACGTGTAGCATGTCCAACAGCTCTGGGTTTGACATGGCCTTGTATGTTAAGCAGAGATCGCCTCTGAGTAGATGATATGTGACAGAGTATAGCTGGAGTTTTATAAGGCGGTCAGCATAGGGCATCTGCTTTAGGCCTGTGATTCTTTTAGTGAGGTATTTCTGATGCCTTTCCAGTTGTTGCAGATGTCTTGAGAGGTACATACCAAATGGGGCATTGTATTCTATAATGGGTCTAATGAGGGATGAGTACAGTGGGACAATGACCTCCTTTTTTCTGGATGAAAAGCCCTTCGTGATGAGGTGTGCCACATAGAAGGATTTCCTGACTGTTGTGGTGATGTGGTTATTGAAGGTGAGACCACTGTCCACCTGTGTCCCTAAGTCTCTTATCACACTTTCTGTGTTTAGTGTACTGCCACCTATATGGTAATTCATGGATACATGTTTTTTCCCAAAGGGATAACAATACATTTCTTGGCATTGAGCTTGAGCCCATGGCTCTGGCACCAAGCATCTGTTTCTGTAAGGCCCTTTTGTAGAGTATCCACATCATTTGGGTATTCAATAATGGCTCCCAGTTTGCAGTCATCTGCAAACTTTGTTAGCCAGAGTCCCTTAGTGTTGACCTGCACTTCAGAGAAGTAGATGCCAAATAAGAGCGGCCCCAGGACTGAACCCTGAGGTACTCCACTTGCCACTTGTCTGGAGCTGGATTTGGAGTCGGCTACTTTTACAGTGTGGGTTCTATCAGTAAGCCATTTAGCAACCCATTGGGTGACATAGGGATTAATGCTCAACTTAGTAAGTTTATCTATGATTCCAGAGTGGGGGATGGTGTCAAAGGCCTTGGCAAGGTCTAGATAGGCTGTGTGGACCACCTTACCCTTGTCCATGGCTCTGGAGACTGATTCAAAGAAGTCAATCAGGTTCAGGAGACAAGATCGGCCCTTCACAAACCCAAACTGGGTGGGGTCCAGTGTTTGAAGGCTGCCAATGTCTTTGTTTATAAGTTCCATGATAATACGCTCCATAGCCTTGCAGATAAGGCTTGTCAGACTGATGGGATGGTAGTTTCCGGGATCCAAGGTGGATCCCCCCTTGTGGATTGGGATAACTGTAGATCTGTGCCACTCAGTGGGCACGAAACCTGAGGTGAGGCTATGATTAAACATGACACTTAGGTGAGGTGCCAGTTCATATTGTAGTTCATGTAGTACACAGCCCGGGATGTCATCTGGTCCCATGGATGCTGTATTCTTGGCTTTAGAGAGTGCATTTTTGTACCTGTGTGGCCGTTATTACTGGAATTTGGCAATCTTCCGGTATTGAGATGGGCCATTTAGGGGGTGAGAGGGGGGTAAAGTTGGCACTGAATCGATCTGCCAGGATATTGGCAATATCATTTGGATCAGTATATTTAATGCCATTCTGTTTTAGCTAGAGCAGATATGAGCATTGCCATTTAGATTCTTGACATAGTTATAGAATGCTTTGTGGTTGTCTTTGGAATCTTTGGCAATTTTATTTTCGTAACTAGCTTTGGAGGATTTTATGAGGCATCTCAGTTTCTTACTGAGGCAAGTAAGGGAGTTTTTTGCATCCTGGGATTTTCCTCTTTTCTGCAAAAGTTTCTTCCTTTTGTTGTAAAGTTTGTTTATGGCAGGGGACCACCAGATTGGCTTCCTTTTTTTGGATGAGAGCATTTTGGTTCTATTTGGGATGGCATGATTCATGCATGAGTGGATGTGCTTGTACAGTGCCTTAGTGTAGGATTCAGCAGTTGAACTTTCAGTTCCCGTCTGCATGGGTGACATGAAGTTTGTCACTTGTGACTTGAGTAGCATGAAGTTGGCTTTGGAGAAGTTTTTTATGGTGGTTTCTTTACTGGGGGGGTGGGATGTGGATGTTAAGGGTGATTAGCTTATGGTCAGACCTGACTAACGAGGGGGTGACCATAGGTATGGAGCATTGATTTCCCATGTTGGTAATGACCAGGTCTAGGATATTGGAGCCCTGGTGGGACTATGGATTAGTTGATCCAGGGCGTTGGAATTTATGAATTCCAAGAACCGCTACAAAGGTGTTGGGACATGAGTAGTTTTCCCAGTTAATGGCAGGGTAGTTAAAATCACCCAGTATTAGTGTGTTTGGTTCTATCTTAATATTTTTCAGTATGTTTAGAAAGGTGTAGTGAGAATCTTGGGGTATGGTGGGGGATCTGTAGCAAGTTACAATTTGGATTGCAGTCTTACCTAGTGTTAGTTGCACTTGGAGAATTTCAGACACATTGTGTTGGCCAACTAGCCTGGTGGTGTGAATATCCTTGGTGAATATTGACACTCCTCCACCTTTAGTGTTTCGGTCCTGGTTTGGTGGCCGAAAAGTGTGGTAAGAGTTGTAGCCTGGCATTGCAGGGGTGCTCTCTGGAGCCTTGAACCAGGTCTCAGTTACTGCAAAGATATCGATGTTCTCCATTTTTAGGAGTGCCTCGAGAGAGTGCATTTTGAGGTATATATATGCACCCCTCTATATAACTATATATATATATATATATATATATATATATATATATATATATATATATAGATATTCATATCTATCTGTATATATGTATGTATCTACATATCTATCTATATATGTATGTATCTAGTATATTATATGTATATACATATTCTATCTATCTATCTATATATCTCTATCTATCTATACATACCGCTCTATCTATGTACATATATATATATATATATATATATATATATATATATATATATATATAGATTATGTGTATATATATATATATATATATATATATATATATATATATATATATATATATATATATATATATATACATACACACACACACACTTCTAAATATCCATTGCTGTACATATACATGCACATGTAGGCACATAGACTGGCCACCTTTCATGGTGGGAATATCACTTCTGAAACAGTTGTGAGACATACCATTCTGTAATGATATTGCACAGTGTTGTGCAGAATGCATCATGCTGTCCTCAGGCCATATAGCTGTAGCAGGCCTCACTGGCTCAGTCCCACAGAAGTTCACCACCACATGACATATACCTGCACTGCATGCTGTTTTCAATGCCACACACTACAACCTATATTGATATGTGCACATAGCAACCTTCAACTACATATGTATGTCCAGCCTTCACTAACAGTTGCAGTATGTCCCTTGCCCTATGCACATCTGCATATACATATAGATACAGACTGCTAACACATATGGAGGGTTCACAGTATGTAGATTATTAGATTATGTAGTTTACATTACCTTTGTCTCTGACAGCTTTTTTCTTTTGGCTTGCTGGCTTGCTGGCTGGCTTGCTTGCTGGCTTGCTTGATGGCTTGCTTGCTGGCTTTTTTTTTTTTTTTGGTCTCTGTCTCTGTCTATATCTATATCTATCTATCTATCTATCTCTCTCTCTCTCTCTCTCTCTCTCTCTCTCCCTCCAGTTGCTGCAATGATATTATTGCATCTGAGGACTGGCAGTACA
The DNA here is from genome assembly GCF_019279795.1 of Protopterus annectens. Classification (NCBI taxonomy): domain Eukaryota; kingdom Metazoa; phylum Chordata; order Ceratodontiformes; family Protopteridae; genus Protopterus; species Protopterus annectens. The sequence goes on from NC_056731.1 coordinate 230,747,724, forward strand.
GGCTGCTTTTGTAGGTATCTGCACGTGTGCATGTGATGGCCTCTGCACCAATTGGTGGACAGCATTTAGTAATTGCATGCAGCCTGCTGTGTGGTAATTGCAGTTCTCACTGTGATTTCAGGACACTGCTATAAAATGATCGGTTAGGTAGGCGTAGGCCTTTCAGTTTTGCAAGGTGGAGACCATGCTGGTTTGCTGTGGACACTGTTGTGTCAGTTAGAAGGTTGGTATATCTCTCATATCTAAGGCTGTGTTGTAGCCACTGAAATGCATGTTGTACTGAAACCTGACTGTTGCTTCTTCCAGAGCACTCTTCTCAGTGTGTATGTTAACTCACACCTGCTAATGCTAACACTGTTTACATAGGAGTATGTACTTTCCTGTGGGATTTGTAGATTAACTGGCATACAACAGTAGTTCTTGCAATGTGTTGCTATGGCTTTTCTATTTTCCCTTTACATTCACTCCTTGAATGCCTGATATTTGTCTTTACTGGAATGTGTTGCTATGGCTTTCCTATTTTCCATTTACATTCACTCCTTGTAATGCATGATATATTTCTTTCAGCAGTAAGTTCTTATATGTTTGCTGTGGCTTGGTGCTACTTCATGCAGTCTGGTGAGCCCAAGGTTTGGGGTTTGACACTTACAAAGGTATTTTATTTTTCTGCTGAGCAGTACTGGGGCCTTGTCATACAGAGTGAATAAGGCACTTTTAAACAGTTGTAAGCGGGAAGCAGGAAGTCAGTGGGGACACCAGCTAGGGATGTGCAGGCTGGGTGTAGGGTAGGTCCATAGCTGCACATTTCTTTAACTGCAGTAGCTGTACATATGTTTGACATTTGCTGTGACATTTGAAACCTTCCACCCCTGAGAGAGGGGTGAGGACAACTAAGTATATTGTACTAACAATTATGAATATCAGGCACATGCAGTGCTTGTGAACTGCTATACTGTCATTAGTATGTTAGATGGCTACATCCTTTGATATTTCTGTGTTGTACTCCTACATAAGGGCATGCTTGTGGAAGTAATTCTACATCTATTCGCAGAGTGTTTAACAGCAGACAGGCTGATATGCCTGTGTGTTTCTGACACTTCCAGGCCTCAGATACTCTCAGGTATATATTTGACCAGCCTCAGGGAAAGGTACATATCAGTGGGATACACCCGTGATATATTTCAGATATTCTGCAGTTGTGACTGTGGGGTATTTTGAGCATATGTATTACTACACCATTTCTGACATGCAAGTAGTGTCTACTGTAACTTATTGACAGTTACCATTATGTGGGATTCCCCACCTTTCTGCCTACTGTGAGTACATTTCACAGGGAGTCAGTGGGGCACAGTTAAAATTTTTTGCAAATCAGGGACAACCCTGTAAATCAGTCACAGTTGGGAGGTCTGGCCTCTTACCTATTCAAATATGGTGGTGTTTATCCTGCTCTGATACTGTGTGGGGTTTGTAAGCTGCTACTGTAACATTATTACCTACTAGCATGGCTGTTTCTCTTATCACATAAATGTAATGCAATTCCACAAGAATTGCCAGTAAAGATACACAGAACAAGCTTTGTGTAATGACCTTCCTATTTTCCCTTTACATTCACTCCTTGTATTTCATGATATATTTCTTTCAGCACCAAGTTCTTGTATATCTGCTGTGGCTGAGTGGTAATTCATGCAGTCTAGTGTTTCCAAGGTCCTGGGTTCGAGACTGACATGGGTATTTTATTTTGCTGATGAGCAGACTACAGGCCTTGTCATACAGAGTGACTAAGGCACTTTTAAGCAGTTGTAAGTGGGTTTGCGTGAGTTTGCGCAATGCTTAGCTACGCTTAGCTAAGCGCACACAAGCGCACACCTGCTGGCTACTGCTTAAAAGTGCTTACTCCCGCTAACACCCGCGCTATTTTCTTTTAAAGAAAAGAAAATGGGGAAATAGGAAAGTGGTGAAAAAGGGGGCACAAAGAGGGTAGGACAGTAGGAAAACAAGCTCGGGATGTGCAGGAAAGATGTAGGGAAGGCCCATAGCTGCCCAATTCTTTACCAGCAACAGCTGTGCATATGTTAGAAATTTAGAGTGAGATTTGACACCTTCCACCCCTGAGAGAGGGGTGAGAACAACAAAATATGTTGTACAGCCAATTGTAATTATCAGTTTACATGTCCAGCAGACATGTATGTGAAATGGGCAGCTATGTATGGGGCGTAATTTTTTTGCGGGAACAGAGTGCCCTTTTTTTATTGTTTTCAGGTGAGAATGGAATGTGAGGTACAGGAAGTAGGTATATATGGGGAGGTAGGTTGGGGAGGTTAATAGACAAGACAAACAAGATGCATGCAGGGGCAGAGTATGACACATGTGAGGGGTAAACACAATTGACGGGGACGGATGTTTGGATATCGCAAGCCCATGAGCCCACAGATGACAACAGTGGAACTGAGATCCCCACCCATGGGCAGTTACGATTGCACCTTCACAGCCCAGGCCAGGGCTGTGTTGGGGGCTGGATAGGACAGGCAGGCACACCTGTGAGTTGCACCACTCTCGCCTCAAGCTGGCATAGGGGATCAGTCATGGAATGCCTGATCTCACTACGCACCACAGACCGGACCCTATGGAGGGTGAGTAGATGCTCTCCTCCGGCCACGCTTGCAGAGGGGGGATGAGCCCCATCCCCTGCAGTGCTTCCACCTGAAGGTGGCACAGGGCCACCGGAGGAGGAGGTCCCGGCCTGGGCACCGGTGCCAGGTGCACTCGCCAGCTGAGGTGGGAGAGGTGGGTCCGCTGGAACCCGCCTTCCCTGTTGTCCTATGTTTAACAGTGTTTTATGGTATTTTGGGTTAGTAACAAACACCATTCAAAATTAGTTGTAACAGCATGCATCAGTATTCCCATTAACCTAACACACATGAATTCCGAACATTGAGCAGCAAGCATAACACATGCATATTTAGAACAACAGTGGACATTCCAACAGCATGCAGGGTTGATTGGTGGCAACAGGCCATCAGGTTTGGATATGTGAACAGGGCGCATGCATCAACGTACATGCGGATATGTATAAACCAAAAGGATAAATGTCCATGGGAATTAATTGTGAATACACATACCCAGTTTGGTGTGGAATGGCATAATTTGTGAAAATAGGGTAGGGTGGAGAAATATTACATTAACAACTTAAACTACCTATACATATACTGTACATTCCTAGTAGATGCAGTATGTAACCTTAGGAATGTTGGTGATGGGGATGTTACTGCTACATTAATATACATTCCATTTTTATTCATATATGTTCATATCTGGCTGTGTTCAGGTAAAGCATCCTGCTACATTTGATTTATTTGGGTCTAGACAACTGTGGATGTTCAGCATTTCATACAACCATACTATCTCCATAATGCAAGGGTACAGCAACATATACAAATTGTGGGACAGACACAGTCCAGGTTCTGTACTTTATTAAAGACATTTCACTATTTGGTTGTGGCTGTCTCATTCATTTCATTATGTAGTGAGTGCAGTATACCTTTATTCCAGACTTATTACAGCTTTCTTGGTAGCTTCAAACTCTCTTTCTCACACTCTCTCACTTATTTTATATTTACATTTCAGGATGGTACTTAATTCTAGGCTTTATTAACATTTATTACTGGGTTACAACAATCCTTTCCAGTTGACTCACTTATTTCATATGGCAGCATTTACAAGGATGTATTCAACAGTTGTCTAGCCTTTGTTGATTGATTACAGCACTCATTTTCAGGCTGAAGCAGTTATCTGATATTACAATACAGGTGGGAACTGTATTTGAGACTTGTTCAATCTTTATTACTGGATTGCAATACTATTTTCCAGGCTGCATCACTTATCTAATCTTACAATACTAGCAGAATCTTTCTTCTAGGCTTATTTGACCTTTATTACTGGGTTACAACACTGAACTCTTTTACAAGCTGTACCAGTTATATTCTATAACAATACCAGCAGAATAATTACTAACCTGCCTGGTGGTACAACCTCGACAGACTATCAGCACAGGCTTGCCAATTTGCGGAACGAACATCTGCAGCTGTAATATAAATGAAGGAATATTGTAACATACCTATCCATACTATAGGCTAGGATAGCATTTCTTACATACTTAATTACATGGATACTTACTCAGTAGTGGGGCAATGGGCATTTGGCGGGCCTCCTGGATCCATCGGTTCAGTTGGTCCTCCTTTAGTCGCTTCAGATCTGTATGGTGGTGACGGACCTGTTCACCAGTCCTTGGAATGCCTGTGGCACTGGTGAGATCATATGCCAACTGGTTCCACGCCTCTGCCTTATACGCTCCCCATTGAACCTGGCCCTGCATGAGTTGTGCTTCATGATCATGGACTAGGAGCCAAGCCATATATTTTGACTCCTCGATGCCCCACGTTTGTGCTCTAAAGCGATTTCCCTCTCCTGCACATGCCATCCTGACTGCAAATGGGTACCACAATCAGTTATGGTGTGTATTCCCGCCTAATGGGCTTATATATGCCGGTTTTCCCGCACTTATCTGTGATTGGCCGTTTTGGATATTTCTCTGCTTACAGCAAACTTGCTTTGTCATGGTTATATTTTCATTCATTCCTAAATGCATGGTAATACTGTATTTCTCAGTGCAACTGTCATGGCTTAGTGGTTCAGTACTTTGACTATGGTGCACACTATCCCAGGTTTGATCCTTGCCATTGCTTTTTTATTTTACTACTGTCTAGACAGGCTAGTAGGTGTGTCTGTGTGTAAAGGCGACTTTGCTACACCTTGCCCAACGTTGCCCGACTGTAAGCTGGTTGGCGTGCTGCGCAGCTCCATGCAAATGGCTTACGCTGGGTAACATGTTATTTAGCCATAAGCACTCATATTAAGCTGGGTAAAGTGCTGCCCAGCTACGGGCACTCATATTAAGCTTGTTAAAGTGCTGCTCAGCTACGGGCACTCATATTACCCTTGTTAAAGCACTGCTCAGCTATGGGCACTCATATTAAGCTTGTAAAAGCGCTGCTCAGCTACTGACACTCATATTAAGCTTGTTAAAGTGCTGCTAAGCTACGGGCAATTATGATCCTTTTTATATATACATAATATAGGTTTTGTTCAGAAATACATGGGCCATTTCATTACATTTTACTTAAATTAAATTTATATATATCGGGGAATTGTTTCATACTTATTTAAAGAAAAATGGAGGGGGATGTTGTGGGGCTCGAACCGTGACTACCTATTGTTTGGGCGATGTCTCTACTGCTACACTATTGCTACTTTGCTTAATTTGCATATGTAGATCTTATATGGTTTTCAATGTCATATCTGCTAACTGTGGTTGAGTGAAGGGCATACCTGCGCAAACGAGCGCAAATGCTGGCAAACATTTTGGAAATTAAAAAAAAAAAAGGAAACTGCTATTTTTACATTTTACATATTTTCAGTAGGGTTTAGTCTGTGGGGATGTGTGGTGTTGTGTTCCTTGACATTTCAGTGGACTCGCTCGTGGGTGTTTACTTTCAGGTCTCTGACTCTTCTGGGGGCGTGTCCCTTTGCTCTACTCGGCAATTGGACACGCCCCCTACTTTCCTACATGGACCGTGTTAGACTTGGGTATGATTCAGCATGCCCTCATGAATATGCATGGCATGCTGACGTCATACCGTTCAACTGCAGCCTCTGAGTAAGACATATTAAGTCTTACACGGAGGTTTTGTGAATCCGGCCCACAATATTTTGTTTGAATATACTTTCAAAATACTGATGTTCAGGAACTAGAGATATTAAAAATGTGCTTAAAATATATGAAGAGATGGTACACAGGCTAATTCTGATGTCTTTTCTGGTGGTTTGTTGTTATTGTGGATTCCTTGGGTACTGACATCAATACAACAGTTTTGGAGGAAGGTCAGCTTCCTAATTGTCCATAAAAGACATAAAAGAGGTTGCTTCTGTTGCATAGAAATTGACACCTATAGCAACTGAAACTAAGGTGCCAACATTTTGTTCCTCTACTAGTAGTATCAGATTGTATCAAAGGGTGTTAATAAGTTTGAGGCTGAGCATGGCAGCAACATCTTTTCTATTGATCACAACTTTGGGCAGATTTTACTTCCTGAAAATTAATACTCCTAACACAGAAAAAAGAGAGGTTCAGCTTGCTGCAAAATTAGATCATCTGTGACTGAGGCCAACAAACTAATTGGCAGGGCAATTTGTTGATTAAGCAATGTGAACTACAATAATTATCTTAATTTGTTGAATACAAAGAACAATCTTTTACTGATAAACTGATAGTGCTGTAGTAACAGTACAATTCTAATAAGGACAGGCAGTCCAGTTTCAAGATAATGGCAGAGAAAACAAACATTAAGGGGTATTCCAGAAGCCTGAGATATTAGCATTGTTCTAGAAGAGGCTTTCCCTGAAGTTATAACTATACTGATTATTGTTTCACTGTCAGAAGTTAGGACTGCATATGATTTTAATGGGTGCAATAATGTTACAAGAAGTCATCTAGAGTAAATTAAGCCAGGTGCTATCTTCGTTGTTGTTGTTGTGTCTTTTGGCTTTTCCTGGTTAGGGGTCGCCACAGTGGAACTCCGGTCCGCTAATGATTGGCAGTAGATTTTTACATGCCAAGTTGCCGGCCCTGATGCACAACCTTCAACGAAGGTACGCCCATTTACGCATGTCTCCACACAGACAACGCTCTAGCTGAGAATCGAACAGGATAATATCTTACTGTGAGGTGACAACGCTACCGCAGCACCACCACCGCAGTCGGGTGCTATCTTGGTAACATTACAATTTCTAGGGCAGAGTGACTAAGCTTTTGCACAAGTTCTTAAGGTGAAGCATGTGACGTTTGAAGTAGTCAGTATATCTGCATTTGTCAACATTCCTGCTTTAATACTTGAAAAGAGGCAACATTTTTGTGTATAGGGAAATTGATTTTCTGAAAATAAAGTAAAATAAAAACTCTTCATAAGCTTGTGTGCACTTAAGAATTACTTGGAATGCTGTACCAGTAACTACTGAGAAAATCCAACAAGCAAAACTAGACCAGACACCTTGGAAATTGTTTAACAAAGTGACTTTTCTTAATGGACCTTGATTAAGCACAGACTTGCTTTTCAAGTCAGGCAAGACAAAGGTATGTTGGCTTTGAAAACTTAGTCAAAGCTTATTTGTCTGCCTTTATTGGGGGAGGTATTAATGCTAAACTGTGTGGGATTTTTATGTAATTTACTCACAATATTATCCTAATGCAAAGTTTAAAGCAACCAGGTATAGCATGCAGGACCTTTTGCTGGTTTTCTGCAAGTGTTTTCACATAGCATGGCTAACATGAGTTTATGTTGCTTATTTTTATAGGCACATTCTTAGATACATAAAGAGGTTGCTACAGATGTTTTATGTTTAATGCTTCTTCTTCTTTCCAAACAAATTGTTAAAGGTTTCTTTATTTATAAGTCTGATTATATTATCTCTGACAAATACAAACATTTCACAATTGTTAGTTCAGTCAACCAGTGATAATAGCGTGCTTATGTTGCATAAGCAAATTTAAAGATACAAGAACAGCATGCAAATATTTTCTGTTTAAAGGAAATGTTCTTGTATCTGGAAGTTATCTTATTATGAAACAAAATCAATTAAATTTATTGTGGCCTATAACTTATCTCGGTGTACAGCTGGAGTTTAGTTCACTGGCAAAAAAAGAATGTAAATATGCAAAATATAGTAAGTTATGTAGGCATGAAGGGACATAGGATCATAGGAAGCCACTAGGCTAATAGCCCTAGGACCTTTTCAAGCCTAGCCAATTTACCCTTGTTTCCATGATCAGCACCTATTCTCCCCATCCAAGAGAGACACAGGTGGTACCCCTGGGGAGAATTTACGGTTACCCATCCAGTCATCCAGACTAAGTTTGAAGAGGGCCAATGACGTGCTCTGTTTGACATGAAGTTGGAGTCTGTTCAAAAGGTATGGTAACCTCTGCGAGATAAATCTTCTAGTGACTGCTTTTTGGAAACCACCAGAATTAAACTTAACAAGGCCTTACTCTGTCCAGGCAATTCAGATCCTGTATGCCAGCTCAAAAATCATTCCCGTAGTTACACCCATTTGCATACCCACTAGTTCTGGCAGAGTGCTCTGTAGAGAATTTTTTAAATTTGCCAACTCATTACACTCCCAACTCAGTTACTGTTTTCTTCCCCATCATACCTCCATCATTTGTCATCTACCTAAAGAAAGATTCTTTGGAGTCTGCATGAGGTATAAAAATACCTATGTAAACACTTCCAAGCAACGATCCTAAATCTACTAGATTTTGATGCATATTTGGGAGCCATGCATAAATAAGTCCTTCCATCATCACCTTGTGAATTGCGTATCCAGTCTATCTTTCCAATCTTTTCTAACCTTATCTGACTTTATTCCAGCAATATTTTAAATGCCCTACTAATTATCCCCTTATTAACAGCAGATTCTGTTCTAGATTCAATGAAAGACTCTACCAGAGCAGGTATTTTACTTAAGATTCCCCTACCCCTTTCTTTTTGTTATACTCTGATATCAATCCCCAGTAGGGAAGGCAGTTTATGGCTGACAGTGCAAATGTCTTCTTGGCCTCCTCCCATTCTGTTACATTTCCCTCTTTAGTTAATTGCTCCCAATACTTTGGTTCCTTTGTCAGTTTTCTCTAGTAAATTCCAGCCCCCTCTTTCCTATTCTCTGTACCCATAATTGCAGTCATCCCTATAGGTAGAATTTGCTTTCTGCATTCCCGTGTTGGCTTAGTTTTTAGAATACTTTCTGTTACTTTATGAATATAATATTCTGTATGGCTGTTGTTATTCTACTTAAGGATCTGCATCCAAAATCCCACTCTCTTCACATTTCTTGAAATCTACCCCCTTCATCATCATCCTTTTCCAGTCTGAATTATAGCTTTCTGCTTATGTTATATGTTTAAGCTTTATCTGTGTAGCTCTAAAATATCCATTCAAATCAGGTAATACTAAACAACCTTGTTCTAATGGAAGGATCAGCTTATCCCACTTGACACCCCCCCCCCTGATAAAATCCTTCAGCTCTTTATTAGTTACTTTCCAAAATTCACCACTGGTTGATAAAAATGTGCCTGATCTCTATATAAAACTAAAGGGATTAAAAACATTTTCACTGCTTGTAGCTTGCTGTTCATATCCATAAACAATAACTTTCAGTTTCTCAGTTTTTTATATTATCTTTTGTGTAGTTTTATATTGCTGCAATCTAAGAACTTTATGGAATATCAGGTTGGGGTGTCAGTTTTCCCATGGCCTAATCTAAACTTTTGAAGTTTAATGTTGCCTTATCCAAACCTTCTGGCTATAGCAGATTCTTTTTGTCTCAGAAGTTAAAAAGCATTAGTGCTTTTTTGAGAAGTGCATTTTAAACTACTGGCAGAACAACAGAGATCAAACAGTCTCACTTAGCACCAAATGGTATGCTGCAAAGTCTACAGTATTTGTCATATTAGACACTCATATGGTTGTGTAGAGCATGAATTGTATGAGAAGATTAAGCCCATTGATAAAGCTACTGATGGTATAATTAATATTCTTGCCATAGATTATGAAACGTTTGAACCCCTTCAAAAAGTTTATTTATAGAAAGAGAATAAACAGAAACTAATGATCTATGGTTGCTTGCAAGCAAGGATAGGTTCCTATATTATGATAAAGTAGAGAGATAATTGTCTATGCAGTGATGCAATTCCAGGTTAGGAATTATTTGGTGGGCTTAGTAATAATTATGGAAACGCAGTTAATTTCACCGCTTTGGATTGGTGTGTCTGGAATTTTTTCAGTGATATTTACAATGACTAGTCTGAAGAGAAAACACTTACTCTGCTAAAGTAAAAACTGCAAATGTTGAATATTTCTGAGATAGATGTTACATTTGGATATTCAGGAATGACAAAGCATCTCAAGGGTGGAACTATACCTACTCCTGACCAGCTGTATAACTTTGTCAATGTTTTACTGACATATTCAGTCCTGTTTTGTTAAAAATGGCTCACCTGCTCTTTCTTCCTAACTGTGATGTTTAATATTCAATATAATGAGTTAAAGTATTGTAATAATGAAACAGGGAAACTGAGTCATCAGTTGAATAATTTTAGTCCATTTTCTCTACTAAATTTAGATTACAATATTACTACTAAAGCTGTTTCTCTTTTGTCCTGCCCACCAAATGGCCCATACAAATACACTTCTCTAGATGATTTTTCTTTATGTACAGAATTATATTTTGGATTGTGGAAGTGTGAATAGTATTTCTTATGATACAACAAAGACCTCTGATTCTAATTGGGTATCCATTTGGAGAATTGTGCAACATTACAGAGTTCCAGACCAGTTTGGAACATATACTGAAAGTTCTCAGAGTAATATTTAAGTATTTTTTGTAGATACTAATACTTTTACAGCATATTTGGGATTGGGGAATGGAGTTCATCAAGAATGCACAGCAGCCACTTTATTAATGCTGACTATCAATTCTGTGTTACAGCTACTTCCATAAGTATACACGGCATAAGTCTTGGAAACTACAAATACAATGCAATAGATTATGCTAGTGTTTTATTAGTTACTTCAGTGTCTCATATAAAGAACTGTTTAAGACTGAAAATGATTGATTTCAACAACTGGCTAAGTTTCTGGTGGCATATTAAGGGGATCCAGTATCTGTCTGCCTGGAATGACATGATTGACAGACCTTGATGCTTTGCCAGAGATGGCCTGCATCTCTCACCCCAGGGCTTCTGGATACTGGCCAAGGCTCTTGCCACCCCAGTATTGCTTTTTTTAGGCAGTGTTCCAAAGACCAAATTACCACCATAACAGCTACAAGCAAATGCAATCTGAAGGTCATGCTGCTCAATGTTAGAAGTCTAAATGTCAAAATGCACTCACTTGATGAAGCACTCCTTAAAATGGATAACATCAACATTTGTGCCGTAACAGAGACCTGCTTCAAGGCAACAAAAAGCACCCCTGCACTACCAGGCTGCAACTCATTACATCTTTTGGCCCCAGAACTTGGACTGAAGCTCCAAAGGCAGTGATGTTTCCTTATTCATAAAGGATGTGCACACCTTCAGACTGGTAGCCCAACATAACGCATCTGAGAAACTTCAGGTGCAGCTAACATTGGGTAAGACAGAGATTCAGGTCATAGCTTGCTATAGGTCTTCAACCATGTCCCAAGACTCACACTCCATGTTCCTAAGCACCCTGAAGAATATTATGGTCCAATCTAACACCCTCATACTGGGCAACTTCAACTACCCCTCCATTAACTGGGAAAGCTACTCATGTACCAATTCACTTGCCTAATGTTTCCTGGAATTTATTAATTCCAATTCACTGGACCAGCTCATTCTTACCCCCACTAGAGGTAGCAATATCCTTGATCTCGTCATTATCAACATGGCTGACCACTGCTCTACACCAATACTCAACTCCACCCTGGTTAGATCCGACAACAAACTAATCAACTTGGATATCCACATCCCTCCCACCCCCCATTCAAAGGAAACCACCATGAAAAACTTCTCCAAAGCTAACTTTGGGCCCCTAAAACAGATGTGGATAACTTCATAGCACCCATGCAAATGGAGAATAGTTGCATAACCGCTGAATCATACACCAATCCACTGTGCAAACACATATACAAATACATGGATCTCGCCATACCCAATAGAACCAAGATGCTCTCCTCCAAAAAAAGGAAGAAAATCTGGTGGTGCCCTGCCATAAACAAACTCTACAACAGAAGGAAGAAACTGATGTAGAATAAGGTGAAGTCCCAAGACTGGAAAAACTCCCTTATCAGCCTCATCAAAAGGTTGAGATCCCTCATCAAATCCTCCAAAGCTAGTTATGAAAACAGAATTGTAATAGATAGTAAAGACAACCACAAGACCTTCTATAGTTACGTAAGGAATCTCCATGGCAATACCCAGATTTGCTTTGAGCTACTGCACAATAGTAATTCCTATACCGAGCCAACAGATATTGCCAATATGCTGGCGAACAGATTCAGTGCCAAATTTAACCCCCCCAGAGGACCAATCACAATGCCAGTAGATTGCCAGGCACCCAGTATTACTCCTGCACAGGTTAAAACAACACTGTCCAAGGCCAAGAATACAGCTTCTATGGGACCTGACAATATCCCTGGCTGTGCTATACATGAACTACAGAGTGAACTGGCACCTCACCTGTGTGCCCTGTTCAATCACAGCCTCACCTCAGGCTTTGTCCACTGAATGGTGCACTGCTACAGTCATCCCTTTCCACAAAGGAGGAGTGACTACAGACCCAGGGAACTATCACCCCATTAGCCAAATGAGGCTGATATGCAAAGCTATGGAACACATCATCATGGACCTAATAAACAATGATATAGGGAATCTCCAAACTCTGGATCTCACACAGTCTGGTTTTGTGAAGGGTAGTTCATGCCTGCTCAACTTGGTTGACTTCTTTGAGTCAGTCACCAGAGCTATGGATGAAGTCAAGGTGGTTCATACAGCCTACCTTGATCTGGCCAAGGCCTTTGATACCATTCCTCACTCAGGAATCATAGAAAAACTCACTGAGCTAGGCATCAACCCCTATATCACTAGATGGGTTGCAAACTGGCTCACAGATAGAACCCATAGTGTGAAAGTAGTTGACTCCAAGTCAGACTGCAGACCAGTCATGAGTGGAGTCCCACAGGGTTCGGTCCTGGGTCCTCTCCTATCTACTTTTCTGAAGTCCAGGCTGACACAAAGAGACTTTGGCTGACAAAGTTCACAGATGATGGCAAGTTGGGAGCTATTATTAACTCTCCAAGCAATGTTGACATCCTACAGAAAGGCCTAACTGAGACCAACAACTGGTATCAGAACCATGACCTTAAGCTCAATGCCAAAAAATGTGTCATCATCCCCTTTATGGAAAATCTGGTTCCCATGAATTACCACATTGATGGTAGTCCACTGAACACAGAAGGAGTTATAAGAGATCTGGGAACACAGGTTCACAGCAACCTCTCTTTTGACCACCACATTGCCACTGTGGTCAGAAAGTCCTTCTATGTGGCACATCTCATTACTATGGGTTTTGCATCCAGGAAGAAAGAGGTCATTGTCTTCCTCTACTCTTCCCTCATTATGCCAATCATCGAGTATAATGCTCCATTTGGCATGCACCTCACTAGGCGCCTGCAACAACTGGAGAGAAAGCAAAAGTACCTCACAAAGAGAATCCTAGGCCTTAAACACTTGGCCTATATGGACAGACTCAAAAAACTCCAACTAATTTCTGTCTCATATCGCCTACTTAGAGGCCATCTCTGTTTGACTTACAAAGCCATGTCTGACCCAGCTCTGTTAGAAATGCTACATCTAAAGAAATCCCAGTCCCTCCGCAACACATGCTCTAGAGACATTAACCTCATTACCACGATCAACAGAACATGCTGGAGGGACAGGTTCATAACACAGAGACTGCCCATGTTATGGGATAGAGTTTCCATACATGCCTAGCAGAGTAGCTCACTGGCCCTCATCAAGAGAAATCTTAATGAGTGGATGGGAAATAGAAAATTCACCCAGGAATCACTCTAGTTGCTCTGCTCGACAAAGGCAATAGGAACTAAGGTCGGGTGGCAAGATGCCACCTATGGGCTAGGCTTGTAAAGGCTCCAGGGCCATTAGCCTAGTACACACCTATGAACCTATGATTTAAGATTAAAAAAAAAAAGAGTTGTACAATAAATCTGGAAAATCCAAGACATTTATTTTGGGTTTCCAACCAGACATTTATGTGGATTACCCAATACCAGAGATAAAAAAATGTATCTTTTTCTGGAAAACATAATTATCCTTTTAATGATACAGATGTAGCAAATTGCGAAAACTGTATAATCAGAATTTATTACATTACTTTAACATTTTCTTTTACATATTTTCTTTGGTTTAAAGATGTTTCCGCTGCTATTATTACATTTCTGTTTTATGAATCCCATTGCAAATGATTCTGGTGAATGGATAAATTTCATTAAACAAATTTTCTAAAAGCTTCTTTGATAGGATTAGTGTCTTAGAATTGCCTGGAGTACAGTAATTAAAGTTTGATAACAGGGAGAATAACATTTCTCTCTCTAGACCCCAACACTATACGTCTGTGTTAACATGATTTTTGTATTTCATTAAGTTTCAATATGATTATATCTATTATGTGAGAATTTTAATGATCAGTCTGGCAGCTTTGATACTGTTTTTAAATGGGAATTTAAAATGACTAGATTTGCTTTTAACTGCATTCTTAATGCTTTATATTGGATTAAGAAAAGTCTTCCTGTGTATGCTCTGTAACCATTTTGTGGTAACATAATCAAATTTAGTCAGTTTTCTCAACAGTAATATTATGATCTCCCTTTTTGAAATGTAAAATGTAGAATGATATTCATCTCAAATCCAGTGCCATGGGTAATCTTGCTTTTTAAGTAATGACAAGCTGAAGAGGTTTATTTCTGAAACATCAAAATTATTTCAGTGTTAAACTTGAGTAGTCTAGGAGTATATCTGAACATAATATGAAGATAATATTTATTGTTTACAAATGTATGTTTAAACAAAGGAAGTTATGTTTGATAAGTTAACAAAAATGGATAAGTATCATGTTACTAAAACTAGTTGTGATCAACATTTAATGATTTTTTCCAGCATTAACAGAAATCATTGCTCTCTGCATAGCTTGTCACTGTAGGGCAAGATCACTTGTGGTAAACATATTTCTTTTTTAAAGATTCACTTGATGAAACCTGCATATATTCCAGTTTGTTAGCATTGTGGCTTTCAGCCTACTTCATCTGTCCAGTAGTATGTGTACAGTTTCAGGACTGGTGCAAATAGACTGCACATCTTTTAAATAAATTATTTGAAGATAGGATGATAAACCTGATACATAACTATTTGATATTTTATATTTTTTTCTCTAGCCATTCAGATAACAAGTGTATTAACTAGTATAGCTACACATTGACTCTGAAAAAAATGAAAATTTACATGAGTTTTATAGGTTTGCTCAGTCTGAACTTTATGTTAATTACAAATATGCATTAAATATTTAAAGTTCAGGGCACCTGGGTTGTTCTTGTTATTTGTATAAAAAGAGGTAACAGATCACAGGCTTAACTTAAAAGCAATATCAGTATAACAATGGAATCTAATGTTGAGAAAAGCTATGTAATTGTTGGGTTATCTAAAGCAGGATCATGTTTTTTTTTATAGGTGCTCTAGTAATTTCAGCCAGAATGCGTTTTCTATCTGAGACTTTCTGATGTTTGTGACAAGCTGATACTACAGTTTGGGGCCAAAGGAGGAATAAGCCTGGACAGTGTATCATACATTATTAGTGAATCTTTTCAGTACTGTTGATGGCCTGAACTAAAATGTAGTTCACATTGGACTTATCTCTTAGACAATTCTGAAGTAAAAACGAAAGGATTGTTGTTGTCTAGCATTTTGCAAATGAGCACCACCTGGTGAAGTTTATCAAATTGTTGCATCAGAACTCAGTTTGCATGCTTAAGGGTGTTGCACTGATATTCTCTCTGAGGGGAAAGTAGCTTAAAATGGCAGATGCTATTAGATAATATTTGTTAGTCATTAAGATTTTTCTTTGAAGAGAAGATAGTAAGGGGAAGGCTGCATGTTAATTATGGATACAGGATATTTTTACTGTTTGCAGCTCTGCCTTCAGGAGTAAGGGGAGAAATGGTGGGGTAGATGTATACAGTAGTAATAATCTTTGTTTTATGTTATTAATGTGACCAAACATAGATAAAGTAGGATCCAGTATTATACCTAGCTATTTGAAGCAGGCTGCCTGCCATTCAGTAATTTGATTATTGTAGGTAATAGAGACAGTGAGAATAGGCAAGGTTTTAAGTTCTGGTTAAGTGCCAAAAATATAACATTAATTTTCTTAGTGTCTAATGCAAGTTTCTTTCTCTATATTCATAGAGAAATTTTATCATGTATCATTTAATTTTTTTAATATTTGTACATACTGAGAGGTGTCGCCTCACAGCAAGAGGTTCTCCTGTTCGATTCTCGGCTGGAGTGCCTTCTGTGTGGAATCTGCATGTCCTCCCCAAGGTCGAGTGACATTAAAGACATGCAGGTAGGTGCAAGCGTGAATGGGTGTGCCTTCCTTGAAGGTTGGGTGTCGGGCTGGCAACTCAGCACCGTAAAATTCCACTGCCAATCATTAGTGGACCGGAGTTCCACTGTGGCGACCCCTAACAGGGAAAAACCGAAAGACATTACTTTTACTAAGAGGTATATTCATAGATTGCAAGGTAATGAGACAAGACTAGGTTGCATAGCTTTAGACCAAGTATGATGTGGTTGATGAAAAAAAATAAGACAATGGGATCTAAGACTGACCTTAGAGCTCTAACTGCAGAGATGGTTTTAGGGAATGGGAAAGTATTGAAATGGCAGACTGAAAACCAATGAACTGCTGTTGGAGGATACAAAGGAGTCTATAAGTAGGTTGTGGTTTATGCTAACAAATGCTGAAGCCAGCTAACAATGCAGCTAAAAAGTTGCTTTTATCATTATTATACAGTATAATGTCAATAAGTGTAAGAAGGGAAGTCTGTATACTTATTCCTTTTAGGAATCCATATTGACCGATGATAGGAATCTTATGCTAATAAAGGCAGCCAGTGACTTTGTTATATTTTGTGTTCTCTTCTATTTCGCAAATGTGTAGTAGAAGAAAAATATGCCTGTTGTTGAGAGGGTTTATAATTTGCAAACTTTTGGAATGGTTAAAGTTATTGCCCTCTTCTACTCCCTGGAGAAAATTTGTTGTCTGAGGTAAAGATTAAAGAGGTATTGTAACTGGGGAACAAATGAGTCACAACATAGGTTAATAAACAAGAGGTTGAAACCATTAGAGCAACGTGTTCCACAGTTTGGAAGTGACTATCATCTTGTCTGCATCATTAGTATGATCTTATTTGGGTAGAATGGAAGAGTTAAAACTTTAAAGGAGAGGGTGGTAGTGAAGTATTAGTGAGATAGCATTGTGAACGAGTAGCACACACTTCAGGGGTAAATGATGAAGGTAGATTATTTATGTGTGGATAACATGCAATGCTGTTGTCTTCTTTCTAGGATTCTGTTGGAATTGTAAATGTAGACATTTGTCACTTGTGAAAGCAGCAAAGGTTTTAGCTATCTACCTGTATTTGTTGTGGTCCTCTAAAAAATTGGTTTTCTTGTAGGTGGCCCAGGTAGTGTCACATAGTCTGAGTAGTAACTACAGCCCTCTAGTCATCCATAGCAAATTTGTTGTCTTACATAGATGTTTTATTACTGGAAGGTATTGGTTAGTGCAGAGGTTACATGGTTTATAACAGTTGTAAAATTCTGTCCAGTCAGAAGATTCTAAGCAACATGAAGAGAGAGAGAGAGAGAGAGTTTTACTTAATATGGTTGTGGATGTGATGCATTACGGGATGGCGACTTATATTTCTGTTATAGCCACTTAAATGAGATTGTAATGATGGAATTAGAAATGATTATATCAGTATTATTTCTGTGTCATACTGAAAAGGGCATGATTTATTAAGAGATGAATAGTGTGGGAAAAGAAGGTAAGAGAAGCAAAAGTAATGTGAGCATGAAGATGCTAACCTGCAGGTAATTGAAAGAGGTAGGTGACATATCAGTATTTCAGTTTGAATAGTCCACTTTTTAAGTAGATTTAATTTATAGCATGGATTGCTTGAGGTTTAATTTAGGTATGATTGTACATATCAAGTGGAATATTTCAAAGGTCATCACATATTAAAAAGGTAAGTCATATGTGATGTCTATGGCTATTCTGACTATAATTAGAACAATGTGTTAAAGGAGTTACATTTTTTTATAGTGGAGCAAGACAGTGACTGATTTAAAACTAGGTGAGATATAAGAAGGCTGATGAATGAATGTAGGGAAGAAAAACTGAGGGCCGGATTCAGGAATGTCTAATTTCCATACTGCCATTGTGTGCTCGTAGCACCATGTCACTCATATAATAGTGTGTCATTTTGTATTCATTAAATGGATCTACATGTCCTGTAGAGCCATCGAATAAAGTTAGAGTATGCTAATGACAGCATAATCAGCTGAATTGCATGCTAATATGCCAAGCCAATATGCCAGAGCCATTCAGGAAGCAATAAAGTAACAGTGTAGGGATCTCGTAGCCCTTTGCCATGAACACCAAAACCTACTGGAATATAGCCACCATCACACTTAGAAAAAAGAAAGCAAGGTTAAGAACTGCTACTGTGCTCTTGCATGTGTAAGTACAACAGGCTCAAATTCTCATCCAAGAAAAGAAGGGTATTTAGACACCATTTAACATATGAACTGCATGGCATTGAAAAAGTAGAGCACTACAGGGTTGATAAAGAAACACTACAGGACATCTGCAACCTCTGCAACCCCCACATCAGACCTAGGGAAAAATTGATGAGAACCTATACCAGTGAAAACTAAAGCATGTGTATCATTAAGGATATTAGCTACTAGTTCATTCCAAAAACTGACAGGGGATATAGTAGGGGCATCACAGGCCTCAGACTTCAGAATATTTCACCAATGTCTCATTGCTATGCTAGAACATGCAAGGGAGTAAATCTATTATCCATGAATCCCAGAGGAGAGAGCAAGAACAATGCCAGAATTTTATGCTGTAGCACATTTCCCTGAAGTTTTGGCGCCATAGATTGCACTCAGAAATAAAAGTGCTATCTGGTGAACATGGAAGGACATATATCAACAGGAAATAGTTCCCCTCCTTCAACTGCCAAGTTGTCTGCAATGTCCAAGGGATCATCCTCAATGTCTCTGCAGACAACCCCGGCAGTTATCATGATTCACACATTTAGCACAGCTCACAGCATTACATAAGGTTTGCTATGGATGATGTTCCACAAGGCCATCTACTGGGTGGTGTAGGTTATGCACTGGAACCGTGGCTCATGACACCCATCATAAATGCACACACACACACACACACACACACACACACACACACACACACACACACACACACACACACACACACACAAAAAGGATACAGTGATGCCCATGCTCAAATTAGTAACATCATAGAGCATGTGTTTGACATGCTGAAGTCACAGTTCTGTTACTTAGACACATCAAGAGGATGCCCTGCACTATGACCCAGGCACCTGCACAGAAATTCTCACAGTTTGTGCCATGTTGCACAATAATGTCTTGGGGAAACAGCTGCAACAGGGATGACAAATGCCAGGACCAGACATTCCTGGCAGGGTCAGCACCTCCAGCATATACACATGAAGATTCTGAGGGAGAACCTCCAGCTGCAGAGGTGGCCAGCAAATGTAGGCATGCAGAATGCACCCTTACCCTGGCTAAGAGGCAAAGAACAGCAAACACTCACAGCCTAAGACTCGAAGGTTAACACACACACACACACACACACACACACACACACACACACACACACACACACACACACACACACACACACACACACATTCACCAGTTAAAAGGCAAATAATAGGACACACACTCACCAGCAAAGAAATACACATAGTAACCTAAGCACATAGAAATATTAAAAGTGATGTCATCCAATGTATGCAAACTGTATTTACCCACGTAATGTCTGTGTACAGATAGTGTCAGACAGAGACAGCCCCAAAGCACATGACTCATAACTGCAATAATGTCAAGGTAAGTGCAGAACCTGCATTATACAAACAAATGTGTAAGAAGATAAGCTACCTGCATACTGTTAGTCATAAATGTACTCAATCAGAATATGTGTGAGGTGTCCATTAGTAGCATTCTTGCCTTATAGGAATGATATCTGCAACATACAGGTATGCATTGTATACAATAATTGGTATCAAGCTGGTCACTTACACACTGTACACAAACCAGTCAACAGGACAGTTATATCAACAGTTTCACAAGTACAGCAATAAGAAGGAATGCAATATTACTGGTTGGAATGCATGACTTGGACTATTAAATGAAAAAAGAAAAGGCATTCCAAAATGAGTTTTTACAGAAAAATACACAATCCTGTTATGTATTAAATATGCATATAATCAGCACAAAGAAAAAGAGTGTGGTAGCTATCCACTTAGTGCATTAGACATATATGTAACCATAAGTCAAACCCAAATGAACAAAGGGCATGACACATTCATCATCATTTCCACAGGGTGAGGGGGCAGTAGGCCAAGGCTGACACCAAAGTAGTGAGTGTGTGAGTAAGAAACACAGACCATTTAATAAAGTAGGAAATATGTCAGAGCCACTAACAGGAGATATAACCCAATCAAAATTATTTTTTTTTCGGTCTGTGTATGTGTGGGTTAGTATGGGCAGTTTTTATAAATTTGTGCAGGTCTGTATGAACACAGTCAGGCTCTGTGATAGTACTAAGTCCTCCCATGTTGGACAAGTGTCAGCCATGCATGATAGAGTTCTCAGTTCAGTGTTCCAGCTCCCGGCCATAAGAACTTCCTCTGCCAGGAGTTGAACTGCCACTTCCACAACCCTCATTTGAAGTGGGGCTGCTACTTGAAGGTGAGTAATGTCTGCTGGATGAGCTTATGATGGTTTAAATGACAGGGTGTCTATTAAACTTGCCCTTAAGAGTAAGGGCTTATTTAAGTGAAGGATTTTTTTATGGAATTCTAAGTAATGAAGTTATTTTCCTTGTTTTATGTATGTTTTAGCATGTGCTTGTGTATCGGAGAACAAATAATGTCTTATATTGCTGATGACTTTAAGGGAACTTGCTTCTATTACTGAGCTGATAGATGGAAAGCTCTCATTGGTTATGAGTTGTATTTAAACTGGTTTTACTTTGTTGCATTGTTTGATGAAGCAGCATGCTATGGCTGTGAAAGCGCTTACTCTCTGAATAAATGCTCTTGTTTTAAACATTTTATTCGTGTGGTTCAAGAGAAGTTATTGTCATCGTATGGTTCACTTTACAGTTTTCATTTGAACTAGTAGAAATAGCACAAATCTAACAGCATACACGTGCAACAACTCAAGATTCACACAGCTAAAACAAGGACAGAAAAGCAAAAACTGGTTTATTAACCTTACTATCAAAACTGTTTTACCCATATATCAACAACAAAATATACACCAACCAGTTAAATAATGGTAACGGCAGTTTTATAAGGAAGGGAACACTGTATGGCAGCACTGACAAAAGAGGGCAGAGGAATGCACTAGAGGAATTACTGTACCAAGGAAAACTTATGTCATGGGCAGTGTTCAACCACCTTTGCAGGTAATTTCAAAGAATTGTTACAATACAAACCAAAAATGAACTATGCATATACTGTATTCTTTATCAATTTCATTGGAACATTCCTCTTATACCTTGTTTATGTTGTGATATTATATGTTGTGCAGCTACAAAGAGAAGGAGCTGCCAATTTGCCAAAAAAAAAAAAAACACTCTGCTATAATGTTTTATTTATCAATATGAAGCAGCCTTTTTTATACTTTGTAGGTTCTGATACAGTATGTTGTGCAGTCTGGGGGAATGGGACATGTCTGTTCCACCTCAGCTGCAGGGAGCAGCCTTTACCTGAGTCTTAGTGTACATCAACTTCAAATATCAAGATGGCCAGGATCTCCTCTTTGTTATCTCATGGGTTACTGTCTTTAACATAGACACGTTTTCTTGGGTTTCCAGACTACTATTTTTGAATCTGTGTGGTTGTCATTTGCTGGAGCTGCAACGGTGCTGATGTGAGCTGCCTCAGATACAAGACTTCTCAGTTTTCATCTATTTTCTGCATCCCCAAGCATTTTTGTCCATATGCATCCACTATTGCCATTTTTGCTTGCCTTTTCTGTTTTTCTTTACCTACCGCTATCATCTTGTCACTCTGGGTTTGGCCTAAAAACCTGTAAAGGTACTTTAGCCTATCAGTGTAAAGGCACTTAGTCCAGCTAGTCATCAATACCCTCCAATTCATTCTCAGTCTAGCTTCTATTCTGATACATATAGGACAGAGTCCTGAACTGCTCACTACTTTAGTCCCCATTTTGTTATTTGAATGCTAAGTTCTACTTAGTACAAAATGAAAACAAGTAATTCTGGCAGATTAAGCTGGCTGAATCAACAGCCAAAATGTATGCATTTGATATGGCATTAGGATGTGCAGATTCCTTAGACTTCCATTTTATATTGCTGTAGCACCAGAGGTATTCCCACAGTGTTGCGAAGTAAAATGAAGGCTTAATGGAGGATGTAAACCTAGTTAATGATCTGGTAACCAAATGAAATACAAAAAACTATTAGAAATAAAAAACTGCTTAAAGGCTGAAAACTCAAATAACAAATCGGCACTTTTGTGTAAAATCTGTTTAATCACCGCTTTCGTCCAACCAGACTTCATCAGAAATGCAAAACTTTATGAGTTTCAAGCCATATAAATATTAAATACATCAATTGTTTAATTACATCTTGTCAAAGCAACACCCGTTAAATCAATTTATTTAAAAAACAGTATAAAAGTAGTATAAAAAAATAGTATAAAAAATAGAACAGGAGCAGGAATACTCCTGCTTATTTGACAGTCTTAGCATAAGCCCTACGTTCCTTTAAAAACATTTGATGTTGATGGCATCATTTAATCCTGGGGGCACATCTGAATTCAACTTTATCTGCCATCTAGTCTCTCTCTGTTCTAAATAATTCTTGAAACTACCCCCTCTTAGGCTTAAGTGTCCTTGTTCCAAAACAGAAAATATATATGTTTTAAATTATTACATACAACACTATGTCTATACAAGGTATTTCTACTGTCTTTGTTTTTAATGCTATTTTCATGTTCCCTAATTCTAAAATATAAGAGCCTGGTGGTCATCCCCACATAAAATTTTGAACATGTACTACAAACAGCAATATAAACTACTTCTAAACTTTTACAAGAAAAATAACCAGTAACTGGTATAGTGTAAGAAAGATGTGGTAGATCTATAAAGGGCCCTTCCAAAATATACCGACACATGCTGCACATATAACATTTGTGCATGCTATGATCTTCACTAATACTTTGGGTTTCAACTACAAAAGAATCCCTACCTTTCTCTAATAAACTTTTCAAATTTGACTCCTTCCTGTACACAAACCTTGGTTTTATACCCACACTTTTGTCAAATCTTGATTGCCTTCCACAATCTTACAATTTTTAAAAATCACATTTCTGATGATGGGCCCATCAACTGTCATGGGCATACCAAAACTCAAATGTCTCTCACTGCTAGAAACTGTGTTGTTAGTAAGAAGAACAAGCTTCTTCTTAATAATGGCAGGATATTTGTCCTCCTTTCAATCCCATACATATTGTATCTGTTGGGCTAATAAATTCTCATCATAACCCCTTTCTATGAACAGTTTTTTAATAAATTCAAATTCTTCAGCCAAGGAGTGTTCCTCACTCATCATCCTGCTAGCACGGATGAATTGTCCTTTGGGAATATTGTCTTTAATGTACTTGGGATGTTGGCTAGAATAATGTAAATAACTGTTCATGAAAGTAGTTTTTCTATGAATATTACTCTCAAACCAGCTATTGATGTTATCCTGTTCCAAATGTACATTTAAATAATTAATGGATGTACCTACATCACCCTTAACAAACTTAAGAAAAGAGGAAATGGAGTTAAGTAGCCCAAGAAACTGCTCCACTTGATGGTGTCCCCTTCCATTACAAAAACTAAATCATCTATAACTCTTTTGTAATATATAATGCCAAACATGTCATAATAAGATGTAAGAATATCATACTCCCACCATCCCATGACTAAGTTGGCAAAAGAAAGGGCTACTGGAGACCCCATAGCTATACCTTGTACCTGTTTGTAGTACTGACCATTAAACAAAAAATAATGATTTTTTTAAAATAATATCCAACAAATTACAATAAAAATTAATGAGTAAATCTATTTAAATATGCTCTGACATGCTCAATCCCCACTTCTTGAGGTGTACATGTGTATAGGGATACCACATCCAAAGTAAAAATAACATGTTTTTTGGGGTCAAATGTAACTACTTCATGGAAATGTCTCATGCTTTCTAAAAAGCTCCAAGAGTCTTTAAGAAAGGACTGCATTTGATGCACACATGGTTGTAAGAAAGAGTCTACCATGATGGAAATGCCCTCAGTAACATAGTTCAGGGCTGATATGATGGGTCTAAAGGGAGGATAAGGAATTGCATACAGGAGATCTACTGAAAAGATAGTATATGCCTAAGAGGAATATTCTATGTATAATACTTTAATTACCAGTGACAAAAGGAAAGGTGTTTTATATATGCCCCTTGCTTGCTGACCATCAAGCCACTTCTGAATCAAACATTCCACTGTCTAATGGGGCAGCCATCATTCAGATAGCCATGAGAGTGTTTTGTTTTGTTGCTTACATTTCCTGGTGACTATGTTTCTAAAGGAGCAGGGTATTCTTCAATGATCCAACCTTGTTTAGAGTGAAGAATGGCATTCCTAAGATGAAGACATTTCCTGAAGGCTCTTAACCCCTGACTAGAGATAATGTTCATTATTTCCACTGTCTCAGTGGCATTTTGGAATAATTGCCAAGGTAACACAGTACTGACTCACTTTCAAAAGCTCAGACTCCCCTCCTTCTTTCTTCCTGTGACAGCTGATTGGCGGAGCATATCCTGAGAGGAAGCCTTCATCAGTTGCACAAAGTGATGGTTCAGTCTCTGTCTGCCATCCAAAGAAGAAGTCATCTGACTCCTCACAGAATAAAGTGCTGATTTTTCCAGCTTACTTCTCAGTTAAGCCTCATTTGGGGCCCCTTCTTCTCATGTTACTCTCATGTTACTATTAGATTTATTTATTCTTTTTCTATTTTATGTTTATTAAATATATATATATATATATATATATATATATATATATATATATATATATATATATATATATGTGTGTCTATATATATATATATATATATATATATATATATATATATATATATATTAATATTGGTTCCACTTCTAACCATCGAAATTTCAAAACATCGAAGTTCAGTTCATCGAGACCAGAGCATCGAATTTTGAAATGTCGAAGGTTACAAGTGTAACCAAAAAAATGTAACAAGTGTATGCAGGGGGGCTGAGCCCCACACCCCCCCTACTTTAATATTCAAACTCCAAGACTGCACTACAGTGGAGTAAAGGCAAATAGCGCTAAACGGGACATTTTCCATACCCTATCTTTAGTGCAGTCACACAGATGGCACATAGACACACAAAGTATGCAGGGCACCTTGGTGCCCTGCAAAAACACAAACATTCTCCCACCTAAACTTACCTTTTTCTTCCCCTTCAAACCTTCGACATTTTCAAACTTGATGTTCTGGTCTCGATGATCTGAAGTTCGATGTTTTAAACGTTCAATTGTTTGAAGGGGAACTATTAATATTATATACATTAATATTTTATTTCTATCAGTGATTACTGTAATACTGTAATTGCTATGGAATGTATATATTTGTGCTCATTTGTCTTCTGTCTTTGATAAATGTTTGTTTTTTTACTGTTTCTGAGGAAACTTTCAGAATATCTCTCAGAAGCACAATATGTATGCATGCTATTACACTCTAGGGGATGTCTTGTGCAGTCAGAGCCACAAATTAATTGTGCCTATCTTTACTGTTTTTAATCTGCTTTATTTTCATCTTTTGAAAGGAAATCATCATAGAAGTTGGATTTTTCAGCATTTATACATTAATTACTATGTGTATGACTCTGATCTGTGTGTTTTTAACATTGGATCATAATGTTACCTTGAATTAAGTTATTTGAATATACTGTGGATATTTTTCTCTGACAAGAAAACATAGTTTAAAATGTTGTTGCTTAGCTGTATTGATATGTAGTATCAGTGGCACAACAGGCAGCACACTTGCCTTTGGTGTAGGGTCTCTTCCCAACCATGTAGAGTGATTACTGACACTGCTGTGCAGCATGGGGGAGGGGGCTGCACTCCTAAGTGTGTTGTCTTTTGGATGAAATGTTAAACTGAGGCTTCATCTGCTTGAGTTAGTGACACCTCAAGTGGATGTAAAAGATCTTATGGCATCTATAGAAAAAGAGTAGAGGCCCTTTATTAAATGCAATGTTTATAATATTTACATATTTTACATTATTTACAATTTTGTACATAATTTTATATTCATTTTCATCATTTGCGTAACTTTATACACTCATTTCATTCTTTTTATTTCCATTCATGTTCTGACCCCCCCTCTTTTTTCCACAACCAAAATCTTATTTTTTAACATCTCTGCTAATATTCATTTCACATTAAATTTTAACTCATTCAGTCTTTTATTCCATATTGTCCAT
Source organism: Protopterus annectens (assembly GCF_019279795.1). Classification (NCBI taxonomy): domain Eukaryota; kingdom Metazoa; phylum Chordata; order Ceratodontiformes; family Protopteridae; genus Protopterus; species Protopterus annectens. Next base: position 230,774,288 of record NC_056731.1, read on the forward strand.
ATTATATAAAACATATTTTTGTCTATTTTCATTATGTATTGTCACTTTTATTACTATAATAACCCTATACCAACATATTCTTACTTATATCCTTTATTTATCTAATACCTTCCAGGACATTATTTTCATATATGTCCCCCATAATTTCTTTACCCTTTTACATCTTAAAAAACATGTTCTGTTGTTTCAGCCTCCCCACAATAATTGCATATTCTTTGTTCTATTTTTTATATGGCATATTCGATTTCACTGACAGTTTCTTTATTGATAATCTCAGTTGGAAATCTATAAATTGTATGTATTTCTTACATCACTCTGGTCTCATTTGTATGGCTTTTATTTTTTTCACCCTCTGACTTTTCCCATCAATAGACACAATGATACTTATTTATTATGTTTAAATACCATTCTTTCCTATTATGTTCTATGTCACTTATCTTTATTTTCCATAACATAATTTTTTCTTGATAACCTTTTATTTCCCCATTCACACATTATTTCCCTATTTTAAATTTGCTCATCATACACCATATTTTCTTGTATTTCATGATCATACTTATTAATTACTTATTTTTCTCTTTTTAACCATGTCAGCACTTTATATAAATTTAACAAGGCTGCATAAATAACTGGATTTACCAAATTCAACCCTCCTTCTTTTTCTTTAACATACAACACTCCATTCACTGAATTTAATTTATATTCCCATATAAATGAAAACAAAATCAATATTAATTCCTTTTAATTTTCTATAGGGATCATAAACACATTTGCTAAATATGCAGTCTTTCCCAATAATGCAACATTTATTAAACACACTTTCTTTCCCTTTTTAATTTCTCCAAATCCTTTGGGTTTCTAATACCATGATGGGAATGGACCCCATTCCTAAGTCAAAGTATGATTAAAGTTCATGAGCTTAGTATTGTTTCACTCTTTGATGTTAGCCGAAAGTGCTCTTCGTAGCACCCGCTATATGCCTAGTAATGACTCCTTCTGCAGTTCGTATGGAGTTATGTGTATTGGTAGCGTATCTAAATATGCTTGTAGACTCTTTTTTGTAAGACCCATTACTCCTACTACTATTAGAACTATTTGTGTATCCTTCTTCCACATTGCTCTCGTTTCTGCTTGCCGATCCTGATATTTTATAACTTTGTGTCTCTCTGTACGCAGAACACTGTAGCCACTGGATGTGGCGAGTTCAATGATCAATGCTACTCTTGTCTTCTTTTTCTCTTCTTTTCTTGGACTACTATATCCGATTTTCTAGCATCTATCTTTTGAATTTTTGGTTATGGAGGATACCATGAGATATAAACCATCATTTTCTATGCTGCTTTGTGGCTCTTGTTTCCAGTGTTTTTCACCATTTCAATGCCATAATGTTTGCACAATCCCCAGTGCAACAGTCTCACCACATTATTATGCCTTTCAGTATACAGTCCGTCTGCCATTAATATGCAACAACCAGCAATGAGGTGTGTGACTGTTTCCAATTGGGCTTTACAAAACCTACATTTGTCTGTTTCTCCCACATGTTCAGTGAACTTTGTAAACCAACATGTATGTATCCCACTATCTTGGGCCACCAATATTAACCTTTCATCTCTTAGTTTGAATTCACCTCTCCTTAAACATTTCTATGTTCATTCCTGATCACCATGAGGTTCTTCCAGAGGTTTTCTACACTTGCAACTATATTTATGCATTTCCATATTTTTTGCCTTTTCATCTGATCCTTCACCTTATATTCTTTCTTTTGTTTTTTTTGGCACACTCAGTTGCTGCCTGATTTTTGTCTACTTCTGGTTTGATTTCCATTACTGCTTGATGCCAATATGCTTCTGCTAAGTTAAGCAGGGAAGTCATCTTAGATTTATTCTCCTCATGTTTCAAAACTTTCACTACATTTGGGTCTTGTGAGGTCAGCAGATATGAGTGGAGTCCCACGATTGAAGATATATACATGTAATCAATTTCAAGGAGGCTCATCCCTCCTTCAGAATGGGGAATATATAATCTTGGTATGCACTGATTTTTATAGATCATTTGGTAAGCATGAAGCATCCTTCTTGTTTTAATATCTAATCTATTCAACACATTTTGGGGACAATCAATCAGTCCAAAACTGTAAGTTAGGACAGGAAGAGCAAATTGGTTTATAGCTTGGATTTTGTTCCTGGATGTCAATGCTGTTCTCAGGATGTATTTAAGTCTTCTAAAATATTCCTTACTAAGTTCGACTCACATTTGTTCATGTTTTATTGCTGATCCTTCATCACATTCCAAGTATTTATACACTCTCTCTTGCTCAAGTTCTTTTATACCACATTCTTGCCCCAAACTGATGTTTTCCTGGTACTGCAGTTTTCCTGCTTTAAAGATTGCTTTTGCACATTTATCAAGGCCAAATGACATTCTAATATTATCTGAAAAAGTTTTGACAACCTGCAGCTGTGCTTTCAGTTCCTTATTTGATGAGCTATACAGTTTTAAATCATTAACAAATAGAAGATGAAAAGTCTTTAGACTTTTTTGTTTTCTAGGAGCCAAATTATAGCCATGGTCTAAGCTGTTAAGGAAACAGCTTAATGGGTTAAAGGCAAGGCAGAACAGCAATGGTGACAGACTGTCACCCTGGAATATCCCCCTTTGAATTTTTATCCCCGGGATAATAATTTGTCCGTTATCATGGTTAATTGCAAAGTGGTCTGCCATTGTTTCATGGTCACTGTAACATATTCTATCAGGCAGGATGTATCTTATACATTTTTAAGCACTCTTTTATCCATGAATGTGGGATACTATCAAATGCTTGTTTGTAGTCAATCCATGCCATAGTTAGATTCTTCCCCTTTTTACAGTTCTGCACTATGACTTTATTTAGCAACAAATGATCCTTTGTTCCATATAAATTTCTCTTTATTTTGTTCTACTGCCATAATTGGTTTTCTTCTAAATGACTATAAACTCTGTCAGCATAAATTCCCATGTATGGTTTATATGTCGTCGGAAGGCAAGTTATTGGTCTATAAGTTTTGAGGTAGCTTGCAGGTTCACTCTTAAGTAACAGCATTGCTTTGTCTGTTGTTAGCCAGATTGGTGTCTGTTTTGGGTGCACATATAAATAGTTCTTACTCATGGCTAGGTCTTCATGCAAAGATGTTAATACTTTTAACCAAAAGTTAGGCACTGCATCTGGGCCTGGGGTTTTCCAATTAGAGGCTTTTCTTAACTTTGTTTCAGTCTCTCTGGTTGTTACTTCATCCCATTTCATATCCTGTACCTTTAAACTTTTTATTATTTATTTTACTTCTTTTATCCATTTAGCATCTTTGTTATATTCCACAGGATCAGTTATTAATTTAGCTGCACAGTAACATATCCTGCTTACTTTTGTTATATCGCATGAATCTCTATGGACAGTCCTAATTACTGTGCTCATTTGTTTTGTCAGACTTCTGACTTTGGATTTTTATTGACCTTCTGCATTCTGTTACTTTCATTGATTTTAATATATTTATCTGTCCAACAAATCAAGCAACTCTTCCCTTAGTTCCTTTTCTTCCAGACTGAGGGCAAATCCTTTGTTTTCCACTTCCTGCAGGCATTCTATATAAAGTTGTATAACATCTTCCTGTTGCACTTTATCTTCAATGTCTCTTCTTTCTGTATGACAACTTATACATTTTCCAAAATAAACATACATTCCTTATATTTTGTATTACATCTTCCTATTGTTGGATTCTGTCTCCTTACCACATTTTATACCTAATATGTATATTTCTTCCATATTAAACTTAATATTTTCTATTTTACATTGTATTCCTAGAACTTTACTTTTATCACTCTTTTTACTCATGCCTGTAGCTCTCAAATATTGACTAAGCTGCTTAATGGCTACTTCCATCCATTATTTATTCTTTGTTATTAAAACAATACTATCCACATAAGAGAACATAACTGGTGATTTAATCCCTTCTATAGTTGTATAGTCTGTTATTTTTTAATAATGTATTCATCTTACTAAACACTGCATTCATAACCAAAGCAAATTAAATACTACTCAACGGGCATCCCTGTCTTACAGCACTCTTTATATCTATCTCTTGATTTATGCAATCATTAATTACAACTATTACTTTATTTTTTTCATGTGCTAAAACAGATACTTCTATTATCTTCTCACTTGTAGTGTTCCATTATGACCTATAAAATATCATGTTGTAGCCTGTCAAATGCCTCACTCAAGTCATCTAACATAATTTTAACTTCTGTTTTCCTATTTATTATATCATCTACAATTTCTCTTATTATCATTAACAATTCTTGGCTTCCTTTTCCCTTTTTATCAAATATTGTTTCTTCTAATATTTTGTTTAATTTAGTCTCTAGTCTCTTTTCTATTATCGTTATAAAAATCTTGTAATCTGAGTTATTTAAAACTACCAGTCTCCATTTTTTTATGTCCTCTTTTCCCCTTTTCCATATAAATTTCATAGCTCCAACACATATTTCTTATCCAAAATGTTCCTCTAACCATTCATTTAATACTTCCACAAAATACTTCTGCAAATCTAACATGTCTTTATAAATATATTCTATCCCATCCAGTCCTGTTGCTGATTCAGTCTTTACTGCTTTTAGCATGTCATTCACTTCTTCCAACATTATTTCTTTTTCTAAATCTTCATTATCCTGTTTTGTTAATTTTTTAATTTTCCACTTTTGTTTTCTTTCTATCTTATTTTTTAATTCTTTTTTAAATATTCTTTTATTATATTCATTACATCATGTTGACTTTTAACACTCGCTTCTCTCTCATTTCTTAATTCTCTTATTATTCTTTGATTTTCTTTTACCATCCTGTTTAAATATGGTGCTCACTCTTCCGTTTTCCCTTGCAAAAATATTGTTGTTTAAGCAACATCCTTTTAATCTTCTATTGAAAAATCTCATAGATTTCCTCCCCCTCTCAAAACATTCTTTATTTCTTACTAAATCTCTGAAAGCATAATTGCTTACTTTTTTGCATTTGTTCTTCCCCTCTTTTATTTTGAAATTTTGCCATTCAAAAACATTTCTTATACTTTTCTTTAAAACTTATCCACCAAGACATCTAGTTCTTGTAAAATTCTTTTATACTTTTGTGATCTTTCTGTAATTGGCTCACCCTTTCTGTACCTTCCTTATCTAAATCTTTCTTATTTATTCTTTTAATATTGTTGTCTATTTTTAACATCCCTTTTCTCCAGTATCTCTATTTAATTTTTAAACTTGTTTATAACAACAGTTAAGATTCAACTTGATGATTACCTAACTATACAAAAAGAAAAAACATATCATAACATAAATATATTACAAACTATATCCATGAGTGATAATCCCTTATATTGATCTTCTTTTAGATAAGCTAATAAATATGGTGATAATACAATAAAAACAAAAACAGCCAGAATGATTTTGTTTACTCCCTATGGATATTCATAAAATTATGAGATTTGCTATAAAATATGATTATGAAGTTTGTTCCAATATTGTACGTAATGAGAATGGCTATTCTGCTTAATTATTATTAACTTGCAAGCTGGATTATATTTTATTGCAGTTTGTTTAAATCTATCCCGTGACATTTTTGATCTGTCATGCCAATTTTGAGTAATACAAAGTTTTTCTAATTAGAAAAGGGTAACTAGAACATATAAATATTGTTATATATATATATATATATATATATATATATATATATATATATATATATATATATATATCCCTTTTCTTCTCGGATCTCTATCAAATTTGACAAATGCTCTGAAAATTCTGTAACTTTTATACTTTCTTGTAAAATTTTCAAACTTTCCATAATAATAAAGTAATCTATCTCAGTTCTTAAATTATTCCTCCTGTAAGTTCACTGTTTATTGTTATATATATATATATATATATATATATATATATATATATATATGTATATATATATATATATATATATATATATATATATATATATATATAAAACTTTCCACCTTTAATTATTTTTGACATCATTTTAACAGCACCACTCTGCTTTTCTTTTTCTCAGGTCATAATTAAAATCCCCCACCAACATTAGAACCATATTCACATTTGCATAATCTGTGATTTTTTTAAACATCCCCTCCCTTTCTTTCTTCATCACATATGCATAAACTGCTATGATTCTGTAAACTTACTTTTTTCGATCTCATGTCTATAACTGCTACTCTACCTAACATTACCGAGGAAATATCCAAAATTCCTATCAAACTTTTACATAATATTCCTATACTTCAGCATGTTTCATTTCCTATATTCCAAATAATCTCACCTCTCAATAACTTTTCTTTTTATAATCTCTCCTTTCCTGTTAAAAGTCTTGTATGTTCAAGTATATTAATATCAATATCAAATGTTATGCACCATTCCAAAATACATCATCTTTCTTATATTCTTTATACTGTTCACATTTACTGCTAAAATTCTCAGCTCTTGTTTTATTGATTTTTTTTATGTTTCTTTACCCTTTGCCTTTTTTATTTTCTTTCATACCTACTACTACTACTACTCTTCTTTCGGCTTTTCCCGGTTAGAGGTCGCCACAGCAGAACTCCAGTCCGCTAATGATTGTCAGTAGATCTTTACGTACCGAGTTGCCAGCTCTGACACACAACCTTCAACGAAGGTATGCCCATTCATGCATATCTCCACACAGAAGACGCTTTAGCTGAGAATCGAACAGGACAACGTCTTATTGTGAGGCGACAACGCTACCTCAGCAGCACCACTGCAGTTCATTTTCTTTCATACCTAATCTTTTAAATTTCTGATTCTTCCTTTCTTTTATCCTTTTCTAAATATAATTTTTCCTTACCTTAACCATTCTCCAACTATATTTTAAATCATCACTTGCTTCTGTCATTACTTCATGTCCTTCTTTTTCTGTCTTTTTATCTTTTACTTCTCCACCTTCTACTGACTCATTATAATCTATTGTTGTCAGATTTTCTTGTTCTTTTCCTTGACCTGTTTCTTCCTCTTTATATTTCTTGTTCATTCTTATGCTTTCTACTGACTTTCTCCTTATATTCTTCTGTATTTTCCTTACAATCCGTCTATAAGTGACCCATTTTTTTCACATTTAAAACATTTTAATTCACACCATTTTGCATCATGCCCCACTTTGCCACAAACATAACATTTTCTTTTGTCACAATTGTTAAACAATCACCTTTTTTTCCATAAAAAAAGTTTTTTTGATCCCAATATTTCATAGTACATTTGTTTCCATCGACATTTATAATGACAGGAATATTTATTATTCTTTCATTTTTCATTTGTAATACAACACAACACTCCCAACTCTGAGTCCATAAACCTCTATTATGATAATTTTTTGTAATGTCCATATCATCTTTAGAAACAGTCTTTAAATAGTCTTTTAATGATTCTTTTTCTACTTTAGTTTGAAACTGAACATATATTTTCTTTTTTGCATACAAGTTCCATGGGTTACAGTTTTTCTTTCATTCATATTGTTATAAAAATGTCTCCATATAGTGTCCTGATTCAAATATAATGTCACAAAAAGTATATTTCTTAATATGAATGAATGTTCTTGCCTCTTTCAGTGAAATACCCAACAGTGCTAGTATGTTATCCCAAATGGCATACCTGCCCAGCTCTTTTTATTCTTTACATCTTATTCTTACTAAATGTTTCCTTCTCCTTAATTCCATCTTCTCTTCTTCTCTTTTTTCTCCGTTTCACTGTTTCTACATACTTCTCTCTTATCACTTCCTCCACTTCTTCTTCTTAAATTCTCTGCATATTTCCCCACAAAATCACCTTCTCACTTTCCAGCTTACTTTGGTTAACTAAATCCTGCAAATAAACATCCCACAACCACCCTGATTGGAGGTCTGTAATAATACATCCAATCTGTGTCTCGAGCTCCACCTCGAACAACTGCTGTTGGAAAAGAACTTCTAAATCTTGTGAAGATATGACTACCTTCACACTACTCTCACATATGCCTCTCAATTCTCACCGCATAAAGGCACAGGCTCATGTGCCTCCATTTCCTCAATTTCTTCCTTTTATAAAGGCTTGGCGGCCTTCATACCCAACATATCCTCTAATATCTCTTTCCCTGTAAACTCCTCTCCAAACTCCACACTGTGACATAATAGCTCTTCTGACACAATTGCATTTGCCATACTCATTTCTGATTCTCTGAACTGCCTCTGCACTCGGACCAGAAGCAGAAAGTGTCACAACAACCAGTGTCCCTGCTTTAAATGGGAAGGGGAAGTCCTATAATACCCTGGCCAAATTCCCGCATGTAGTGTGAATTCCACCTCGGGTTTCCCTGAAAAGAGGCTACTAGCCTAGAAGAACTAACCTGGTCAACTATGAAAGAATAAATAAATAAATAAATAAATAAATACATGTCTTTATTACAGTTTAATGTGGTTAAAGTCTATGGAGCTGATTTAACACTGGTCTGGCACATTGGCTGCTTTGGTGTTTGCACTTTGAGTACTAGAAATTCTTTAACTTATGTCAGTTGTAAAGTAATTCTGAATGCATTTCAGACTGTTTCTTTGTGATAATAGCACAGATTGTCTTAGTTTAGTTATATGGGGTCATACTTATTACTAGAAACATTAAATGCTTATTATGATTCATTATCCAGTAGTGTTAGTTTATCATTCTAGCTGGTGTTTTCTCCCCTGTCTTGAAGGATCCTAACTCTAGTACCCCTCCTCATCAAATTTGGTTGCACCTAAAAAGAAAAAAAGGAAATAAAAATATGCCTCTGCCTATGGTTAGTGATTTTGTCAGGGCCACTGCTCCGCCCACAGTCCACTTGCATTTTGCCCCATCTCCCTCTAGTGTATCTTTGACAGCTACTATGGGAAAGGGTTTAGAGATATCCTCTGGGACTGTTCCAGTACTTGGTGGAAGTATGAGAGAGACAAACTCTTTAGATAGATGAGTAGTCTGGGGTAAGATATCTCTTGCTAGACACAATGCTTTGTCCCCAGATATTTTATGTAGTACTGATTTTCACAAGAAAAAGAAAAAGAAGCTTTATTATACAGTTAATAATCAGATTATAGCTGTTTACAAGGCTGATTTAGTTTTATTGCCTGAGTGCTCTGCAAACAGTTAATTCTGGTGGTTGTTTGTGGCTAGAGACCTTTCTGTTATTTCAGAGAATGATGAGAACTCCGATGAGAAAAATGATGAATTTATAGATGACACGGAATCCAGTAACTCTAATTTTTTTTGGAAAATGAACGTGATCTTTAGTCAAAATTGTGTTTACTTCTGCTCAGAGGATTGCTAGATTTAATGATGTTTCTGCTTTGAACAGTTAGGAACTACCCTATATCTAGGTAGCATATATCACCTTATAGAGGAGGAGATGTCCAATTCTGTGGCTACCCCCCTTGTCTTACCAGCCTTGCAAGATGTTTATAAAGCTATCGGCAACACACCAGTATCTATTTCAGCAGTCATTAAAAATGCTCAGAGAAAATATAGGGTCTTCTCGGATATAGTAAGTCTCATTTCTCATTTGGATTCTGACACAGCTGTGGTCTCCCAGCTGCCATCTCAAATAAAACATCATTGGCTTCATCTAATTCAGTGTCCTCTGATAAAGAGGGATAGTGGTTAGATCTTAAGAGAAAAAGGATGTCTCTATCTAGTAATCTAGCCTTTAGAATGTTAATTTATCAAGGCTATATGTGGACCATAGCTCTCAACCTCTTACAGCAAGAAATCTGGACAAAGCCATAAATAATGACGACAAAACCCCAAAAATAGGGACATTTTTTTAAATACTGCTCTTACAAACTTAGAAAGTTGGTAGAGTAACAGGTTTTGCATTAACATTAATTTTCTGAAGGGTATGAAGCCTGAATCTCAAATGTCTGTCATTATTTTGTGACTTCAGTCCTCAGTGATTTGGCAATGATTTGCCAGAAAACCACAAATTTAGGAGAAATAGGCCAAAATATAAGGCAAAAATCTGGACATTCTGCAAAAATCTGGACAGTTGAGAGGCATGATGTTGTGGTCATTTGTTTTACAGTGTGTGTACAGTTTGGATGGTTTTGTTGCATCCTTACCTGCAAAGCAAAAATCTTATATGAATGAAATTACTCCTAATTTGACTCAGGTTTCAAAACAGGCTTTGAGACATGTACTTTAATGTGTAGATACAGTCTTCAGAAATGCTTCTTCTTCTGTTGTATTAAGGCGGTATACATGGTTTACATAATCACAACTTATCTGATGATTTAAAAGCTAAGATTTTGAATGCCCCTTTAAGTTCTGAATCTGTGTTTTGGCCCCGCTGTTACACAGATTGTCAAACAGTAGGAAAATAAAGGCAAATTAGTGCATGGGCATTTAGGATGTTTCTTGTACTTAAGTTCATCTCAAGCAAAGCATCTTCTTTCAAGGGGTAGAACAAGCAAAGATCCCAGCCAAACAAAAGTCAAGGATCCAAAAGGAAATGGCAGGAGGATAATCCTTTAAAGCCAAACAAGAGGATCCCATTCTAAAAAAGGATCAGCAGCCCAAAAAAGGATAACTATGTTGAGTTACAGAGCTTTGCTATCCCCCTCCCACCCTTCCTTCTCTTCCTGTACCCCAAGCACTCTCTCAGCCCTGCAACCTGGTCACAAATAGCCCCAGACAAGTTCTGAGAATAATTCAGAGAGGATACAGTTTCAGTGGATATAAAATCCTTTCCATTTCAGGGGAACTCCCCCATATCCATCAGACCAGACAGCGCTGCTTCCTCCAGCACTCCATCACATGATAGAAACAGGGGTCATAAAGCCAGTGCCAGCGATACACAAAGGCAAAGGATTTTACTACAGAATCCTTTTCATACCAAACAAATGAGCAGTCCTGGAAAGCCTTCTTAGATTTGACCTTTCTAAATGCCTTTGTAAAAATTCAAAATGCACATCTTATAGTCAGTCCTTGCATTACTTCCAGACTACTGTTTCATGTTGACTCTAGATCTCAAGGACACTTATATTCTTTTTCCTATTGTTCCCAATTTCAGTAAATGTTTGGGATTTGCTCTGTCTGGCTAACATTATCAGTTTTCTGCATTACCCTTTGGGCTATTTACTGCACCTCGAGTGTTTGCAGCCCCAGTGGTTGCCTATTGCAGAACCCTAGGCATACATATTTTCCTTATTTAGACAATTTGCTGATTTTTGCAGATTCTGTATCTAGGTGGTTAGAGTCCTTAGACAACATTGCATCCATCCTTTCCCACCTGGGCTTCAAATCAAACCTTCAGAACTCCTTCTTTACACTTTGTCAAAGAATTGTTTTCCCTGGGTGTTGGATAGACACAGTAAAACTGATGGTCTTCCTGTCAGAAGACAAAATTCTGACTTATCAGAACATTTTCTTGGATGTCTCTCTTCTAGAATTGGCCAGAGTAACAGAGGTCCTCAAAATTCTAGGCCTGATGGTATCAATGATCTTCATGATACCACTAGCCAAACTACATATAAGAAAAAAATAATGGTACTTGAAGAATTGTTGGAAGCAGCACCTTCATTCCTTGGATTTCCAGGTACTGGTACTGGAATTTGTGAAACAGGAACTGCAGTGATGGAGGGATCAAATGTTTCTGAATTCAGGACTCCCTTTCTCACCTCAAACATCAGTCCAATTGATCCAGGCAGGCCTTTCAGATTTTGTGCGTGGAGCAGTATCCATGGGAGTTCAACTGCAAGGCTTGTGGGATCCTCAGGACATGCCAAAGCATGTAAATGTAAGAGATGCTGGCAGTTATTCATGCCTTAAAAGTTCTTCACCACTTATGGAGTTTTGGTCCTGCTCTAGTGATCACAGACAACACTAACATGATGTGGTACCTGAATTAGCTAGTGGGGTTCAAGATCATACCCTCTCCACCGGTTGGCAATGAGGGCCTGAGAGCTGACTCTACAGCACTCTCTGACTCTTCAAGCCTTGTACATTCTGTCAGAGCAAAACATAGAGACAGACAGACTAAGTATATCCTGGATAGACCCTGAACAGACTCTCATGAGTGGAAGTTCCATGTAGAGGTCTTCTGGAACATGATCCAGATGTGGGGAGCACCTCAAGTAAATCTACTGAGCTCTTTTCAAAACAGATGACTGAAAAAAATTCTGTCCAAGACATCCTTACAGCCATACTTGGAAGACAGACACTCTATCATTCCCACAGACAAGAGTGTTCATCTCTGCATTTCCACCCTTTCTAGTGATTTAAAAACTATTTCTAAAGATTCAGAAAGAATTAAAAAACATCATTATGGTAACTCCCTTTTGACTCGGGCAAATTAGTTTTCCCTTTTAATAGAACTGGCCAAGGGCACTTGCTACAAGCTTCCTCACAGACTGGATATGCTTGCATCATGGTGAGTGGTACATTTCAACTTATAGAAACTATAACCAGCATCATGAATGATTCTATATATATATTTTTGTATATCTTTTTGGCAGTTGCTCCATGAGAATGGCAGAAGATATTTAAAGAGGCAAAAAAACATGAAATTTTATGTTTACAAGTGGAAGAGGTTTTCTAAGTGGTGCCTAGCCCATAACAGAGGTCACAAAAGGGATTTGACCCCTTTGGTTTTGAAATATTTTTGTACAGATGGGTTTTCCTCTGCTTCTATCACAGTGCATCTTGTTACCATCTCAACTTGCCTGCACATGGCTTCCACTCTTTATCTCTTTTTGTGGTCAAAGAGTTTATGAAAGGAGTGTTGCATATGATACCCCCTCGAAAAGTATACCTCCTCCCTAAGATCTCAACTTTGCTTTTAAAAAAAATTGACCTTACCTCCTTTTGAACCTGTCTCTCAGGCTAATGTACTATTCATTTCATGGAAGACTGTTTTACTTATTGCACTGACATCTGCAAGATAAGTCATTGAGATGCAGGCTATAATGGTGGGCCTATCTAATTTTTCACAAGGAGAGGATTGTGCTATTACTTTTACATACCTTGGATGTGCACAGACATCTCAATTACTACCTTGACAGAACAAAGCCATTTAGAAAGCCTGAACAGCTATTTGTCCCTTATACAGGGGCTAAGAAAAGTTAACCTGCCTGTATGCAAACTATCGCTTGTTGGTTGTCCTCTACCATTGTTTTCTGTTACTCCCACCATTGTAAATCTCTTCCAGGCAAGGTTAATGCTCAATCACCTAGACTCTTATCCTCTTTGATGGCATATTGCAAAGGAGTGGACTCTAGAAGCATTCTAGAGACATCATCCTGGTCCTTTGTTCATACCTTCACAATGCACTGCAAACTGGATTCCTTTTCAAGGTCCAGAGCAGACTTTGCTAGGATCATTACCCAGGGGCTCCTAGATCCTTGTTCTACCACATCCCAGGTGGGGTAGGCTTTATGTATTTACACAAAACTCCACTGAGCTGCTTGGAGTGGTGAGCATAGTACAGCTTAGTAAGTCCTATTTACCTGTAACATACAATTTTCACATTCCTCACTGCCCAGTGGCAGCACCTACCTCCCATCCCCAGATTGTGCACAGATGAGGTGGTTTCAATCTCTTTGATTTAGTTGTTGTTGGATTTAGTTTTTAGATGGTTTTATGATTGGCTGTGAATTTGCTCTTGCTAGATGTTTCTGGCTTCAGGTACTTTCCCCTCCATCTCTGTGGAAGTAAAACAGCCTTAACACTTGCTTCCTGTGACAGCTGAAGCCTTCCCTCTCAGGATATGCTTAGCCAATAAGATGTCAAAGAAAGAGAGAGGGAAGGAAAGGCATCTGAGCTTTGAAAGCTGGCCAGTACTGGAGTACCTAGGCAGATAACCCAAAATGCCACTAAGACAGAGAAGAATTTGAATATGTACTGTTACAAGTAAGTAGGACTTACACAACTGTACTTTTTAAGGAACTCAAAACAACACCTACTTGCCCTTGCCATCTACCATTTGTACCATATCAGCAGAAGCTTATTTATTGATCTCCAAACACCAACATAATAATGTTTATAAATAATGTAGTGCTTATGTAGACTGGCTCTGTAGATGTGTAGTTTCATTAGGGCAGGGCTAGATATAAACAAATGCATTAGTATTAAAAATAATAATGATAATAAAAATAATAAAATATGTGCTATTGGTGCAGAAAGAAAGTTTGTTTGTGTCTTTCGGCTTTTCCCGGTTAGGGGTCGCCACAGAGGAACTCCGGTCCGCTAATGACTGGCAATAGATTTTTACGTGCCGAGTTGCCAGCCCTGACGCACAACCTTCAACGAAGGTACGCTCATTCACGCATGTCTCCACAGAGAAGACTCTCTAACTGTGAATCGAACAGGACAACGTCTTATTGGGAGGTGACAATGCTACCGCAGCACCACCACCGCAGTGGTACAGAAAGAAAGTAATGAAAGAAAGTAATGAAAGAAGAAGAAAATGCAGTATATATTGTGTGAAGTAGAATAAGGGAACGCACTTAAAAATTACAAAATGTCTAACAAGTGGAGTTTGAGGGGGAGAGGCTGTGGTTTCACTACAGTTTTAAACTTCTCAGTATATTCTTTCCACTGATAGCTCAGCCCAGTGTATTAGAGAATATATATAAAAAATGTGTCTCTGGTACTATTATCACCACTGCTGGTTTCAACAAGTATGCAATCAAGAAAATTATAGCTGTAGCAGGGGTTAAAGAAAAGCCACTTCACCTTTAAATCACTTTTAGCATCTTTGTTCCTTTCCCTTTAGTCTGAAAAACTGAAAGCACTGGAGTTGTTTCTAAGTTTTCTTTTGCATCATGAAATCTCAATATTATAAAATAAGTGACATTCTGAAATCAGCAAAAAAGTTTAGCCCTTTAACAGCAACATAATCAAAATGCCAATGTGTGTATTTTGATTTTCCCATAGAAAACAAAGCAGGCTTACTAAATTAAGTCACCCATGTTTAGTGTGGTTTAAATCATTAACATGTGTTGTGGAATGTTTTTTCTCTAACAGCCTACATACTTCTTTCAATTCCAGAGTATTTTCTGAAAAAAAAAATCAACTTAAAAAGCAAATGATAAGAAAGCAGCGGTAGCTGTAATACCTACAGAGGGTAAGGATCCATCAGATCCAGCTTCGTACAGGCCCATTTCAATACTAAACGGTGATTATAGTGTGTGTCTATAATGGCTCAAAGAATGGCAAAGGTAATCAAAAACTGATAGATATGGATCAATGTGGTTTTGTGACAGGGAGGCAAACATCTGACAACATTAACAGAACATCGATGATCCAGAGGGAAGTAGAATGTAAGAAAGTATCATTGTTGTTGGTGGGTCTTGATGCAGAGAAAGCATTTGACAGAGTAAGCTGGGACTTAATGAGCAGGGCAATGGAAACATTTGCATTTCCTGAAAAAAATATAAGGTTGATTAGCAGGATATATGACAGATTGGAGGCAAAAATTAAAGTGGGTGGGATCCTCTCTGATAATTTCTCCTTGAGCAGGGGAACCAGACAGGGGTGTCCTCTTTCCTCGTTATTATTTGCATTATATTTAGAACCATTGGCAAAGAAAATAAGGGACTCAGAAATTCAAGGATATAATTGGTATGGTAGTCAAGAAAAGTTGTCTTTCTTTGGAGATGATATTATTTTCTATCTGACAAAACCAGTAAAAGACATTACAGTGCTGTGGAACATTTTGAGATAGTTTCAGATCTTTTTGGGATACAAAATCAATGTAGCTAAAACAAAGGTAATAGTGGGAAATTATGTACCCACACATGAACTGGTTCAGGAATACCCATATTTAAGGGAACATGAGACAATGAAGTATTTAGGAGTATGGAATAAAACTGATTCTAGTGTGGTAGCTAAGGATATGTGGGAACAGACTAAACAAAAGATAACTGAGAAAATGGAAGCTTTGTTATATTGATATGGATAGTAAGATACAGGCAGTTAAAATGTTTTTAGTTCCTTTAGTCTTATACACAGGTCAGTCATATTTTTATCAACCAGAGGAGACGTTGTGGGTAGCAATTAATAAAGGGCTGAAGGACTTTATCTGGGAGGGGAAGATGGAAAAAGTCAAGTGGGATAAGCTGATTCTTCCAGTAGAACAAGGCGGTTTGGGATTTCCCAATTTGAAGGGGTATTTCAGAGCTACACAGTTAAGACTCCTATATATAGCACAAGCAGAAAATTATAATTTAAAGTGGAAAGGGATGGTGATGAAACATGGGGGAAGCTCAATAAACAAGGAGAGACTGGAATTTTGGATGCAGACCTTTAAAGAGAATAACAATAATTAAGCAGAATAGTATATCCATAAAGTAGCAGAAAATATTCTAAGAACTAAACCAATATGGGAATGGAGAAAGGAGATTCTGCTGATAGGGATGACTGCAATTAGGGATACAAACAATAGGCAAGACAGGGCTTGAATTTAATGAAGAAAACTGACAAGGAAACAAGGCACTGGGAGCAAATAACTACAGAAGTAAAGATGATAGAATCAGAAGATGCCAAGAATTTATTTGGACTGCAGGTTAGAGACTGCCTTTCCTATCAGGGACTGATATCAGAGTACAGGCAAAGAGAAAGAAATGGAGGGGTGGGGTCTTAAACAAAAGACGAACACTGGTAGAATTTTTAATAGAATCTAGAATAGAAGTGCAATTAAAAATGGAATAATTAGTAGAACATATAAATTATTGCACGATAACTATAAAAATCATAAGCAATTGACAAAGAAACAATGGAAGCATATTTGGGAAACATGCATATGCATATATATGCCTCCCAAATAAGAAACAAAGTCTAAAAGATTTAGGATTTTTTCCTGGAAATGTTTACATAGATATTTTTATACCGCAAGTGGACTCCAGAGAATTTTTCCTCAGGTTGACAGTAAATGTTGGAGGTGTGAAGAGGAGCAAAGAGGTAATTGGGAATATATTTTCTGGGAGTACGGTAAGTTGGTAGATTTAAGGATTCCCTGTGGCTGCACTGTCGGAGATGCTGGGTGGGCAGATTGGTCTGATGAGGAAGGTGATTTGTCTGAGCTATGATACAGAATCAGAATTGCCTAGACATGGTAATGCCTTGCTGTGTCTAATAATGGTGGCTGCCAAAAAAAGCAATTACTAGAAAATGGAAATCAAAATCTAAACCAACTGTACTGGAAATAGTGACTACAGTAAAGGAATAAAACAACTGGAATTGAGATCTTTATAAAAGGGTTGGAACAAACTACATAGGGAAAAAATGGGAATTGTGGGAGCAATACATACAAGGGAGGAATGAGGCCTAAAATGCGGCAGGACTTATATGAGCTGTGTAATGTTTGAGTGAGAAAGATTGGGTAGATTATAATTGATGTATAATGTTTGCAACTGGGGGTGAGTTGGTATGGTTACCCAAAGACAAGACAGAGACAACAACACTGAATCATCATTTAAGTGTAAAATGCTTGTGACTAGGATTGTGCCGGTGTGGTGTGTGTTCATTTACATAACTGTATGATTGCCTATGTAGTAAGTGATGGTTTAATGAAGATATTTCTTATTTTAAAAAAAGCAGGAATTGAATAATTTATGTAATGTTGCTTAGGTTATATGATATATAGCAATACATGTGAAGTATAATGTTTGTTATGTTAATATAGTTTGATTACTCTTATGTTGTTATTGTTGTTTGTCTTTCGGCTTTTCCCGGTAAGGGGTCGCCACAGCAGAACTCCGGTCCGCTAATGATCGGCAGTAGATTTTTATGAAACACCGAGGTGCCAGCTCGACGCCCAACCTTCAACTAAGGCACGCCCATTTACGCACGCATGTCTTTCAAACGCTACCCAACCGCGGGAGGACATGCAGACTCCACACAAAAGGCACTCCCAAGCCAAGCTCTTATATGAATGTAAATTTGCCTATGGCACAAGTTATAATTTAATAAAGGTGCATGAAAAAAAGATAAAGAAATGTAAATATTTTGTGAAGAATAACAGCTATTAAAATTGTACAAATAGCAATGCCATCAGTAAAATGTATTCTTTACAGTGATAATAGTGCATTTGTGTTTTTTCTGTAACTGCTGTGATATATTATAAAACACAAACCCCCAAATTATATTTTTTGCTAAACTTTCACAACTTGTCATATCATGGAAACTATACAACTTAGACATATACTGTTAGAACACTTTTGTAAACCAGATATGCCCCGGGATTCATGAAGCTTGCGCCAAGCGCAGGCATAGCGTAGGCGGAATAACGCCAAATATGGCCGTCGAGCGATTGAGGTACGATCCAATACCACGTGCACTACCGGCATACGCCAGAACTGCGCAGCCCTCGGCATAGGTATGCTACCC